>NC_089258.1:39340916-39640916 GCF_963930625.1 Muntiacus reevesi | reverse complement strand
GATTGGATGATGCCCACCTGCTCTGGGGCATCTTGACTCAGTCTAGCCATTCAGATGTTAGTCTCAGAAACACCATCACAGGCACACCTAAAAACAATGTCTCATCAACGATCTCAGCATCCCAGTCAAGCCGACGCATAAACTTAGCCATCACAGCTTGTTGTCGTATGTTGTTTACTCCAGAAGGCTTTGTGATTGGTGCCCCGACCTCACCCTTCTTCCCGAAAGGGGAGTAGGAGAAAAGTAAGCTGTATTTGACTCTGACCATGACCATGATAGCAGTAGCTGTGATAAAACAGTAACCCTTTATCGAGTGCTTTGTAAATTTATTTATTTGTCTTTATAGCTGTGCCGGGTCTCCGTTGCTGCAAGCCAGCCTTCTCCAGCTATGGCTGGTGGGGGCTACTCTAGTTGCAGTTCATGCGCTTCTCTTGCTGTGGCTTCCTTGGTTGCAGAGTACGGGCTGTAGCGCTCGGGCTCAGTAGTTGTGGAGTGTGGACTTAGCTGCGCCGTGGCAAGGAGGAGCTCCCCAGACTGGGTATCAAACCTGTGTCCTCTGTACTTGGAGGTGGATCCTTTATGACTGAGCCACCGGGGAAGTTCCTTATTGAGTGTTTTTAAGAGCCGGACACGATGCTCTACAGTTCTCATAAGTTTTTCTATTTAATCTTCACAACAACCAAAGGATTTGGGATTGTGCTGTTCTCATTTGGCTGCTGACGGAAACTCATCATGGTTCAGAGATGTTAGGTAGCTTGGCGAAAGCCTCACAGCTGATAAGCAGCTGCCCTGGGACTTGAACTCCGATCTAGCCAGACTCAGAGCACACACGCTGTCGCCTGACACCATCTATGTCTGTCCGTCATCAGCCGTCCCGGGGGCCCGCTTTGTCGCATGACACAGACTGGCCGGCTTTTCGATCCCTCAGGGGCATTGCACGCGGTTGTTTCTTGTTAGCAGTTGTCTTCTCATGCTCTGCGGGCACTTGGTTACACAATACCTGAAAATATTAAATTAGTTTTCCTTTACAGGAAATCATGTTCCATTAGGGCCACTGACATAGCTCTGCCAAGACCTCCACGAGAGTTGTGTGCTTTTTGGAAATGTCTGACAAATCTGATTGCTCGAAAGCAAGGAGCTCTCCAAAGGCCTTGTGGCTGGTTGAGTAATTAGGCATTCTTATTGTTTAGTCGCCAAGGTCTGTCTGACTCTTTGTAACCCCATGGACTGTAGCCTGCCAGGCTCCTCTGTCCATGGGATTATTCCAGGCAAGAATATTGGAGTGGGTTGTCATTTCCTTATCCAGGGCCTCTTCCTGACCCAGGGATCGAACCTGCGTCTCCTGCATTGGCAGATTGATTCTTTACCACTGAGCCACCTGGGAAGTCCAATTAGGCGTTAAGTGACTTTAATCATAGACGCCTAAGGCCCAGACAAGTGGGTTCCACCTGTGATCAGTGCTGCCTTGGTTTCTGCTTCAGGCAGAGAAAAGGAAGAGGGCAGAGGCACAGCGTGTTCTGCAAAAACCACCCTGTGATGTCGCCTCCCATCACCCGGCTTGTCCCTCAGCACAGGTAGGAGACCTGCTCCAAGGAGGAGACTCAGCCAAGGACCTTCCTTCCCTTCCTCTAGGGAAGATGCTGTGGTCAGCTGCACTAGGATGCTGCTCTGCTGGAGACATGCACATGCTCAAATGCTTTCTCAAAATGCAGGGCAAAGTTGACCTTGATTATTTGACATAGAAATCCCTCAAGATATGGCTTGTGTTTAGTTTTTTCAGAATGCTTCTTCACCCAGAGCTAGTGGCCTTTGTGGTTTCCTGTTTTCTCCCCACGCTTGCCTAGTAGCGTTATCACCCTGTAGACCTTGCCTGTTATGTCTCCTTCACCAGGAAGGACTTCCTTCTATCTCTGCCTTTTCAAATCCTACCTGGGAGTCAAGCCTCAACTTCAAGGCCACCTCTTCCAGGAAGTTTATTTTAAAGAATCTTGCCAAAGAATCCTCTCACTCTCCTTTGCATACCCATAGTGCTTGACAGCATGCAATCTAATCACCTTATTTCCTCTCACCTCATATTAGAATTATCTGATACAAATCTCCTCTCTCTTGCTCTATGGCAAGCTCTTCTAATGGAAGGAGTATGTCTAACCTCTCTGTCAAGCTTCCCTAGCTTCTCACAGAAAGCCTTGCAGGCAGTAGGCGTTTAACAAATAACATGCTTTAAATATTCATCAGTTGGGTGATAACTAGAGACTGAGGTCCCATGGCAGTCTGTCCATCTGTTCCTTCTTCAGCTAATGGCCCTTACGGATCCCTCTCAACCTATCTCCACTCTCGTGTGTGGTATTTTTAGTATCGAATAGTATTGATGTAGGTGGGGAGACGGGCTACGGGATGGTAGAGCTCGGGAGGCAGACGTGCTTTGGGCACAAGTCTCAACATACAGATTGATAAGCAGGCCTCTTAAGGCTAGATTCCTATGTCCCCAAAGAGTGTGCTAGCCCCTCAGTCGTGTCAGACTCTTTGCAACCACTTGGACCATAACCCACCAAGGTTCCTCTGTCCATGGCATTCTCCAGACAAGAATTCTGAAGTGGAAAGACATTACATTTTCTCCAGGGAGATCTTCCCGACCCAGGGATTGAACCTGGGTCTCCTGCATCACAGGCAGATTCTTTTCTGTCTGAGCCACCAGGAAAGCCTCTATCTGCCAAAGGGAGAGAGCATTTCAAACTCCAGATGGAACTTGATATTTGGGATGGGGGAAGATCACTGAAATTGTCTGGCAGCTTGGATCTCACCTGTTCCATGTTCTAAGTTCACCTTCCCAGCCTCACCTCCACCATCCCCCACCTGCCCATCTGCTGCTGCTGTTGCTGCTGCTAAGTCGCTTCAGTTGTGTCTGACTCTGTGTGACCGTATAGACGGCAGCCCACCAGGCTCCTCTGTCCCTGGGATTCTCCAGGCAAGAACACTGGAGTGGGTTGCCATGTCCTTCTCCAGCCCATCATCTAGGCACAGCCAATCCTGCACTGCTCCTGTAGCACAGAATGGGAGGCCAGGCCTGCCACCCCCTGACTCCCGTCCCACTCCAGATCGAATGCAAAGACAAACACAAAGGTTCGGGGAGGAAATGAAACCAAACTCAGATTCTCTAAAGGTTCAGATGCACTTGGAACTTTTTACCTGTATCTGGACTGAGGAAGTCACCCATCCTGGGACAGATGGACAAGCTACACAGCAAATATAGGTTTATTGCAGTAGAAACGCCCACCACTTCCAAGCAGAGGCAGGTTGGGGGAAGCCCAGAGAGAGACGTCTTTACCCATCCCTGGAAGACACTGTTCTTGCTCGCTCTCTCCCGTAAATGGCCTTTGGACAACAGAACAAATCACTGGGGGTCTGATAGCTCTAGCTCTAGGCTCTTGGAAAATCCTTGGTGTGAACAAGTGACCCATAAAGTCTGGTTTCCTTCCTTCTTAAGCTGGTAAAGGGGCATCGTTTTAATTGGTCCTCATGACAATCCTGGAGAGAGTTGTCATTATTGCCATTACTAGTATTCACTGAAAAAGAGAGGGTGTTTACCCAGTGTTTAGGAAACCAAAGATTATATTAGATGACATATAGGAAACGCTTAGCTCAGCTCATACTATGCAGATACTCAGTACACGGTAGCACTGTTATTATCTTTATTATCAGAGAGCGGGGAGTGACTCACTCAGAGTCACACAACTGGTTAATAACAGAGTTGGACCTGGAGTTCACACCTGGACTTTTAGGCTTTGGGTCCGTAGGCTTTCTCTTGCCATCTCCTTTTCCCCATGAACTTGTGTGTACGACCTTCCTGATCCCTTTTAATTCTTGGCCAGACTCATTCCGCCACTCAGCAAGAAAAAAAAAAAAAGGAAAAAAAACCTCTTCTACCATGATGCAGGGAAAAAATTACCCTTAATTACTGGGGCTTCTCTACAATTATAGGACATGCATTTGAACTCTGAAGGGTCCTCTCCTGAGGATAACCTTTATTTGCCTGATTGCGTCTGTTCAGTTAATTCTAGCTAATTACTATTTTCTTCCTATTAGATTCTAATTATATACAGTATTTTCATTATAAAGCGTAATGTTTCCCAGAGAACCATGTCAATTATACAGGCAATATTACCGGAGGTCTAGTTTACCTCATTAAGCCCAAGCGATGAAGCCATGCATCTGATTAAACCCGCAGTTTCCGAAGTGGACTTTAACCATATGTGGGTACCAGCCCCTCTCACCTAGAACTTGCTGGGTGTGGGAGAGGGCTCAGGTTCTTTGGAGGAGGCCCGTGAGGAAGAGGGGGGTGTCTGCTTGGTCTTCTTTGACATTTTCCTGGAAACACAAGCACTGATATGTGGTCTCCTTGGTGTTTGTGGATTTCATATTCACAATTTTGTCTGTTTCTCAGAACTGTATGATTTTAGTTTGGCTCAGGCATGGATTTAATATTGTGGTATAAAAGCAAGACTTACCCTAAATCCAAGGGCTTCCAATGGGCCACCCAGCCTCTCCACCTCCAGCCCTCACGCTGGCCACGTAGCATCTTTCTTAGCTCCTGACCCACCCACCCACCCACTGTCTGCTATCCCTCCTTGGATGTCAGGAGACATCTTACCGTTAATGACTCCAAAACAGAATCTTTGACTTCTGCTCTCCCTGAACCCAATCCTCCTTGTATGGCTCCCATCTCAGTAAGTGTCAAAATCATCCACTCAGATGCTCAAACAAACTGCCGAGAGGTTATTCTAATCCCCTTCTTTCCTTCATCTCTCATATGCAATCCATGAGCATTTCCTGAGAACCGGGGATCCCCAAACTTTGGGATCTAATGCCTGAGGATCTGGGGAAGAGCTGATGTAATAATAATAAAAATAGAAAAAAAAAGTATACAATACATGTAACGCACTTGAATCATCCTGAAACCATCCTATCTCCATCCCAGTCAGTGGAAAAATTGTCTTCCATGAAACTGGTCCCTGGGGCTAAGAAGGTTGGGGTCTGCGGTCATGAGCTCTAGGTCCCAGCTGTATCCTGAATCCATCCTCTCCTTCGCATCTCTACTGCTAGCCTCTGGTCCAGGCCGTTGTTGTCCTACTAGATAATGGCCTCTAATTGATATCCTATTTCCTTCCTCTCCCCACTCCTGTACCCTGTCTCCTAACAGTAAATTGAAGTGATTTAAAAAAAAACAAAAACCCACAAACCTACAAGGCAAGTCAGACCATGTTACTCTCCCATTTAAAGCTCTTAGATATATATATATTTTTGAGTTAAATCCAACCTTCTTACCATGTCTATAAAACACGATTCTTCTCTTGCCTACTTATTTGATAAGTATCTATTGAGGGCCTACTGTGTGCCAGGTACCATCATGTACAAATGGTTCCTGCTTGTGTGGGAATAAAATTGACAAAGATCACCTCACTAAGTACCATTTTCTCATATCACGTTGATAGGGCTCAACATTTTGCCTGTTTGTCTTACCTAGTTGGCTTGTCTAAGAGACCTTCCGTGTCTGTTCTCCACACTCCTGACCCAGGTCTGAAAGAGTCTCAAGAAATGCGAGCTACTTTACTATGACTTAACACTCAGGCAGGAGTTGGAAAACAAAGTTGATTAAAAAATACACTTTTATTGGATTCTGAAGGAATTAATAAAATCCTCCCTTTGGGGATTAATAAAACAAGATTTTTTAATATTAGCTGTATTTTTTCCTCTTTATAAAGGCATTTTAATCAACATTTTAGACTTTTAAGGATGGACTCAAGCTATGTTCTTTACTGGGGGGAAGAGGATATCATGAGCTCATTTGTAGATGACTTACATTTTTTTTATATCAGCTGCCTTGTCTGAAAAAATGTCACTATTAGTTCCCTAGTAAAAATTCATGAAAACTGTGCTGAGGAGGGCTCAGCAACCCACTGCAGTATTCTTGCCTGGAGAATTCCCATGGACAGAGAAGCCTGGCAGGCTGCAGTCCACAGATTCCAACAGAGTTGGACACAATGAAGCAACTTGCCACACATGCGTGTAAGTCAAAGTGAGGCCATCTGGGTGTTATTGTCAGAAAGAGAGAAAGACAGCAGAATTCTAGTGCCTCTAATAAAGTGAGTTTTGTACTTTCAGTAAGTAACTTACCCCTACTTCTTGCGGAAAGTAAAGATGTTACTTGTCATTCTCCTGTCTGGAATTGTTGCTCTCAGAGAGTTGTTTCCTTTCACCCAAGCTAGGGCTTTCCTTGTGGCTCAGCTGGTGAAGAATCCGCCTGCAATGCGGGAGACCTGGGTTTGATCCCTGGGCTGGGAAGATCCCCTGGAAGAGGGAAGAGCTACCCACTCCAGTATTCTGGCCTGGAGAACTCCATGGACTGTATTGTCCATGGGGTCACAAAGAGTTGGACACGACTGAGTGACGTTCACTTCCAGGCTAGATGAAATCCACAAGTTCTCTGCTTCTTCTCGTTAACGCTCACTGTGCTCGTGATACCTCGTTTTGATGTGATGCTAGTGGGAGAGTCTGTCACATTACTATCATCTCATAATATGCTTCAACAAAGCAGGGGCCAAATTTTTAAAATTCAGCCGTACTTTCCCCACCTTCCAGGAGAATGCCTGGAACACTGTAGATGTGCAATAAACAACTGTTGATTGAATGAAGAAATAAATATATGAATGAACTTAAACTTTTTGAGCCTTAGTATTATCATCTATAGACTGGGCATAATGCTAGCTGTATCTTGGGGTTTGGTAAAGATTATCTGAGATCATACGTACCAAACCCAACCTCACTTAGTACCTGTCGTGTGATAACCCCACAGTATTAGTTATTTTCTGTCTTGATGGGTAAGGAAATTCTCAAGCTGAGAAGGGAAAGAGCTTTCACGGTGGAGCGAATAGCATTGTGCAAAGGGGAAGTGAAGCATGTTTTATATGGAGGCTGATCAGGGAGGGAGGCCCACTCTGCCCTGAAGGATCTTATACATTTAGTGTACAAGAAATAGAAACATATAGTCAAAACTCTGACCTAAGTCACCAAGAAGTGATGGGATTGCAAACACTGAGCAAATAAAAGACACACCCCCATTGTAATGGCCAGGGCATGGAAATAACTTGAATGTCCATTAGTGGATGAAGACGTGGTGCAAACATACAACGGAATATTACTAAGGCATGAAAAAGAATGAAATAGGACTCCCCTGGTGGTGAGCGGTTAGAAATCCACCTGCCAATGCAGGCGACAGGGGTTTGATCCCTGGTCCAGGAGGAGTCCACATGCCACCGCACAGCTAAGCCCATGAGCAGCAGCTACGGAAGCCCACGCGCCCTAGAGCCTGTCCTTTGCAACAAGAGAAGCGATTGCAATGAGAAGCACACCGCAACTGGAGAGCAGACCCCACTTACTGCAGCTGGAGGAAGCTGGCGCACAGCAAGGAGGACCCAGCGCAGCCAGTAAAGAAATAAACTTTAAAAATAACTAAATAATGCCATTTGCAACCACATGGATGGACCTAGAGATTGACATACTGAGTGAAGTGAGTCAGACAAAGACAAATATCTCATGATACTGCTTATATGTGAAATCTAAAAAAGAATAAAATGGTAGAAATGAACCTATTAACAAAACAGAAATGGAGTCATAGATATAGAAAAGAAACATATGGTTACCAAGGCGGAAAATGGTGAGGGCGGGGGGGGGGGGGATGGATAAACTGAGATATTGGAGCTGACTTATGCACACGACTATATACAAAATAGATAACTAACAAGGACCCACTGTATAGCACAGGGAACTCTCTTCAATTCTCTGCAGTGACCTATGTGGGAATAGAATGTGAAAAAGCGTGGACATATGTATATGTATAACTGATTCAGTTTTCTTTACACCTGAAACTAACCAACATTGTAAATCAACTATATTCCAGTAAAAAATAATGTTAAAAAAACCCATTAATATGAATTCACATGATGAAGCCCTGTGACGTGGAGAAGATCTACAAGGGATGGGAATTTACTCCGAGCCTTATCAAGTTGCTGAGGATCCGGAGGGAAGTCATCCCAAGCGGGAGTTAGAGTCTGGGCGAGTGGGCAGAGGTCAGGAAGGGTGGGGAATGCGGTGTGGCTGCAGTGGCATTTCTGTTGGAGGCTAGGAGGTGATTAGACAGCGTGGAAGCCTCCCCAGGTGGCTCAGTGGTAAAGAATCTGCCTGCAATGCGGGAGACCTGGATTCAGTCCCCGGGTCAGGAAGACCAAGACCCCTTGGAGAAGGGATTGGTAACGCACTCCAATATTCTTGCCTGGGAAATCCCACGGACAGAGGAGCCTGACAGGCTACAGTTCATGGGGCTGCAAAAACAGTCGCACACGACTTGGTGACTGAACGACATCAAGGTAACATGGTCCCAGATCACGGGGGATCCCGGATGCCAGGCTAGAACACTTGGACTTGATCTGGGTTGCACTATGAAGCCACAGAGAAGTCAGAGCTCTAGGAGCCCACATGCCGCGAGTGTCAGAGGGTCATCCTTTTTCACCTGAAGGAGGCAGAGGGCTGGCTCGGATGACCTCTAGAAGTTTATTCCAGCCCCAGTGCTGTGTGGTAGTCATGAGACAGATAGAGGAAAAGGAAGGCCAGGGACCTTGGCCTGAATTTCTCTCCCTCATAAATCTCCTCCGCTTCCGGGCGTCATCTCTCTGTCCACAGATTAATCTTCCCTGGCTTCCTGCAGGAACAGAAGGACCTATTGACCGCATCCTGTTCTCCAGGCTGCGAGTGAGAAATAGGGAGCTCAGACTGGCAAAGGCCTTGGCATGGGCGGGGCAGCTGAGCCCGAGGCATAAGCCCCCAGGGGAGGGCAAAGGAAGCAGGTAGACAATGCAGTTCCAGATGGTTTCCCCCCAGGACCGTCCCGAGTGTCCCTGCCAGATGAGAAAGTATGGCCTTTTCTTTTGCGTGAATGTCTTTGCCCCAAAGTTGATAAATATTGGAGGAGGTTGCAAACTCTAATCCGATCATTTTCAGATGCAAATAGTCACCTGAGCTCAAGGCGATTTTCATGGGTTCCTTTTCTCTTGGTTCTTTCTTTCACACCATTGGTGGCCCAGATGCGAGGCCCTGTGGTCATGTAGAATGAGCAGGCTCTTTAAACAGGAAATCCCATGCTCTGGTCTCAGCCTGTGGGTGCTGTGTGCCTCAGTTTCCTCACCTGTGAAAGGGGAATATGAATAGTGCCTGCCTCAGACAGCTATAATGAACATTAAAGCTCTTGGAATCTGACCAGGCCAACACAGTAAGCACAGAAGAAATGATAACTCTTATCCTTGACTCCATTATTAATTAAAAAAATGAGGGCAAAAGTGTCTGTCACCCAGGGTTGCCATGAGAGCCACATTCATGCCTTCATTTCTCCAACGAATATACACAGAGCACCCATTAGGTGGCAGGCAGTGTTCTGCACAGGGAATGTGTTTAAAAAACAATACGACACAGTTCCGCACTCCAGAGCTGATAGACTGCTGGGGGAGGTGGATATGAAATGAGCAGAGGCACAGGCATACATGTACACGTTGTACTAACGTTGGGTAGGAGAAGTGTAGGTGCTGTGGAGGGAATAATAAGGGGGGAGGGCCCTGTGGTAGCAGGGTTGCAGCAGACAGCTTCTGAGCTCACATGTGAAGGATGCTAGGAGTCAGTGTCCCTGGTATTGCTGGAAACACAGAAGCGAAGACTCTAAGGGGAAATGGGGTGTGGCCCATTGGAGGGGGTGTGAATGAGGCAGTGAGGCTAACAGAGATCAGATGGGACAGAAGCTGATGTTTATTCTGAATATAAACTGCAAAAGCAGCGGAGGCAAATGCTTTTATAAACAGTAAAATTCATGCACCTCTAACTTCCTATGCCTTCCAGCATAAAACAGTAGGACCTGGAATTCATAGCATGAAAGATCAGGTGAGGAAGGACTTTGACTGCCTTTGCTTTTAGAGTTGACACTCAAAAATGAAACAGTTGCCTAAAAACTACAAATATGGCACCAGAAAAATCTGTGTGTGTGTGAGATTCTAATTCCCTAAGTGGTGTTTGGAGACCTGTCACTGAATCTCGCCTTCTGGGTGTGCATTAGCTCTTTCGAAACCCAGTTTCCTGTTCTATAATAACGGGGCTGTTTCCTCTTCTTTGCTTAATGGGGTTGCTCTCCAAGAAGGTTGTTCTGCAAGCTCCCACAGATTCTAGTTCCCTTTTCCTCTTCTTTCCTCTGTGGCTTAAGCCTCCCTGTCTGGTGCATCTGACGACCGTCTGCATTGGAGGCAGGTATTAGACATTCATGGCTGACTTACCAACGCGTCCTGCCCACCACGCAATCTTGGAGGACCTATTGGGAATCTGACCACTCCAGAAACTGCCCCATTCTTAAAGGAGCCGCCCTGACCTCACCCTTCCAGTCCTAAAATCCATCAAATTCACACACCATTGCTGTGGAGGTTAAGTCCCTTCTTTAAATTCTGATCAAGTGAGCAAAAAGGGAAAATAAGGGAGGATCCATCAGAACAACTCGTGAAAAATATGTATGTTCCTTAAAGGAAGACGGCATACAAATGGGATATATATTTTTTCCGAAAGGGAGAAAAAAAAACAAACACGTAGGCTTTTAAGCAGAAGACTTTAAGCGGGGAGTGAGAGAGGAAAAATATGTCTCTTAAATGCATTCAGTGCCGTTGCCACAAGGCTGCCGAGCTGGGATTGTTTATTAGAAGATAAGATAGTGAAAAATGTATTTTGCAGAAAGAAAATAGTAAAGTCAGGTCTGAGGCCGATAAGAAACCAAATTTCTATTTTATGCTCAATTGAGTGACTCAGTTACATTATCTGGGAAGCAGGGGTGAAATAACACCCTTCGGAAACGCGGCCTGGGCTCTGCCGGGCCTCCTTCCAGCCTTGGCCACGCTGATCCCAGCCCAGCTGGGCCGCTGCCTCCTCCAAGCAGGATGCTTGCGGCTGGGAATGAGGGGAAGAAAGGGTCGGCTCTTTCTTTCCAGCTCCTTCTCGTCTCCATCTCGTTATGTAAGTGCTTTATTTCGACTTTGCACCTCCTCTTCTGCTGCTGGAGGTGGGAAAACAAAAACAGACATGCATGTAAGATGAAGCGATGATGCAAAGGGCAGCAGATGTCAGGGCTGGAAGAGGCGTCACTGAGATGGGCGTGGCTTGGGGTCCTGGCCTGTGGTCAGTACTTAATGTGGCAAACACAGATATGCGGTTTGAATGCTTTTTATTTTTAAGAAAATTTTAGTTATTTTTTTATTTTAAAAATTGTTTTATTTGGTTGTACGAGGTTTTAGTTGTAGACCAAGGGATCTTCGATCTTCTTTGGAGTTTTGTTCTTTTTTTTTTTTAGTTGCAGCTTGTGAAATCTTTAATTTCCTAATTTTGGTGTTTGAACTCTTAGTTGCAGCTCTTGGGATCTAGTTCCCTGACACAGAGATTGAACCTGGGCCCCGTGCATTGGGAACAGAGAGTCTTAGCCACAGGACCACCAGGGAAGTCTCTTGAATGCTTTTTAAGTGGGATGTAGTTCTTAGGTTTGCCAAAGATCTCATTTCTCCCTTTCTTTTAATGACAGGAAAGTTTATTTATTGAGTTGAATTACAGTTTAATTTATCGTGTTGTGTTAGTTTCTAGCATACAGCACAGTGACGTAGTTACACATATATATGTATCTTTGTCTCTATATAATCTTCCATTATAGTTTATTGCCAGATATTGAATACAGGGCCCTGTGATATACAATAGGATCTTGTTTATCTATTTTATTAATAGATATAGCAATTTGTATCTGCTACTACCAGACTCCTAATTTGTCTCTCCCCCTTCCCTCTATAACTAGGAGTTTGTTTTCTGTGTCTGCGAGTCTATATCTGTTTTGTAAAGAAGTTTCTTTGCATCATAGTTTAGATTCCACATATAAGTGATATCGTGTGATATTTGTCTTTGACTGACTTCACTTAGTGTGATGATCTCTGGGCTCACCCACCGTCACGAGTGGATGATGATGCTGAGGAGCTTTCGGATGCTTGGTGGCCGTGTGGTATCTCTTTGGGTCTTTTGTCTGTTCAGGTGTTTGCCAGTTTCTCCCCTTTTCCTCATTCAAGTGTCTGGTTTTTTGGAGAAATATAATTGCTTTACAAGATTGAGTTAGTTTCTGCTGTACAATGGAAATCTCTTTTTGTTCACATGACCCTCCATGAACGTGCTGAGCAGCCTTGTCCAAGGCTTCTGGGCATCGTGGATTTGAAGGCCCTCCCCTCGGGGGAGGTGGGGTTTGGGTGCTCCTTGGAGGGGCCAGGACACCATGGCTGCCGTTGCACCAGCGCCTGCCGCACTCAGGTGCGAGGAGGCGGCGTCACGTGGGAAGCCTCTGATACCCAGCCCGGAAGCTCCATCATCTCCACGCCTGGGGAAAAGGCAGAGATGCCCTGAGACAGTAACCAGGCGGCCCCATGCTGAGCATATGCTGGGACTGTTTATGCCTTATAGATAGAAGAGCCTGGAGTAAATATTTACAGTCAGGGAGCTGGGCTGATGCACCGATGGAGTGAGAAATTGTGTGTGTGTGTGTGTGTGTGAGAGAGAGAGAGAGAGAGAGGGAGGGAGAAGAGAGAATTTTACCTCCTTCCTCTGACTCTGGAGGACTTCCAGGTGAAGTAGAAAGAACCATTTACTGGGGTCCCAGTCAGGTGCCCTCTGTCTGACCCCTGGCCGGCCACTTCTCCAGATCACCAGGTAGGAGGCAAGATCCCCCCTCAGGGGAGAGGGTTTATTGTTCAGGTGAGTTTGGTGCCGTGAAGAGGGATCAACACCCCCGCCAGTGGATCCAAGAACAGGAAACCCTAGAGCTCATCGAGACTCCCCGTAGCTCAAACGGTAAGGAACCTGCCTGCGAGGCGGGAGACCAGGGTTCGATCCCTGGGCTGGGAAACTCCTCTGGAGGAGGGCATGGCAACCCACTCCAGGATTCTTGGCTGGAGAATCCCATGGACAGAGGAGCCTGGAGGGCTACAGTCCGTGGGGTCGCAAAGAGTCAGACACGACTGAGCAACTGGCACTCACACACACGACTCATCAAGGCCCAGACTGGTTGGTGCTTCAGAAGCCAAAGACGTGCTGGGACCTTGGCCAGCAGGACTGGTGGATCTGATGAAGCCTACAGAGTCCGGGGTCGACTGCCGGGGTTGGAAATGGGGCTCCAGGCCCTGTGAGCTTGGACAAGATACCCAGCCTCTCTGAGACCTTTAACTTCATCTTCTGCACAATCAGAGATATGATCTCCTTCAGAATACTGTAGGGTAGGTAGGATAATGCACACAGAACGTGCATTCACCCAATCTTACATAGCTTGCTTTGTAAAAACTCTACCATGGCTGCCCGTCGCCTTTAGAAAAATGTCTAAATCTCAGCCACATTCCGAAGGCGGTTCTGAGACCTGGACTTCGCCTTCTCTACAATTTCCAGGGCCCCTTCTCCCTCTCTCTCACTGCCTCCCACCCCCCACACCTCTCCACCTTGCTGGCTGTTTTTCTGATCCTTCAGCACACCAAGGACTTATGAGCCTCTCTACCTAGAATGAAATAATCTCCCTGCCAGATCCTTTCTGTTCTTTAGGCTTCAACTTACATCTTCCCTCTCAGAGCCTCCCCTGCCCTCTCTCTCTTAATCCACAGAAGCCTCGCTCTTTCACAAGATCAAATGAGCCTGTTTCACTGCTACCGAGGGTTTTATTATGACCCCCCCGGTTTTGAGTTTGTTTCTAAGTTTGCTGACCATCTTCCTTACTGGAAAATGAGGTCCTTGAGAACAGGGGCTCTGCCTGCCCTCCTCCCAGTCTATCCCCGAAGCTTAGAGAGGTGCCTGACGCAGAGTAGGTGCTCTATAAATATACGTCAGAACAATGAGGAGCTGGATGCATGGGGGAGAAATGAAGAGGGTGGAACGTTCTAGGATGATGATGGAAAGCTAGCACTTCGGTCCCTTCTAGTCCATGGTTTCTCACCTGCCGAGTTTGTTTAACTCAGGGGTCTGTACGTGTGGCACCCGCCCCCACCCCCCTAAAGGGCAATTTGAATATGCGGGGCGTTTTGCAGGCCTACTGACCAGGGAAATAAGGGCATTGGGCATCAGTGGGTGGGGCTGGGCAGGCTAGACACCTCACAAGAAAAGTCAGATTCAGTAATGCAGAGACCCTTGCACCCTACTCTGCAAATTCCACTTGAGGACAAATGGCTGAGTCTGATTATCCATTTTACAGTGGTTGGAGGAACCCCAGGTGGCGCAGTGGTGAAGAATCTGCCTGCCAATGCAGGAAACACAAGAGATGCTGGTTTGATCCCTGGGCCAGGAGGATCTCCTGGAGTACAATTGGCAAACCACTCCAGGATTCTTGCCTGGAAATTTTCGTGGACAGGAGAGCCTGGTGGGTCCATGGGCTCACAGAGAGTTGGACCCGACTGAGCACCATCCACACACGCACGCTCTTAGGGGTTGGAAGCGGGGCTCTGCAGGTATTTCAAACAGCCCCTCCTAGTCTGGCCAGGGCCTGTGGGTCAGACTCCACAGCTTCCCTGAAGCAAGGCTCACACTGGCTCAGAAACGGTTAACGGCTCTGAGACAGCAGCAGCTCTTTTGCTCGCGAGCTTTTCCTTTCAGTGAGTAATAGGTAAGAGGGACAGGCGTCCTCCCGGCCTGTGGAGGATGAAGCAGAAACGGCGTCTCTGAGGCCCCTTCCTGTGATTACTGAGTGAGGGTGAGCGATAGGATGTTGGAAGGAAATAAAAGTGTCTGACCAGCTAATAACCACCAGACGCCAGGATGGGACGGAGCGGGAAGGAGAGGAGTGGGGGATGTGGCTCACTTGGAGACAGAGGCCCTGGGGGGAGTCACACACGTGTGCCGGAGCACACACACAGGTCAGGCACACAGGCAGTCTAGACACTCAGAGACGCAGTGTCAACACTCACACACGCACACACACCTAGAACACGGCCTAAAAACACTAAATGCTCCAGGACACACCACGTTTTAACCCACGGACGCAGACTACACACGTAAAGTCACACCCACGCTATGTGTATGTGCTGTGTGTGTTTACCCAGAAGACGCACTCCCCAGGTGCACGGCATATCCACATACAACACAGCCTTCAACACCAAGACACACCCGTACGGCAAAGGCATTTAGAACACACCTAGCACCACCAACTCAAGCAATGGATGGGCACACATGTAACACACACCACACACACACACAGCTCACTCCTACAGACGATGGTTAGTGCACCATCTCCACAAGCGACCACAATACACAGACACACCAACACACAGAGTCCCGTGTGATACTTGAGAGACGTATGCACGTAAATGCAGATCCACTCATCACAGGTGTAATCACAGGCACCACATGCACACGGACGCGCACATACACACATGCACGTGACCCACAAACACACACACGCTACACAGGTACACACATAAGGCACGGCACACGCATGCCCACGTACCTCTTAGAGACACATGACCCACCACATGAGGCCTATACTGTACATGCACGTGTATTTCCCCTTTGCTAGCACTTACTTTTTAAAATTAGCTCTTAGACCTATGTTCCAACAATAACAACCAACACAATATACAAAACGCACTTTGAAAGGGTCAGATTAAAAAAATAATCTTGCACAGAAAACTCGAGTGTCGTTTGACCCTCTCTCACTTTTGTGGATACAAATGTTGGTGGCAAGCATCCTTACCAAAGGCAGAAAGTCAGGCCCAGTACAGCGGAAAAGGGGCTGGTTCTTCTCCAGCTGTGGATGGGGAGGGCAGGAGGAGAAGCGGAGGGACCAGGGCCCCTAGGAGGCCAGGGTGCCTGCGACCCTGGCAAAGGACGCCTGCGTTATGACTCTGGGGTCTGCTGCTGTCCCACTGTTTGAGTTGGGGTACGCCGTTTCCCTTTTCAGAGCCTCAGTTTCTTCACCTGTCCAATGGGTATGAACCTACCTCAAAGGGTTAAGTCAGATAAACTCTAGGACATAATCCAAATGTGAATTGTACACTTGACTGCTTCATAATCCTAGGAGAAGATGAACAGGCCCGTGACAAGCTAATTAAAGCGTCAGTTTTCAGTTTGATCTTCCTCATTTGTCTTTTCTCCCAAAGCAACTCTTGGTTGCCAGGCTTGTCCACAGAGAAAAGCTATAGTTTGCTTTATTATCCTTATTGGGTCTTTATTAAGTGCCAGACCCCATGCTAAGTGATGTAGCCGTGTAAGCGTGTGTGCTCGGTCGGGTCCGACTCTTTGCCACCCCATGGACTGCAGCCCACCAGGCTCTTCTGTCCACGGGATTTCCCAGACAAGAACACTGGAGTGGGTTGCCATTTCCTCCTCCAGGGGACCTTCCCATCCCAGGGACTGAACCCATGTCTCCGGCATTATGTAACTTAATCCTCATGACAACCTGCTGAAGTGAGTTCCATTACTGCCTGCCTTTTACAGATGAGAAAATAGAGGCACCGTTTGGTTAGGAGCCTTGCAGGAGATCTCACCAGTTGAGGGATTTGGAAGATAGAGTTCAAACCCATTTGGCTGGGATGTAAAATGCTCTCGCTCTCCCCACGCCCCACCAACACTGACCATGAAGGTTCTATTGAATTGGCAGGTGAAACCAGCTTGGAGTCAGAGCTCAGGATGAGTCTAAGGAGCCTTCTTATGCTGGCTCCTCTAGTCTGGAAGCTCCAGGTTCATCTAGGTTATAACTTACCTCTCACTGAACAATCTCTAACTTCATCACATGCTTTCAACCCTCTTAAGCCCACCTCCTCCACCTAGAACCCTCACCCTTCTCAGTGGTCATGATACGGTCAACGCATCCCGTCTAATCACTCTGGGCAGTAGGTCTTTCTCCAGTTATGCCTTTGTGCCTACTCTCCCACCTGTGATGGGTGACTTTAGGTTGATCAATATACAGTGTTTCTATGAACGACACTGTAGGCCCATGGGGGGGTTAGGACTTTCTTTTAGGCACTTAATATTGCCTTTTGTATACACCACATTGCAGCGTGGCTGGTGATTGAGAAACGAGAGTTTAGAATCAGCCTCCTTGGGTTCGAATCCTGTTACTCTATATAACCCTGAATATATTACTTAACTTTTCCTGAACCTCATTTTATTTCTATGTAAATAAGGCTTTCATCCCAGTACACAGACTTTATGGGGTCGTTCTGTGGTCTCGGTGAGTTAATACTTGTGGAAGGGTTAGGATGGGAGCTGGCACATAAACATTAGCCATCTGCATCGTCCATCCAGGCCTGCAGCTTCTTATACTGTTTGAGTTAACGATGCTCTTCGATCTTTGTTTTCTATTTCAGCTTCTTCCGAGTTAGAGTCCCTCCTCTGGGCAAGCGTTTTTCCAGCCACCTTTGTCTTCTTGATCACCATCCCTGACATCTCATTTCCTGAAAATAACAGAAGGTCTCTGGCGCACCTTGACTCTCTCTGTCTCCTTAAGATTCAGTGCTAGCTCTTCTCTACGGAACTGCCTTGATTCTTTTTCAAGGAACCAAGGGTAAATCAATGGACCCAAATCCAGATGTTAGAGATGCACATTCCTCACCTCTGCTGGCGGGCAGGTGACACCGCAGGTGGCGTGGGTCCTTTGAGTGACCAAGGGCACTGGGTGTGTGCTGCCGTTTCCCACTGAACCTGTTTCATGATGCTCTTTCCCACCTGCTCAACCCGAGAGCCTCGATCTCCACTCTCCTTGCTCTTCCTGAGTTACCAGCTTCCCTTTCCTTCCACTTGCAGAATCCTCCCACCCATTTTGCTCTATCATGCTATGTTTTGTCACAACAAGCCTTGTGTTTAAATTACTGTGTAATCCAAAGATTTAGAAACTCTGATTTCTTTGATAACATTAAATCTTACCCATGCCTATACTTTTGGTAGAAAATTCACTGTTTTCCTAGTCATCAGCGGTACTCTGTCAGTGTTCAGAGGGAAGTCACGTGGTTTGGTAGGGGTAAGTGAGTAGCTCCCTCATGTGAACAAATTCAGGTCATGCGTGTCTGTGTATGCATGTGTGTTTGTATAGGCATGTGTATGTATGCATTTACGTGTCAAAACCAGTCCAATCTGGGCAAGTTTATGCAGTTCATGCTGATAAGCTTTGCCTCCATCAGGAGAGCACTCAAGATAATAAGAATATGGGGTTTCCTGCTTTGTAAATAGATTGTATACTCTTAGACTTATTTCTTCTATTTCCCACATTTTTGACCTTGGCTTCACAGTGCATGTCTTTGTCACAGAACCTCTAAGTCTGAACTCCAACTTCTTAGCAGCCCTATACATATGCAGATCCTCATTGTCTCTTTGTATCACCCTCAGGCCACCTAAGATCATTTGGGAATATTAGAAAATCTGAACAAACTGATATCAAGGTTTATTAAAAAATAGACATCATAACTGATGCTGGAGAATGCCACTATCTTTCTCTAAATCTTTCTTTCTTTATCTGTGAAATGGGTGTAAAGGTTAACACCATCAGATGTTGTGAAGATTGGAAGGATCTGGGTGAAGATATATATACATACATATATATATATATATCTGAGGTCGTACTTCTGAGGCTGGAACTGAAGTCAGAATGAGCTGAGCCTTGGACAGCATAGGAAGTTTTGGACTGTATTCTATAGATTATGGATAATGATGTGCACTAGCTTGTGAATTACTTTATTCCACTTCTATTCACTGGGAAGATGATGGTGAGTGAGATAAACAAGGTCCCTGTACTTTTGGAACTGAGACTGTTTATTGCTGGGGCTTCCCAGGTAGTGCTAGTGATAAAGAACCAACCTACCCAAGCAGGAGATTTTAAGAGATGCAGGTTCCATCCCTGGGTTGGGAAGATCCCCTGGAGGAGGGTATGGCAACCCACTCCAGTATGCTTGCCTGGAGAATTCTGTGGACAAAAGACCCTGGCCGGCTATGGTCCACAGGGTTGCAGAGAGTCGGACACAACCGAAGTGACTTTGCACATACGCACACTCTGCTGAGTGCACAACAAGCATCAATCACATAGTCACACAAATAAATATATGACTTGGTAGAATTTAGGGGAGAAAGGGCGATGTCGACCGGGGGTGGGGAAATGGGGAAGATTTCCTTGAAGCAGAAACAGTTGAACTAAAATGAGAAGGTAAGTAGGCGAAAGGGTGGATGATCATTCCATAAAGAGCAAACAGTATCTATGAAAGTCTTCACAAGGTGACAGGTGACACGGCCCATTCATAGAAACGACCAGGATGATTAGAAAGGATTGTGTTTGAACCCTGGCTCTGTCATTTCCAGTTTGTGACTTTATGTCCTTTCCACCCCCTGAATCTCAGCTTCCTTACCTGCAAAATGGGTCTAGGATACCTCTCTCCCTCATGGGAATGTTTCTGATGATTAATGAGAAGTGTGAGCACGATGCTTGATTCTCAAAGACAGGTGGAGATCACTATCGCTATTGTCACCTAGCTGTCAAGTCCCAGCATTGCTGTCATTCATTCCAGTTTTCTAAATTTCCTTTATGATAAATTCTGGGGTGCTTTTTAAACCTACAGCTTCCCTAGCTCGTTTCCCTGCCCTTCCCTAGAGATTGGGCATAAGTTATTGTTGGTGAACTTGTATATAAGCTGGTGAACCTGTATATAAGCTGGTGAACTTGTATGACTCCCGAGTGATGCTTATCATCGGGGAAGTGAGGGAAACGTTGACCCTGTGTGCTCAGCTGGAAGCAGCTGGCTCTTTCTCCTTTGATCTAGCTGAGAACTCCTTGTATTCTTGTTAATCCATTCCTACTTTGCATTATTATTATTTTTGTAATGTGCATGTCTTTATCTCTACTAATGATAGCCAACATTTCTAGAGTGCTCATTAGGTGCCAGACAGGATGTGAAGTACTTTACATACATTATCTTACCTAATCCCTTATCCACCCTTTCATCAGCTGCTGATGAAGAAATTAATAGTAGATATTCTATCTTGGGCCTTTAAAATGCACCACACCTGAAGCTAGGCACTTCTTTTGCATTATCTCATCTTTTCCACACAGCAGCCCTCTGGGACAAGAATTAGGATTCCTGTTTTTAAAGGAGAGGTACTTAGGTTCAGAGAGGTAAAGCAACTTTTCCAAGGATGCTCAGCCTGGGGGAGAGCGATGGTGATGATAAAGAGTGAAGGAGCTGATCACTGGCAGATGGGAAGAGCAGAATAAAGCTCCTGGTGTCTTCAGGGAGAATGTAACTTCTGCAAGCTGACGCCACTGTGATAACTTCATAGATGATCCGTACCCAGAGGCAGTAACCAAACCGAGACAATTTACTGCCTATGTTTGTGCATCATTGGAGGTGCAGACAGCTGTGGCACCCATCTGGGCACCCGGGGAGGGGACTGGGAGAAGGGAAAGAAGCGCCTATGTGCTGTTCATTATTGTCTCGTTTAGGGGAAAAAGATAAGAATGGCCTGTCTTGCTGGGCATGGGTCAGGACTGACCCCCATTAAAAGTTGCTGATGCCTTTAGGGACCTGAAAATGTTTGGAAAATCTTCATATGATTATAATGGTTTCTTGTTAACAAAGCATTTGTTAATCAAATATTTACTGAACACATAAAGAGAGGAATTTGGTGCCGATTTTACCATCAAGGAACAAGAGAGAAGAATTAACCATCGCTCCTTTTTGAGTTAAAGAGAATAAAAGAGGGCTTCCCTGGTGGCTCAGTGGGTAAAGAATCCGGAGACACCAATTCGATCCCTGATCCAGGAAGACCCCACGTGCTGCAGAGCAGTGAGGCCTGTGCATCACCGCCGGCTAACCTGTGTCTTGGAGCCCGATGCCCTGGAGCCCACGCTCCACAGGAAGGGAAGCCCCTTCAATGAGAAGCCTGTGCGCCGCGACCAGAGAGTGGGCCTGTTCGCCACAGCTAGAAAAGAGCCTGCACAGCAACGAAGACCCAGCATAGCTAAAAGTAAAACAATAAAATAAAATAAGCAATCAATTTTATTTTTTCACAAAGAGAGTAAAAGAAAAAGCGAACAACACTTCTCCCCCCAAGTATTTTTTAGTTCTGCGTGTATATGAATGGCAGCTCTCTGCTCTGAACCCTGTGATGCCTACTAAGAACTTGACTGTTCCTCCCACACTACTTCCTCTGCCTTGGGTCCCTCAGCTGTGGTTGGAGCCTTTCCTTGCCCCTGACTGCCAGGGACCAGCCTTCCTTTGGAGGGAAGCAGGAGTTGCTGCAGGATGATTCCATACTGCGAAGAAATGCAATCTAAAGCTGTCAGCGTATGCAGAGTGGAGGATTTAGGAGCCCTGTCAGTCCTGTATGAGGGACAGGAGTAATGGATCAGCGGCGACCTTCTCTTTAAAAACACTCCACATCCTAAAAGAAACTATCATTTACATACGAGCCGGCATTCTGGAGTCTCTGAGCACTTGATGCCCGTTATTCCACTGAGCCACCCAGAAGTCTAGGGAGATGGATTAGGACAGAGAGACTCCGAGAGCCCGGGTACCTTCCCGGCGTCTCCTTGAGTCTGGGAATCCATTGCTTCACTCGCCAGCCAGGCTGCTGCTCTAATTAAATCACCCTTCAGATTTCTGTTTGCTTGACTGAAAACACTCATTTCTCATAGGAATATTTTCCCCTGCCTTCAATCATCTCTGATGTGGGGTAGAAATGCAGCTATATTAAAGAATGATTCCATCAAATTCTGGAGCAGGAGCCTAGCAAGAGATGAAGTGTTTCTGGTTGGGAGCTCCTCGTTCTTCTGAGTTAGTGCCAAGTCCGAGAGGCTTCTTGTATCATCATCGAGGAGAAGAAATCTCCAAAGAGTCCTCTGAGGGGACCAAGCTCCAGACTCTTCCAATCATTAAAGTCACCAGGTAGAACCACTGACTTCTCGGCAAGCAGCTCACGTTCAAGTTAAACAGATGGCGGGTGTGTTTGGAAATAGATCTTTCCAGGATTTTCCCCGCAACCAGATCCTAAGAGCCAAGCAGACAGCTGAGTCATTATCTCATCAGCTTGGCCTGGATCCCCTGCCAGTCTGGGGAACTCAGGATCCAAGTCATGTCCGACAGACCAGAGGGTCAGGAAACGTCTGGAAGATACAGGGCATCAGAGGTGATGAGGTTAGCTGTGTCAGGACGCTTCAGACCTGGAATGGTGAGAAGGCAAGTGTGTGCATTCCTGCTGCTCTCCAGGGGTTTCACCCTCTGTTCTGTGTTGTTTGCCTGACGAATGGAGAGAAATGGCAGGGTTTGCGCCAGGCTCAGCTCGTGAGGATGCCGGGGAGATCCGGGAGCTACCCTGCAACATCTCACCCCCTGTTGTTTCCATGACTTATTGTGATCCTGCTTCTCCACACACAGACACTGCCCGGCTTTCTCCCTGACCCCCTGCGTCTCATTGAATAGGTTCTTCCGTGGGGTCCCAGCATTTCTAATACCCGAACAGGATCAGTTCTTAGCAACAGATTTTATCCAGAAACATCAAAGGAGCGAAAGCTTTTACAAATATTTGGTGTAATCTCCGACTTCGGTAGGCAGGGTGTCCGTGTCTCAGAATTACCAGGACAAAGTTTACATCTGGGGTCCTGGGGTCCCCTTTCATTCTTTCCCATCAGGATCGTACCTTTTGGATCACTGTACTGATAGGCATGGCATCATTGACTCAATGGGCATGAGTTTGAGCACAGTGACGGACAGGTAAGCCTGGTGTGCTGCAGTCTGTGGGGTTGCAAAGAGTTGGACATGACTGAGTGACTGAAAGACAAACATTGATATGGAAATGTGGGTGCAGAGAAAGCTAAATGTCCTGCTCAAGTTCCAGGGTGGGTTAGTGATGGACCGGGGGTGACCAGCTCTCCCTCTCAGATCAAGACTGTCCCCTGCACCCTTCTTTAGGTGCCGTTTATTTACGCCTTGCCTCATTCCGGAGAGGATTTGAGGCAGTCACTCCCCCACAAAGTTTAATACCTTGTCGTTACCATTTACCACCTTCGAATGACAGAAGTTTAGAGCTTCCTCTCATAAAACCAACTTGGAAATGTGGTCTGCTTGTATATCAGGAACATACATTAATTCCTACCTCTCCGGGGATTTAAAAGTTTTTCTGGAGAAGTCATTCTTTATTCTGGAGTTTTACAATGACTTTGGTCAGAAGCAATAATGCCTCTAGCAGGATTCTAGCTGTTGGAAGGTGCTTCAGAGACATCTGGAGCAGCAGTTAGGAGCACAAGGCAGGGAACGGGAATTTTTTCAGATAAATCCTAGCCTTCCAATGCATTAGGTGTGTTCCCTGGAGCAAGTTTCCTTGCCTCTCAGAGCCTTGACTTTGCTGTCTACAAAATGGGGTGTCTAGTAACTGTCGGGTTCTAGGAGTTAAGCATTTTATAAGCATTACTTCTTTTTTTAATATTTGTTTATTTACTTGGCTGCACGGGGTCTTAGTTGCCACATGCAGGATCTTTGTTGAGGCATGTGAGATCTAGTTCTCTGAACAGGGATCGAACCTGGGACTCCTGCATTGGGAGTGTGGAATTTTAGCCACTGGCCTACCAGGGAAGTTCCAACATTATCTCTTTTAATCCTGACAACAAGCTAATGAGATAAACGCCATTAGGATCCCACATTTATAGACAAGCAAACTAAGGTTCAGACTGGCTAAGTAACTTGCTGAAAGTCACACGGCGAGAAGGTGGCAGAGCTGGGATTAATCCAGGCAGTGTGTGCCTAGGCCCACTGGTGTTCCCTCACCCCCGGGTTATCCTGAACTGGTTGCCCTGAGATGATACCAGCAACAGTCATGGCAGTCTGTACTGAGCACTCACTGTGAACCAGGAATTATGCTACTCACTCGACCTACATAACCCTCACATCTATGAGACATCTACCTTCCAGTGTGTGCTAGCTACTAGATACAGAGAAATCACTTTATCTTGCCTGGCTTTTCCGTTTATAGAGGGAGAAACTGAAGCCCAGGGCGGGCAAGCGACCTAATTTCCCAAAATTAGATAAGGAATACAGTAAGGAATCAGAGCTGGGGTTAGAAGCCAGTCCTTGGCTCCAGCTAGGGTGACACCTGGGTGCCAGCTGAGAGCTGGCCTCAGCAGGAGACGGGGGCAGAGGGGCCCCGGGAAGTGGCGTGGCCTGCACTTCCAGCCTTGGTTGGGGCCCATCACCCCCTCCGGATCCTCTCCCCTACCTCGTGCCTCCTCGCGGCCTCCTGAGCTCCCCAAGCTGACCACACACCTGCAGACTGCCAGCCTCTCTGCACGACGTGCTCTCAGTGGAAAGAATGCTGTTCTTGGTTTTGCTCCCATGGGGAACGCGTGTTCTTTCTCCTAGAATCAGCCTAACTGCAAACCCTGTTCTGACTCACTGTTCTCCTGTCTTCCCCCTGCAGGCAGAATGCGAACCACCTCTGTGCCACTCTGCACAACTAGTATCACATTTAGAGCGAAGAGGTCAAGCTGGGTGTGAGTCGGGTTCTCTCCCATTGGATGAGTCATTTAATCGTTCTGTGTCTCAGTTTCCTCATCCATGCAAAGGAGGTCTGGCAATTTGCAGGCTGCTGACTGGGAGTGGAGGTGACTCCACATGCTCCACATGTCTCTCATCCTCCAGGAGGCTAGCCCGGCTTGGAGTGATCACGCAGTCTCCGAGGCAGCAAGAAAGAGCAAGCTTCAACGTGCAGATGATGTTTAAAGCTCAGTTATATCATGTTTGCTGTGGTCCTTTGGCCAAAGAACGCCTTATGATTGAACTCAGCATCTGTGTGACAGGCGACTCTCAGTGTTGTGGATACAGGGAGGGGAAGAGTTGGGGTCTATTTTTGCAGTTGTGCTAATGTCTCATTCCGAGGACAAAAGCCAAGAGCCATACTATGGCTGCAACACCTTGCGTGACCGTCCCCTGCCTGCATCACCAGGCGCCTCCCCGCTTCTCAGTGACTCTGGGCATCCAGGGACCCTGGGTCCTGCCAGTTCTTCCAACACTGATGCTCCCTCTGGCCCATGCGCTTTCCCTGCACTTGTCCTTTATCCTGGAGGACTTTGCCCATCCTCCACTGGCTGACCCTAGTCATCACTCTTCAGGTACCAAGGCTAATGCCCCCACTTGGGGAGTCTCCCTGACTCCGAACACATCAGGTTCCAGTTGCCGGCTTTCCTAGTGCCGTACACTTTCCCCCTGGAACAGACGCTCTAGGTTATAATTATGAATGCAGTGGCTTGTTTGGTCATGTCTGTCTCCTCCATAGACTTTAGGCTCCAGGAATGATGTAGTATCTGTTTTGCTTGTTCTGATATCCCTGGCACCTAGCCCAGGATTTGGCACACAGTAGGTGCTCAATGGCCATTTAATGATGAACAATTAGGCACCCCGTACATCACCTCTCTCATCTCCTCTGGCCTCTCCTCTGTGCTCGTGTGGAATTTGTCAGCAAGAGAGCCGAGAATTTGTCCTGAATTTTAAATAACATTTGATTCCAAACTGGGGAGATTTAGCAGACAAAGCTCTTTCCTTCATCTTTTTTTTTCTCTTTTTTTAAACTAAGGCTGAGACACTGCTCACCCTCTGGGGACACTTCCACCCCCCTCTCTCCCCACCAAATGGGCGCTGTGAACGGCACTCTCGGAAATCTCGTGAAAAGGGCAGGGTATTGGAATTTGAGACAAAGGGAAGAAAAATGAGCTGGCTTGAAAAGTCTGCCGGCATCGTAATGAGCAAGATTATTCTGGGAAATGCAGGAGTCTGCTGTAAAGGCCCTGGTAAGAGGCAGTTTATAACCAGCCTCGGGTCAGACACACACACACACACACACACACACACACACACACACACACACAGACATGCAGTCAGCCTGTGGCCAGCGCCCCACTCCAAGGTGGGCCTCATTTGATGGGACAAGGTGCTAGAGGACCAGGCCTTGAACAGAACTTACCTAGAATCACCTGGTGCCACCAAATTCAAGAACTGGGCTCTAGTTTTTCCGAGCCCAAACACTTCCAATTTCTGGATCTACAGTGTGGGACTGGCTTCAGAGGTGGCTCAGATGGTAAAGAATGTGTCTGGCAAGGCAGGATGCCAGGTTCGATCCCTGGGTCGGGAAGATTCCCTGGAGAAAGGATAGGCTACCCTCTCCAGTACTCTTGGGCTTCCCTGTTGGCTCAGATGGTAAGGAATCCACCTGCAATGCGGGAGATCTAAGTTCGACCCCTGGGTGGGGAAGACTCCCCCAAGAAGGGAATGGCTACCCTCTCCAGGATTCTTGCCTGGGGAATCCCGTGGACAAAGAAACCTGATGCGCTACTGTTCGTGGGGTCGCAGAGCTGGACGCAGCTGAGCGCCTATCACTTTCTCAGTGTGGGATACAGCGGGGAGGAACTCCATGGGACCTGTGTCCACTGGACTCAGCCTGGGGACCTTGATTTGACTTTCAGCTCTGCTATCGACATGCGGTGTGATACGTGTTCATGTATTTATTTGATTGTGCCAGGTCTTAGTTGAGGCATGTGCAATCTAGTTCTCCGACCACAGGTTGAACCCGGGCCCCTGCATTGGGAACACGGAGTCTCAGCCACTGGACCAGCCGCCAGAGAGGTCCCATCATGTGTGCTCTTGGGCATGCCTTTCTTCTTGCCTTAATTTCTTCACCTTTAATAATTTGTGTTTTTAATCTTCATATTCATTGAATACTTAACTGTATGTCAGTGCTATGGACTGAATATTTGGGTCCCACCAAAATTCATATGCTGATCCCCTGAGTGACTGTTTTTGGAAGTGGGGCCTCTTAGGAAGTAATTTAGGTTAAGTGAGGTCATAAGAGGGCTTTCCTAGTGGCTCAGCTGGTAAAGAATCCGCCGGCAGTGCAGAAGACACCAGTTCAATTCCTGGGTTGGGAAGATCCCCTGGAGAAGGGATAGGCTACCCTCTCCAGTATTCTTGGGCTTCCCTGTTGGCTCAGATGGTAAGGAATCCACCTGCAATGCGGGAGACCTAAGTTCAACCCCTGGGTTGGGAAGATTCCCCTGGAGGAGGGCATGGCCTCCCACCCCAGCATTCTTGCCCGGGAGAATCCCCATGGAAAGAGGGGCTGGGCAGGCTGCAGTCCACGGGGTCACAGAGTCGGATGTGACTGAGCGACTAAGGACACAGGAAATCATAAGAAAGGGGTCCTGATCCAACAGGATGAGTGTCCCTGTAGGAGGAGACAGCAGAGTTCCCTCTCTTCCTGCCTCGTGAGGACAGAAGGGAGAAGGTGGCTATCCGTAAGGTGGGAAGGGAGCCCTCACCAAGGCCTGATCCTACCGGCACCCTGATCTCAGACCCCCCCAGCTTCCAGAACCGTGAAAAATGAATTTCTGTGGCTTAAACACTCCAGTCTATGGTATCATGTTTTAGCAGCCTTTGCAGACTGAGCCAGCCAGGATCAAGCACTTTGAACTTGCTTCATCTTCAGGATAATGTTAAGGGTAAGCATTCTTTCCATTAATAAACATAAACATTGATGCTCAGAGAGGTTGAAATAGTTGTCCTGGGTCTCACAACAAGTAAGTGGGAGTGTCAAGACACAGGATCAGGATTATTTGCCTCTAAAGCCGTGCACTGGTTGGGAGGCTTTGGTTCTTTCGTAGTGAGTCCTGCCTCACTCCCAAGGCTCACCTTCCTGTCCAAATCTAAGTGGAGCAAGGGCCTTTAGATTCATGCTTGGTTCTCATTTAGACCCTGGATGGATGCCTAGATTATTCCCATGGTCTGAAAATCATACTCTGTGGATATTGGTCTTACCCCTGCAAATGGAGGCTCAGGGGAGTGAAGTGAGTTCCTTCAAGGTTTCACAGGACAGCCAGATTCAAACCTGTGTTGGTCTCATCCTAACATCCGTGTGTATGATCCACACACTGTGATGTAGAATTATGGGAGGGTTGAGCTAGAAGTGGGCCAAGGTCCTCCAGGTGACAGATATGAGACAGTGAGCACAATGGACTTAAGAGTCTAGACCAAAGTGGGCTCTTCAAAAGATACAGCATCCTCCAGACTCTAGAGTGAGTACTCTAGGTATTCACCCCAGGAGCAAAATTATGGGGATATCAAAATCTCAGTAATTAAGATAAGTCATGTTTAATTCAATATTTTTTTGAAAAAGTTAATGCAAAAAGTCGGTTCAGAGTTAATGCTAAAATTATCCAGATTGTTGAAGATGGAATCAGACCCTGCACTGACAGAACTCACCTCCCTGCTCCCCCCGACTCTGCCCTGCACAGGAGGAAGCCTTTTCTTTTTTTTGGAGGAAGCCTCTTACTCTGAGGCCTGGCTGCTGACTCCTGTGGTCTGTGGTGGGAGGGGTTCCCTGTAGCTGTGAGCAGAGCACCGGCTGCCTGTCTTCAGAGGACGAGGCTATGGCTGGGTGCTGCATGGACCATCCTTTGAGGGCAGTGGTGAGGAGTAGGAAAACATGGAGCTTGGTGACCAAGTCTTACTCACCTTACACATTTCTCCCTTAGGAAAAGTGGGTGGGTAGGCAAAGAGGTCCAATCTAAGGACCTTCTTGGAACATTACATAAGTGCCATATGCCATTGAGGGCAGCGGTACCCCAGTGGTTTTTAAGCTCCCAGGGATTTCGTTTCATCCAAGAGGGTGGTAAAAATGTTGAATTTGCTGCCTAGAAGTAAGAATACTCACACATGAACACATACAAAATTTGCATGAAAGTTCCAAAAATTCAAGTATCCCTAGGACCCCATTCATGGAATTTCAATGACCACCATTTTGGGAGATATTTGGTGACATAGAAAGCCCATTGCATTTGGACAAAGAAAATCAGAATTCACCAGTTATTATCCAAGCAGGCCTTTCTAGTCCCTGAGCCTGTCTCCTCAGCCAGTAAATGCAGGTGTTAGAGATACACCTACCTGGTAAAACATGGTGAGGCTCAAACAAGTTAATGAGGGTGAAAGTGCCTTGTGAGCTGAAAAGTGTCTCCTTTCCAGTGGGCTCTCAGCTGGAATGTCACTGTTACTTCTGCTGGTTTTTGAAAACTTGGCTGGCTCAGAGAATCCACTGCCCCGGAAGGCAGGGGGCGGCTGCTTCTCTGATGGGTCGGGAAGTTGGGCCTCGCTGGCTCGGAGGAGGGCTGGGCCCCCCTTCTCCTGTCCCTGCCCCTCTTCATCAAGCACCCAGGCCCCTTGGCGAGCTCCTCCGTGCAAACAGGCACCTCTCTCTCTGCAGATTAGTCACAGCAGCAGATAAAGAGGGCTGAGTGACTGAGTGAGGCCGCAGAGGAGCTCCCATTAGCGTGGGTTTGCGCGTCTCTGGTGGAAGGGGTTGGTAAATAGTTCGAACTTATCTCTCTCCTCAGCATTTAGCTGATTTCCATAATGAGCTCCATTGAACTGCGAGGCCCCAGAGGGGTCCCCAGGCTTCCGAAATGCACTGTGTTCTGTAAATCTGATTTCCGCAGAGGTGAGCACGTGGGTGAGCAAAGGGGAAGAACACATCGATGCCAGGCTGCAGCTTCTGGGGACACTGAGCCTGGGCTGTCTCTGGGCAGGGCAGTGTGGCTCTGCCAGGGCCCCTCCCAGACACAAGGCGAACTGAGGAGTCTGTAGGCATTGACCAGCCAGAGGTGGGCCACAGGGTCTGGCTAGAAGAGACTCTGTCAACTTCTCTGGCTTTTTTTTCAAGGGCAAATGACATAAAGGAGACAAAGTGTTCCAATTCCTCCTGCATCAATAATTCAAGTTATGGTTGGCTTAGCTGTAGTAGGAGGGGCCAGCTTACAAACTAAGGGCAAAGACCATCCATCACAGGCACTTACCGGCCCTCCCTTCTTGTCTTCTTCCTTCCTGTCTTCTTCCCTCCCTCCCTCCCTTCCTTCTCTCCGCCTTTCAGTCATTCACCAAATATCCATTTAGGGCCTTCAATGTGCCAGAAACTGATATGTACTAAGGATAACAGATCTGGACCCTGTTCACATGGAATTTACCGTTCAGTGGGAGAGATGGAAATTAATAAAATCATTAAATAAATAAAAGTAAGATTGCCACTTTGAGAAGAGCTGTGAAGGAGAAACACTTGATAAAATGAGAGCCTCTGATAGTAGAAGATGGCTTAATTAAGGAACTCTTCCCCGAAGAAGAAGAAATGCTTGTGTTTTGAGCTCTGAGGGAGATATTGAAATGGAGAGGGAAGAGGCTTCCTGCAGGAGGGGCCAGCTTGAGAAAAGACCCTGTGGCCGAGAGAGGATGGTTAGTGTATTAGTCAGATAAGGGTGGTGTTTGCTGCAGCAACGAAGAGCCCCAAACAGTTGAAGCTGAAAGTAATGAAGATTTCTTTCTAACTTGATCTACATGTTCATCACTAGTGCACCTAAGAGTTCTGCTTCAAATCATTCCCAGGCCGAGAGATCTGCCTTTACTGGGAACTTTGCAAGGTGCTGCAAAGGAGGAGGACCCAGAACACTTGGTGAGCGGTGCTGAAGACTCTGCAACTGGTGTGATGGAAGGAGAGCAGGTCATTGTGACAGAATTGCAGGGATGAGGGAAACTGTGATGTGAGCTAATGCTGGAGAGCCAGACAGGGGTGGGCGCCTGCAAATCTCCCATGCATTGTCAGGATTTGGATTATTGTAATTAGAGCTATCGGCAGCTGTTGAAAATTTTTGAGTGCAGAGGTTTTAAGAAGAGGAAGCTACCAGCATTCTTATTTTTGGATGATGGTGTTGCTATTGATAGTAACCAATTATTGATACCTCCTCTGCACCAGAGGATGAGACAGTTGGATGGCATCACCAACTCAATGGACATGAGTTTGAGCAAGCTCTGGGAGTTGGTGATGGACAGGGAAGCCTGGTGTACTGTGGTCCATGGGGTTGCAGAGAGTCAGACATGACTGAGTGACTGAATTGACTGAACTGCACCTGACACTCATTTCCTTCTCCCCAGTATTTACTGGGTATTTACTATTTTTATCTTTGTTTACCAAGGAGGAGATGGAAACCTAAAGAAGGAAAACACTTATTCAACGTCACAGCTATTACGTGGTCTATGCTCGTCTCAACCCATCATCTCGTCTGAGGGAGTCAGGTGTCACTAAGGCTTCTGAGGCTGTAGGTTATTAGAGGAAGAACAGACCTTCAGGCAGAGCGTGGTTAACAGTGGGCAAGGTGGGTGGAGGAGGGAGCTGGCACGCGGGGCAGTCAGGTCCCTGCCTGTCTTGGTCTCAGCTGCGTCACCAGTCTGAGCAGAGTGGATGGTCCTGGAAGGATACTTTATATGTATGCAAGGGAAGGGTGGAAGGATGCAGGGAGAGAAGAAAGAAAGGATGGATGTTTGGATGGATGCATAATGTTAGGCAGCATCAAGAAAGATAATGAGCAGATGGCAGCTTCCCAATCTCAGGATTAGGCTTCATGGACAGCATCTCAGCTCTGCAGATGGGAGGCAGGAACTGAGAAGAACAAGAGTTGGTTTGCATGTTAAGGGCAAGGGAAACCAGTCTGAACAGGCCTACAATTTGGAGAGTCTTGTGTGTGCACAGTATTTCAAAATATTATCTTGTTTATTCTGTGTGTTTGAGGCCCAGGGGCTTCCCTTTTGGCTCAGCTGGTAAAGAATCTGTCTGTAATATGGGAGACCTGGGTTCGATCCCTGAGTTGGGAAGATCCCCTGGAGAAGGGAAAGGGTACCTACTCCAGTATTCTGGCCTGGAGAATTCCATGGACTATACAGTCTACGGGGTCCCAAAGAGTTGGCCACGACTTTAGGGGGATTCCCTGGTGGCTCAGATGGTAAAGTGTCTGCCTGCAACTCGGCAGACCCAGGTTCAATCCCTGGGTCAGGAAGATCCCATGGAGAAGGAAATGGCAACCTACTCCAGTATTCTTGCCTAGAAAATTCCATGGATGGAGAAACCTGGTAGGCTACAGTTCATGGGGTCACAAAGAGTCAGACATGACCAGAGGGTAAAAACAGACCTGCATTCACTAGAAAGACCAGTATCAGATTTTATGTCCCTGAGAGTCACAGAATGATCAAATTCTTGTGCCATTAAAAAGCCAAACACAGGAGAGAGGAAACATCCCTCTGCTCTCTGAGGTTGCGTTCAGTGTGGGGCTTAATGCAAATGAATCAACAAACAAAGCGTTCATCAAAGTGGTGCTGCTGACATTGTTGGGAGCTTTGTATCTCTCACATCTTATTTTAGTCACTATTGATGGGGTTATTGTTCCATAACACCCTTCCGGAGTACACACCTTGACATCCTGCGTGATTTCTATCTCTGGCAGCAAGGTAACAACAAAGCGTGTCATTGGCATGCAGCCTCTTTGTTAGTCAACACGTTTAGGAGAGATGTCCTTCATGCCTCCTGCGCTGGTATGCACTGCTGTTGGGGAAAAAATGCATTCAGATTCCCTGGGCTGTGGGAGAAGGCAAGAAGGCGGAAAGACAAAGGAAGAAGGTCTTGGCATTGCCTTTCCTCGTGAACCACGTCATCCAGCATCCTTCTAAGTCTTGCCAGTTCTCCCCACAGGCACTCAGCCCAGGTCTCACACCGTGTGGTAGCTGGTGGTACCCCAGCTACCAGCATCTCCCTCCCCACAGTCTCGTTTGCCTGTTTAATTCATCCAGTCATTCAGATACACACTTAGTAAGTGCTTTTGAACTGTGGTGTTGGAGAAGACTCCTGAGAGTCCCTTGGAGTGCAAGGAGATCCAACTAGTCCTGGGTGTTGGTTGGAAGGACTGATGTTGAAGCTAAAACTCCAATACTTAGGCCACCTGATGCGAAGAGCTGACTCATTGGAAAAGACCCTTATGCTGGGAGGGATTAGGGGCAAGAGGAGAAGGGGACGACAGAAGATGAGATGGTTGGATGGCATCACTGACTCAATGGGCATGAGTTTGGGTAGACTCTGGGAGTTGGTGATGGACAGGGAGGCCTGGCATGCTGCAGCTCATGGAGTCGCAAAGAGTCGGCCATGACTGAGCGACTGAACTGAACTGAAAGTGCCTAGTGTGTGTCAAGCCCACTGTGAGTGCTGGGTTCCCCTTTGCAGAGTCCTTCTGTGTTCTGTGTACAGAGTCCTCTGTTCATTTTTTAAATTATTTACTTGTTTACTGGTTGTGCTGGGTCTTCACTGCTGCTCTCTGTTAACAGTGAGTGGGAGCCATTCTTCATTGTGGGGTGCAGGCTTCTCACTGCAGTGGCTTCTCTTGTCATGGAGCACAGGCTCTAGGCTCACGGGCTTCAGTAGTCGTGGCACACAGCCTCAGTTGCTCTGTGCCATGTGTAATCATCCCGGCCTGGGGATCGAACCCATGTCCCTGTGTTGGCAGCAGATAATTATCTGCTGTACCGCCAAGAAAGTCCCAGAGTCGTCTTTTAAACACACTTTCAGTTCTAATGAGATGGATGAAACTGGAGCCCATTATACAGAGTGAAGTAAGCCAGAAAGATAAAGAACATTACCGTATACTAACACATATATACGGAATTTAGATAGATGGTAGCGATAACCCTATATGCAAAACAGAAAAAGAGACACAGAAGTACAGAACAGACTTTTGAACTCTGGGGGAGAACGTGAGGGTGGGATGTTTTGAAAGAACAGCATGTATATTATCTATGGTGAAACAGACCACCAGCCCAGGTGGGATGCATGAGTCAAGTGCTCGGGCCTGGTGCACTGGGAGGACCCTGAGGAGTCGGGTGGAGAGGGAGGTGGGAGGGGGGATCGGGATGGGGAGTACGTGTAACTATATGGCTGATTCATGTCAATGTATGACAAAACCCACCGAAATGTTGTGAAGTGATTGGCCACCAACTAATAAAATAATATTAAAAAATTAAAAAAAAATTAAAAAAAATAAATAAATAAACACACTTTCCATCGTGGCTTTGCTGAGCTCAGGGTGAGCAGTGTGGCCTTTCTGCCCACTGGCACTCAGGGGCCACTGCAGTTCTCTCTCCAAACCTGCAATTCTGTCTTGCACTTATGCTTCTTTCCTCTCTGCGTCTCCCTTGTTGTTCTTACTCCTGTATCTTTACTTATGCATCTCCTGCTTTGTCCGGTTTGACACTTAAAGCCTACCAGGCCTTTGAGACCTGTGGCGATCCTCCACTTTCTTCATAAAACTTTTTCCGCCTACCAGGCAGGCTTTCCTTCCTGTGACCCCTGGCGGCAGTGATTTTAGCTTATCGCTAGAGATTCAATTACTCTCTCCTGGAGCGTTAGTCTGATTTATGAACTAGAGGGAAGCACTTTGTGGTGGCAAACTGGACTCTATGCTTTTTTTTTAATTTCATTCATTCATGGTGTAGTGGAAAGAACTCGGCTTCCAGAGCTTGAGAATGTGGGGATTGTTGGGTTTTTTAAAATTTACTAGCTGGAAAAAACTGGGTGAATTATTCAGACATCTCAGAGTCTGGTTTCTTCTTCTGGAAAACCTAAACAGTAATACTCATCTCAAAGCCTGTGGGACTACTCCCGAGTTGGTTAAAAGAATCTAGAACATAGTAGGTGTTTATTTCGAGTCAGCTACTTTGGAATACATCCTTCTTACGAGGGCTTACTCTGAGTGAGGGTCTCTGTGGGGCTGGTTTCCAATCTCGCTATCGGGAAACCTACAGTCTTCTGTGGATGATGGCAAAGGCAGAAAGATTAAATGAGATGTTGAAAGGAAAATGCTTAGCATAGTCCATGCATCTACCGAGGGCTTGGTCAGTGGTGTTATGATTTATTGATGTGCATTTATTCCCCCATATCATTGAACATTAAGCATGTGTGAGAAAGTATGGCTTGGTGATGAGTCAGAAATGGTTGCTTTTTAATCATATCAGGGTATTGAGTTGGAGAGGATTTTGGAATGCAAAGTCGGCTAATGTATATTTGCAGCTCTGCACTGTTAATGGACAGAAATGGTGTGGGTGGGCGAACAGGTTGCTAAGTAAAAATATGATGCCTCCTAGGAGCAGAGTTTGGATGACAAAGAAGTCAGGGTAACTGACAAGAATAGCGCCGGTAGCACCTTGAGCCCCTAGGCTGTGATTGTGGAGAGTTTTCTTTGTGGAGCTTCCTCCAGTGAGAATGGGTTTTCAGAGGCAGAGTGTGAGTCTACCTTAGACTGGGCACCAGGGTCCCAGGAGAGGCCGCGGAGCTCCCAGTGACCCACAACCACCCGCTGATCATGGGAGGAAACGGACGCCGCAGAGGAGCCCAGCTGAGCATCTTCACTTCTGTGACTTTCAGTTTCTCATCCGTAGAACTGGGGCAAACTCACCCACCCAAAATGTTACAAAACTCAAAGAAAGCAGAGTGAGTGAGCTGGTTTTGTAGACTCTGGATGAGATTGTGCAGAGGGGACCCAGTGGGGTGGGGGAGGAGCTTCCCTGGTGGCCTAGTGCTTAAGAATACACCTGTCGATGCAAGGGATGTGGGCTCGATCCCTGGTCCAGGGAGATCATACACGCCATGGAGCAACCAAGCCTGTGCGCCATGACTACTGAAGCCTGCGCGCCTAGAGCCTGTGCCCTGAGACCAGAGAAGCCGCTGCAGTGAGAAGCCCCTGCACCGCAGTGAAGGGTAGGCACCCCCTGCTGCCACCAGAGACAGCTCGGATGCAGCCGTGAAGACCCAGAGCAGCCAAAGAGAAACAAACAGATAAACCAACAGTAAGAAAATAAAAGGGGTGGGGAAAGCATTTGAAGTCATATATCTGATACAAGTTTAAGGTTTGGAATATATAAAGAACTCCTAAAACTCAACAACAAAAAGACAAAAAAATTTAATAGGCAAAGAACTTGAATAGACATTTGTCAAGAATATGTGCAAGTGACCGATAAGCACACAAAACATTGCTTAACTTCATTAGTCATTAGGGAAATGCAGATCAAAACCACAAAGAGATATCACTTCCCATCTACCAGGATGGCTATGATTAACAAACAAATAAGCAAACAGGATCCCAGAAAATAACAAGTCTTGGTGAGGATGTAGAGAAATTGGAACCTTTATCCATTGCTGGTATTTCCTGTTGGCTCAGATGGTAAAGAATCTGCCTTCAATGTAGCAGACATATGTTTGATCCCTGAGTCAGGAAGATCCCCTGGAGAAGAGCAGGGCAACCCACTCCAGTGTTCTTGCCTGGAGAATCCCATGGACAGAGGAGCCTGGTGGGCTACAGTCCATGGGGTTTCAAAGAGTCAGACATGACTAGTGACTAGCACTTAAAACTTACGTTTATACATAGCTGGTGAGAAGGTTAACTGGTGAAGCCACTGTGGAAAAGAGTTTGGCAGTTCCTGAAAAAAACCACACAGAGAGTTATCATAGGATCCAGCAGCTCCACCCCTAGGTATATACTCAAGAGAAGTGAAGACATACATTCACACAAAACCCTATACGCACTAATGTACACAGCAGCATTATTCATAATAGCTAAACTAGGGAAGCAACCCAAATGTCCATCAGAGAGAAACAACCCAAAAGAATAAACAAAACATGCCTTACACATGTACTATTATTGTCATAAATATGAATAAAATCTGATATGTGCTACAACACGTATGAGCCTTGAAAACATAATGCTAAGTAAAAGAAGACAGATACAAAATGATGAATACTGTCTCATTTCACTTCTGTGAAATGTCTAATATCTACACAGAGTAAACACTCAATAAATGGCAGTTATTATCATGATCTTCGCTATTATTATGTAAAATAATTTACAACGATCGATCTAGACTAATAACCACTGAAGTAAGCAGAACAGATATTAATGATTAGCGAGATGGGAAATTATTGAATTTTAAAAATTAATCAGGATCTGCTATGTTCATGACAGGAGGACACATTGTAAAGTTAAAAAAAAAAAAAGTGTTATCTACCCGGGGCTGGAAGGAAGAAGAATAAAGAGTGACTTCCTCAGGGGTACGGGTTTCTTTTTGGGGTGATGAAAACTTTCTGTGACTAGATGCAGGTAGTGGTCACACAACATTGTAAATGTACTTAATGCCACTGCACTGCACACTTTAAAATGGTTAAACGATTAAATTTTCTGTTAAATTTAATTTAAAATATTCAATTTCCTCTTGCCACAGCTAACACCAGTAATGGATTGGGCAAGTTCTATGTTCGTAAGGTGCTCTACAAAGGCGGAGGAAGCGTGGTTGTCATATAGATAATCCCCACCGAGGTTGTGAGATTTCAGAAGAGGGATGGGCCACCTCATGGACCACAATGTGGATGATGTATAGGGGTTCAAGCACTCTGAGTAACCTGCCGGGACTCCCAGCAGGTGAGGGAAGGGACCGGGGTTGGGATCAGCAGCTCTTAAGCTCAGCTGGTCGTCTTGCCTTTGTAAAAGCTAGGAGTTCTGAGAGATGATCAACTCCACGAGGAAAAACGTGTGTGTGTGTGTGTGTGTGTGTGTGTGTGTGTGTGTGTGTGTGTGTGTGTGTGTGTGTGTGTGTGTGTCTGCAGAGGGAGGTGACGATGGGCTGCCTGGGTGTAATTGTGTATTCTAAAGTTTGTGGAAAGTATACCATGAGCTTTACTCCCCACCCTCATCTAATATTCCACAAACTCTCACCACATAAACAATGTGTCTCTTCTCAACCCTTATTATCATTCCCAGAACCACTTGCAGGCTTTCAGAAACCCATTATTATAATTATAATCAAGAATCTTAGGACAGAGCCATTTGTGCCAAAAATACATTTACACTTGGAATTGTTTACAGAGGAATGAGGGCGAGATGCCGGTTTACTGCTCTGAAATCTATTGGCAGGAACTCCTACACCATTCAGTTTCTCTTCCTCCATTTAATTTCTTAATTTGAATTTTGTCAAATTCCTAATATTTGCTTTTGTCTCTCTCTTTCTCTCTCTCTTTTTAAACCCCCATTGGGTCTTAATTTTTCAAGGCCAAAAAACGCCCTTGTTATCTTTACCCTCTTGTTACAATAAGGGACAACCCCAGTCAAAGGCAAAATGGGGCTGATTTCAAAAGTATCAGTGGGGTCTCCCATCACCCCATCCCCCCACTAAAAATAACTGCCTACACCCCCTGATTCTTTTATATTAGAACAAAGGCTTTCATTCCATAATTAGAGATAAATCAATGTAGAATTACTTTAATTTGGGTCCCATTTATTTAGGGTTTTTTTTTTTTTTTGTCTGTAGGCATATATAGATGAATCAAACATAGCTCTTATCCTCAAAAAGAACATGGTTCATTATGGGACACAAACTATGAATAAATATTCGTGATAGGAGGCAGGATGTAATGAGAACCGCAGAAAATGGGGAACAAAAAGCAAAACAAAAAAGAATCACATGCTGTGCAATGAGAGGACAAGATGAGTTTTGAGCTGAGAACTGATGAAAGAGTGGGCTCCTCTATTATTGTGTTAATGGGTGCTTACTACACGGTCAGATTTAACATCAGATCATGACTTTATATTTTTCAGCAGGGTCACTGCAGGCGAGTTAGATAGCATATTGGAGGCTCAGTTTTCCCACCTGCAAAGTGGGTATATAATAACACCTACCTCATAGGTATAAACATTGAGAGATATAGCTCTCAGAGTTGTCCCACCTGGACCTGGTTTGGCCTTTATACCCCTGACCCTGCCAGTCCCTGGGTGTGACCTGTCCAGGCAGGGCTTGGTCGTGGACCCGTGGCCTCCACTGCTGGGGCGGTCCTTGCAGGCGCGGACTTGTCCCGAGTCCTTCCCTGAAGGCACATCTGGGCCAGGGTACGTCATCGCCATCTCCAACCATCACACTGTGGACCAGCAAGCTTCCTTTCATGAGATACTCACTCTTTAGTCTTACATTCAAAAGTACACTTAACTTTCCTAGGACCTCGCTGCTTCCCGGCTCCTGGTTTCATGTCAGGTTTGCCTTTTCACAGGATTTCCTGAGAAATACACATGCAGAACGTACCCTGCAAGGTCGATAGGTTTTACTGATGGCCTGGCGTCCAGGGCATGGGTCACATTACAGAACCCAAGCTTCTGCCGCCTACCGACACCTTCCCCTCACTCGGCCTTCCCCTCCACTCTCTGCCTGACGCACAGCAGGCAGCAGGCAACTTCTGTTTCTGGAGTGGACCCTGCACCTGAAGGTTCATCCCAAACACCAGGCCGTAGCTTCTGCAGAATCTGGGACAGGACCTTTTCTCTTCTGCTACCCGAGGAGAGCTTCAAGCACACATGGACATCAGTTATGATTGTGATTTATTATTATGAATCTCTGTTTACAGGGTCAGCCTCACCCAGAGAGGGGGCGTCTCAGCTTCTTGTCCTATGCCTTTTCATCTTCTTGCTTTTTCCCTTCTCCTGACACCCTGGTAGTCGTCTGTGAATCCATGGCCCCTCGAATCTGTAAATTGAAGCCAGTATAGTTTGATTTGGGGCTCCCCTGGTGGCTCAGTGGTAAGAATCCTCCAGCAGTGCAGAAGGCATAGGAGACACCGGTTCGACTCCTGGGTCGGGAAGATCCCCTGGAGGAGGCCATGGCTACTCACTCCAGTGTTCCTGCCTGGAGAATCCCATGGACAGAGGAGCCTGGCAGCCTACGGTCGACAGGGTCGCAAGAGTTAGACATGACAGAAGCGATCGAGCACACACGTGGTTTGACTTAGTGAGAGGTGCCCTGGCGTTAGACCCAGGGCACCGGGGGTGGGCTCCCTCGGCCCCGACTGTGAGTTTTGTTTGATCTCAGTAGCTTCTGCTTATTCACTTTGAAAGGGGGGTGGTAATGCCCACCTCTCGGTGTTGTTCTGAAGACAAAGTCATCAAAGCGATCCATTCATTTGCCGATTCACTCATTCACCCCTCCTTCATTCAACAGTTATCAAACACCTGTGGGGGCCAGCACTGAGGATGCAGCAGGTCACACCCATTCGTGTCCCTTTGGAGCGTTCATGCCATGGTGGCAGAAAGACAAGAAGCAAGTAATTAATTAGTGACCACAGGTTGCAAATAATTCTGTTTAAAAAAAAGTGAGCAGGACACAACAAGGAAAAACGTACAAGCCAACCGGTGTAGACAGTAAGGTTGGAAAAGGGCTGTTTAAGGGGATAATTGTGCTTCTAGGGGACGACATGTCCAAAGACCCTGTGGCAGAAGTCTGCATCAAAGGCTCCCCTTCCCCTGAGAAGCTAAATCACTGGCACCTTTGTGACGGCGCTTGGCACCTTTCACTGTAATCGTCACATGGTAAACCTAGTCATTGACTGCAGACAGTCTACCTCACTCCTCCAAGAGTAGAAATCCTATTAAAAGCAGCGTGGGACAGTGTGGAAAAGCATCACTTCCTAACCAAATAGATGTGATTCAAAATCGTATCAATCACATCCCAGCCACATGAGGGATTACCGGAACGGTGCATTGGCATAAACTGGAGATGAGTAACACCTATTTAGTGAACAGTGCTTTTTGAGGGTGAGATCACTTGAATCTATGGAAAAGCACAGAGTAGGTACGCAGCATACATTGACTGACTCTGTGACTTTTAAGCACTGGCTGGTGTTCCAGGTCACCCCAGCCCACACCTACCTCACAGGTTGAGAATTCCACGAGGCTTGTGATGGTGACCGCGGCGGCGCTTAGTAGGTGCTCGGTGGATGCCACCTGGTGATTTGAGTGGGGAGGGTGGCAGAGCCCCGGGGAGCCTTTTGCAGCAGTTGCTGGGAAGCCTGGGGGTAGAGGAGACTTTGTGGGAAAACACAAATGCAAGCAGTTTTGGGGTTTTATTAGTCTGTCACCCACGTCTTCCCTCTTGAAACACTCCGCAATCAAAAGGGTTTGGAGTGGACTATTTTCAGCCCTCAGCCTTCACCCTGAGCTGCACTAAGAGGAAAAGCTGATTAGGGCAGCTGGACTGCGTGCACATAAGTCAGAATCACCAATATCCGTCCTCTGCAGGATTAGACCGTTAATTTTTCCCCAGAAACATTACAATCATGTTTTCAATACCCTAGTGTCAGTCTTCATAGGATTCATTATGGCAAAGACCCTGAAATCTATGACTCCTTTTAGCCAACTTAAAACTTCTTTCGAGACCTGGATCAAAACTTCTCCTTGGCTAAGACGCCTGCTCTAACTAACCCCTGCCTCCCTGGAAAGTTCTCGTCGCTTTTCTGCAGCCCAGAACTTCCAATTTATACTTACAGTTTATGCCGTGATGATCGTGCAGGCAGCTAAATGTTTCCTCTTGGGTTGTCTCTGTAAGTGAAAGAACCCTGGGTTTGGAATGAGACTGCCTGTCGCTGCCTCATCTCACTGACGCTTCATTTCTTCATCAGAAAAAAAATCACGTGTAAAACAGGACCTGTTGTGTTGATTACACATAAGAGTGGAGTTCAGTCTCCTCAGGGAACCAGTGACCACTCCGTAAGTTGGCCAATATACTTTTTTTTTTTCATATGGATATAGGTTGGATATGACTGGTCTTCCTAAATGACATTGTTGGAGTTGAGATTGGGGACCAAATGTGCTGTCACTGGCTTTGTGTGGTGTTGTGGAAGTTTCCCCATTGTACAACTATAATTTTGAATTTGATAGTTTCAAATTTTAGTGCCCACTAAAGTGCACTAGAGGGATTGGTCAAAAGCATGTATGTTTCTAGGCACCCAGGCGGAGATTCTGATCCAATAGTACTGCGATGCAACCCAGGAATATGCATCTTTTCACGCTTCTTGGGAGATTCTGACACACGCTGTCTCCAGACGCAAGTTGAATACCATTTTTAAAACTAATTTATTTATTTATTGGCTTTCCAGGTGGCGCAGTGGTAAAGAATCTGCCTGCCACTGTAGGAGACTCAAGTGACATAGGTTCGATCCCTGGGTCAGGAAGATCCCCTGGAGAAGGAAATAGCAGCCCACTCCAGTACTTTTGCCTGGAAAATCCCATGGACAGAGGAGCCTGGAGGGCTACAGTCCAAAGTCACAAAGAGTTGGACATGACAGAGCACACACACACATTTATTTATTTTGGCTGCACCTCACTGTATGTGGGATGTTAATTTCCTGACCAGGGATTGAACCCGCGCCCCCTGCATTGGAAGCTCAGAATCTTAACCACCTGGACTGCCAGGGAAGTCCTGAGTACCATTTTAATGGATGATTCCTTAGCTCTATCTACCCTTCTCCCTATTTGAGGGGAAAGTATGACTGGTTCAAGACTGACCCCTGGCAGGCTGGCCACTTAGAAAAGGAGTTGGCAAAATTCCTTGGAAACCAAAGATAGCTCAGTGCCTAACCAATCAATTCAGGTAAACCACAGGAGAGTCCCAATCATGAGAGAGGCTGGCACTCCCTCAGCCACAAACGCAGAATTGACTAGTATGTTTCAGCCATTATTATACCAGTGTGTGGACCTTAACCACAGAGCTTCAAGAACCATTAGGGAAATGCAAATCGAAACCACAATGAGAGATCTCTGCATACCCGATAGGATGGCTATTTTAAAAACAAGACAAAACAAAAGACAAGTGTTGGCAAGGCTGTGAAGAACTGCCACCTTTGTACACTGTTGCTGGGAATACAAAATGGTGCAGCCATTATGGAAAACAGTACGAAGGTTCCTCGAAAAGTTAAAACTAAAACTACCTACGACCCAGGTGGAACTAGTGGTAAAGAACCCGCCTGCCAATGTAGGAGACTTGAGAGACACAGGTTCGATCCCTGGGTCAGGAAGATCCCCTGGAGCAGGGCATGGCAACCCACTCAGGTATTCTTGCCTGGACAATCCCATGGACAGAGGAGCCTGGCAGGCTACAGTCCACATGGTCACAAAGAGTCGGCACAGACTGAAGTGACTTAGCACACACACGTGACTCAGTAATCCCATTTCTGGCCATTTATCTGAATGTGCTGAAGTCAGGACCACAAATATGTACTAACATCCCCATGCTCACTGTGATATTCATCACAATGGTTAAGGTATGGGAACAATTAAATATCTACTGATGGATGAACAGATAAAAGAATGCTGCATACACATACAACGGAATATTATTCAGTCTCGAAAAGGGGAGCTCCTCTAACATGTGACATCATAGATGAACTACTACATTGAGCTCCGTGAATTTCTTTCCCCAAGGAATATTATCAGTAAGTCTGGGAAGAGCTGCCTGAGCACTTGCCTTAGTGTGCATAGCATGGATCTTCAAACTTGACCTTCCCTGGGTGATACACATAATATTGCACTCTAAACTCTGAAGGTGAATTTTGAATTACTATCCATTTCCTTTATGTCTGGGACTTGGTCCTGACTGTGTTATTCTTAAGATTTTTCCCTCCCCAAACCCTTCACTGCATTGTTAATAGTTTTCTATGGCTATTTTAAGAAGTTACCACAAGTTATATGGTACCAAACAGCAAAAGTTTATTATTTTACACTTCCAGAAGTCAGAAATCTGGATCCTAGGGGCTAAAACCAAGGTGTTGGCAGAGCTGTGTTCTTTCTGCAGGTTCTCAGAAAGAATTTATTTCCTAGTCTTTCAAGTTTCTAGAGGTTACCTGGCTCATGACTCCTCCACCATCTTCAAAGAGCATCCCCCTAAACTCTACTTCCATTGTCTCATCTCCATCTCTAATTCTGATCCTCCTGCTGCCTTATAAAGATCATGGTGGTTACGTTGGGTTTGTCTGGATAATCTAGAAGAATCTTTCATCTCAAGACCCTTAACTTAATCACATCTGGGAAGTCTCTTTTGCCATGTGGAGTAATCTATTCACAGGATTTGAGATTTGGGAGGCCATTATTAAGTCTACCACATTAATCCAATATCGAATGGGCTATTGCTGTGTGTCAGGTGGCTGGGACATGATAGACAATATGATAAACAAGGTCCTTGCCTTGAAGAGCTGTAGTGTCTAGCTGGGATGACAGATTAACAAACAGGTAATGAAACTAAGATCATGGCATCTGGTCCCATCACTTCGTGGGAAATAGATGGGGAAAGAGTGGAAATAGTGGCAGACTTTATTTTTCTGGGCTCCAAAATCACTGCAGATGGTGATTGCAGCCATGACATTAAAAGACAGCTTACTCCTTGGAAGGAAAGGTATGACCAACCTAAACAGTATATTAAAAAGTAGAGACATTACTTTGCCAACAAAGGTCTGTCTAGCCAAGGCTATGGTTTTCCCAGTGGTGATGTATGGATGTGAGTGTTGGCCTGTGAAGAAAACTGAGTGCCAAAAACTTGATGCTTTTGAACTGTGTTGTTGGAAAAGACTCTTGAGAGTTCCTTGGACTGCAAGGAGATCCAACCAGTCCATCCTAAAGGAGCTCAGTCCTGGTTGTTCATTGGAAGGACTGATGCTGAAGCTGAAGCTCCAATACTTTGGCCATCTGATGCGGACAGCTGACTCGTTGGAAAAGACCCTGATGCTGGGAGGGATTGGGGGCAGGAGGAGAAGGGGACGACAGAGGATGAGATGGCTGGATGGCATCACCGACTCAATGGACGTGAGTTTGAATAAACTCTGGGAGTTGGTGATGGACAGGGAGGCCTGGCATGCTGCGATTCACGGGGTCGCAGAGTCAGACATGACTGAGCAACTGAACTGAACTGACTGAATGAAGGTAAAGGGTGAGGAAGGTTGAAAGGGAGGAGAGATAAGAAGGTCTATTGAGTACCAAAAGGACTTCTTGATGCTCACCACATGCCTAGACTAAACCATATTGGTCCTGCGTTTCCCAGGTCTGTAACCTGCATGCCTGGCATACTATCCACTGTCAAGTATGGAAAACTGCCAGTTGACTTGGACTGCCATCGATTTGCCAGTCTGCCAGTGGGACCTCATGTCCATCGGTCAGATTGGACAGGCAGTGCTGAGTTTCTGATACTTACATGATACCACAGTTTCTTTTGGGGATCTGCCCTTATCGTCCTCCAGGAAACTGGGTCACGTCTAGTCCTAAGTCACAGCACAGCTAAAATAAAGCTTTCAGTGAAGGATAGTTACAAAATGGACACATAACTACAAGAGATCCTTGTCATTTCATAGAAGTGTGATTATGTCTCCTTCTTGCTTCCCACCACATCATGGCTCTATCTTGGCCACCATCAGTTTTAGCTTCTTACCGCCATCAATTTTAGCTTCTTACCGCCATATTCAAAGACTCTTATGTCCTGACACCTGGCTCCCTTCCAGGTTCATTCGCTTGCCACGTACACTTCCAAAACAAATGTCCTCACAATGCATTCATGGCTTATCACACCCTAAAAACCCACACTTTTTCATGCCTCTATATCTCTGTCCTTGCTCTTATTGTCCTATTGGAAAAGCTTAAGGCCCATTGTCAGCTCTCCCAATATCATCTACCTAAAGAACTCCTACCCACTTTTTCAAAACCCAAGTCAGACATCCCTACTGTCAAGATGCCTTCCCTACACCTCTCAGAGATGGCTTTGCTTGCTTTCGGGATATCTGTCTACCCTGACTATGCTTGTATTTCACTCCTGCCACATGATTGGTAATTTAGGTGCTTCCAATATTACTGCCCTATTCCTTGCCCACGGAATTCTTGAGAGAAGTATCCTGTATCTTACTCATTTCTGCCTCTGTCTCTTGTAGGGCTACCGTGTCAGGAAGTTCAGTCCCCGGGTGGTGCGCCACCATTTTATAGATTATATGAACAATGCCCCTGGAGTTGTGCAACACGGTTGTTCTGAACACAGAGCATAGATTCAGGGCAAGTATTTGTTGGATGAATGAATGGAGGACGGGCTAGACACCTCACGGGTAAGTGTCCAATGAGGTCCAGAACTGCATCTGCCTGAATGAAGATGATGGCGACAAACTCCCAGCACCAGCGTCATCTCCACAATCAGTGTAAAAAGTCGACACCTTCTGGGCGCCCTTCTGAACAGAGTGCACCTCGCCTGTGCCGTTTGGCACCAGTTCCCCAGCAGACCTTTGGGGAGGTGTGCCCATCTCTGCTGACACCATTAGTGCAGACAGAAGCGTCTAAAACAGTCACGTTGGCTTCTGCTTCATTAGAAACTCAAAGGGAAGGGGAAGAAAACCACCAGTGGTTGCCACTCAGAGGTCATGTCAAGAGAGGAAGGAATTTTCATTTTCATGTGTTAGTGAGAGGTTATTAAAGCAGCACAAGGTAATACGAAGTTGGGTGTCACTGAGACACAGGGTCTCTCCTGACTCAGAGCGACATCCATGCAACACTTCACGCGAATGCCTCCAAGCTGGGGTAAGCCACCTGCAGCAGAGAATGCTGGAAAATGACTCTCTCTCTCCTGACTTAGGAGGCTTCTAACAGATTTATTCATTCATTTAGTCATCCATTAAATATTCATGAGCACCTATGCAACCCACACTGCATTAGATGGGTAGAGAATTCAAAGCTGACTAAGATCAAATCCAAGAGCTCAAGAAGCTCACAATTCAGTGTAGAAGACAGGGAGATACACTATTATCATTACACAATTTCAAGTGCTAGATGATAACAAACGTTGACTGAGGACTCAATCTCGGTGTGGTACCACTTTTTGCATTTTGAGAACATGAGCTCAAACAACCCTGTGAGATAGGAACTATCTTTCTCTCAACTTTTCAGCTGAGAAAATGGATGCACAGAGAGGCCAAACAGCGTGTCCAACATCACACAGCTGCTGAGTAACAGAGGAGGGATTTGCACCCAGACTCCCTGTCTCTAGAGTTAGTGCCCTTAACCTTCCTGCTGTCTTGCTGGAATAATAATTTATGCATTGGCTCTGGGATTCATTCATACTAAGACTCACACTAGGATTCATATGAATTCTGGGATTCATACTGGGGAAGTGGGCTTCCCTAGTAGCTCAGCTGGTAAAAGAATCTGCCTGCAATGCAGGAGACCCCAGTTTGATACCGGGGTCAGGAGGATCTGCTGGAGGAGGGCTAGGCTACCCACTCCGGTATTCTTGGGCTTCCTTGGTGGCTCAGATAGTAAAGAATCTGCCCGCAATGCGGGAGACCTGGGTTTGATCCCTGGGTTGGGTAGATCCTCTGGAGGAGGGAAAGGCTACCACCTCCAGTATTCTGGCCTGGAGAATCCCATGGACTACAGTGCATGGGGTCGCAAAGGGTCGGACACGACTGAGTGACTTTCACTTTCAGAGGGTTGGACACAGCTTCTCAAAGGCAATGACTCTGGAGTCAGGCTTTCATGGTTAAATCAAGGTGCATGCGAGCATGGGAATGGGATGCAGGGAGCCATGAGATTAATCAAAAGTTCCAATGTAGATGTGTATAGGATGTGTTCACCCAGCAGCTAACAATACTGTGACCAAAGCAGGAATCGCAACCAAAGCAGCCTTGTCCCTCTACACTGTCATATCTCGGGCAGATATTACCAGTCATACACAATACCCTCTTTAAAGCAATATTCTGGGCAAAGAAGAAAAGATATCCATTATTAATGATCCATTAATAACATGTGGGGATGAGCTAGGAGTCAGAACCACCATCCCAGTTGCATTTGCCTTTCCCAGTCTAGGCTGTTGAATGCTTGAGAGAGATTGGCAAAGAATGAGACTTGGAAGTAGGCTGAGTGGACTGGAGCAAGTGCTGAGGGCCATGTTCAGAACTGGAGGCTCTGTCCTGCAGGTGATGAGGATTCCGGGAAGTTTTGCAAAAGTTGAGAGGAGAATGGATCCACGCACAGAGGAATCAGAGATTTCAGTCATTGCTTCTCTGTTCTTTCCACACTGAACTCTGGCTAGGAGCAAAGTCAAAGATCAAGCATTCCCAGGGATGATAGTCTAAAGAAGGGGTGTGGGGCCATTATAGAGAGACTGAAACTCACCAAAATGCCCCAGAGTTCACTACTGTTTTAATAGGTAATCTTGTTTGGGGAAGATCAGGACGACAATGATCCCAACTTGTGACAGGGAGAGAGACAAGAGCTGGGGAAAAGGAATGAAGGGATCATAACTTCCTAAAGTTGACCAGGAATTTTTGATTAAAGATCTTTAAGGGTTAGGGTCATTTTCTTCTTTATCATTGAGATGAAATTGCTTTCTGTCAACGTAAGTTGCCTTCTCTGAACCATTGGCTCCTTGATCCCGCCAACATGCTTACTTACCCTCCTTCATCACAGTTCTTCCATCATGGAAAGAGCACTTGGCTAGAAGTCATGAGAAATACATCCTGGTCTCGATCCTGTTGCTTATTTATTGTGTGACCTTGGAAGAGTCATTCACTTTCTATGACCTCAGTCTCTACAGCTGTAAAATGAAGGAGTTGAATAATAACGTGGAGGCATAGCTCTGGCATGTATGCCCCTACTCTGCTAACCAAGCCCATGGCAGACATTCTTAATCTATCGTGGCATTCTTTTACCCACTGGGTCTGGAAGAGACTTCAGAATCCTTCTAAACCCAGTGATGCCAACCAGAGTTTGCAGATAATTCCAATTCTCCTTGCCAGTCCTGGCATAGATGATCTCAAAACTCTCTTCCACTTCTGATCTTCTTAGATTCCTTGAAAGATCACTCATGGGAGTAGAAGAAAGTCCTGGGAGGATATACTCGTGCCAGGTATTTTAGGAAAGCCTTGAATGCCAGCCTGAGTGTCAACAGCTTTGGCGTTACAAGCAGAGCCATTCTTCATTATGCTCAAAGGGACATGGCAAATGACAACTCAGTGGCTTCATTTTAATCGGCCAGGGCATAAGAGGCCATGTTTCTATTACAAGGAGATCTATAAGAAATCACACCCATTAATGGCTCCCATTAAATTCAGGGCATGTGGGGAAAATTGTAGTTTGATTTAGTTTAGCAACACGAAGATATTGGCAAGATAATCGCATAAAAGCGACACCTTTTATGACTGGGCTGTTTGATTTTATGTCAGCAGGTTTCAATTTCCCTCATTTTTATGATGGCAGATAGGCTACCCCACCTAATGTATGCCTTAGCCAGAGTAAAGGTTACACAGATTATTTTCACATTCAGGATTCAGACCTGCTAATACGGACAAAATAATAATATCTCTAGTTCTAGAATTCATCCCCCCACCCCAAAACACATACTATATTTCCCACCCACTCCCAAACCATCCTCAGACTGAAGGATGGGGGGGGGCAGGGGAGGGACTAGCCAATCAGGGCAGAGAAAGAAAGGAAGAACTTGGGGTGTGCAGTCAGAGGCCTGAGTTCCAATCAAGCAGGGTGACCGTGGTGAAGCTGTTTTCTTCTCATCCGTCAAGTGGAGAGTGTGGGAGCTCACCCAAGGGTCCCATGAGGGTTAACTGGCAGATGATTTGCACAGGACGGTGCAGGGTTACAGAGGAAATCCAGCAAATCCACGCTTGCTCATCTCCTGTGAGACGGAGGGCAGGGCAGAGGTGCGAAAAACATCTTCTCAAATTAAATTTCTTATTTAAAAAAAAAAGAGAGAGTGAGATAAAAGGGTCATTATTTCTCCTTTGGACCATAGTTCTAAAGGCCCTGGTGGCTTCCTGCCGCGTATCGGGAGATAACAGTTGGGCCGGGTCATCCGACCTCTCGGGGATGCCAGAAATTAGCTCCTTGGTGCCAGGGACCAAGGCAGTGAAGTTATTTAATGGTATTGTTTTGGGGTCTGAAAGGAGGGAAGGCAGAGGGGAGACCCAAAGAGCTACTCTCTTTTAATATCCCTCCAAGTCCTTGGGTGCATTTAAGCCCTAATTCACCTTTATGCCTCTTCTTTTCCCTGAAAGGTTTGTGAAGAGTCTGTAAAAGAAAGACTGATCTTACCCAGGCTGGATGTAATTGGCAGCCTCCGCCCCCTCCTCGGCACCATTGTCTCCAGCTGCCTTCAGAAGCCCTGGGCTCTATCACGGGCTGAATCTCCAGTCTTCATTGGACTGGCTCCTAGAGGACAATTTGAGCTGTCCCTTTAAAATCCATCCCTCTGACTCTCAGTTTGGGTCTATTTAAATATTCCAGACAATTTCAAGACTTAATAATGATGAATACGATTAAGATTAGGGTTTAATAAGAGTGTTAAGAAAAGATTTTTCAAGCCGATGGAGGTGGGTTGCTGTGAAAATTGAATCGGCACCAGGCTTCCCAGGCCACGCTGACCGGGAAGGTTCCTCACCTCTCCCAGCGGCTTTAACTCTCTTGGTCCAGAATCCGAGGAGGAACCCCAGGCAAGAGCTCACATCCCTTGTAGACTAGATGCTCTGCCTCTCTGAATCGGCCATCAGTCATCCCCTCATGCTGAGCAACAGTGAGGTCATCCTGACACGCAGCCTCACCTGGGCACGCCTGCTCTTAGAGTCCTTTCTTGTGATTCAGGGGGAGGGAGAAAGGAGAGGGGCTGCCCTGGTGGCTCAGATGGTAAAGAATGGGCCTGCGGTGCAGGAGACCTGGGTTCAATCCCAGGATTAGGAAGATCCTCTGGAGAAAGGAATGGCTACACATTCCGGCATTCTTGCCTGGAGAATCCCCACGGACAGAGGAGCCTGGCAGGCTACAGTCCATGGGGTTGCCAAGAGTCAGACACAACTGAGCGACTAACACTTTCACTTTTGGATGGAGAAGCCTGGAAAACCTGGACACCACGAATCTCTGTCTCAAACCAGACCCACTCTCCGCTCTACAAGGGGTCTAGCTGAGATGTACACAATTAGCAGTGCTGAACGGGGAAGTCAGGTCATCAGAGTCCTGCTACATCAAGCTCCCTCTTAGCCCAAACATAAACTTGGAGATTGTCACATACCTGGATCTGGCCACCTGGGAGAAGTAGAAACATACAGAGGCAAGTGCTGAGCTCAAGAGAAAGCCTAGATCAGAGTGAGCAATTTTTTTTCTCTAAAGTGTCAGGGCACAGATGGTAGGCTTAGGAAGCCACATAGTCTCTGAGGCAGACCCTCAACTCTGACTTGTAGCTGGAAAGCCACCACAGACCACAGCTAACCTCCTGGGCATGGCTGTGAGCCAGTAAGACTATTTGTAGAATCCTAAATTGAAATTTCATATGTCATGAAAAATTTTTTAAAGTTTTCCCCCCAATCACTCAAAAATATAAAATCTATCCTTAGTAGGCTGAATTTGGTCTGTGGGCTATAGTCTACAGACCTCTCATCTAGACTTCTTGAATGTAGAACCTGGAATCTGAACCATCCAATTAGAGACTTTTCTCATCCCTCTGAGGCTGGAGTGAGTGACTAGCATGCTAGGACTCTTTGATCTGGCTTTCAGCTGGGAGTTTTAGTGAGTTTCCTAAGAGAAGCACTGCCCGTTCTGAGCTATTCATGGTTCCCTTGGTATCCACTTAAGAGGACAATAGTCACTTCTTGCTGGTTTCTTACTTCTTTCTCTGCATTCCTAATGTCCAGCCCACTGCCTCCTAAACACCATGTTCCTCCGGGTTCTTCCTCTCTTGAACTCTACGAAGTGTGTGTGCGCTCAGTCAAGTCCCAACTCTTTGCGACCCCATGGACTATAGGGGAGCCTGCCAGACTCCTCTGTCAATGGGATTTTCCAACCAAGAATACTGGAGTGGGTTGCCATGCCCTCCTCCATGGGATCTTCCCAACCCAAGGAATAGAACCCGCTTTATCTGCGGGTCTTGCGTTGGCAGGCACATGCTATGAATCAACTCCAAGTCCTCGTTCTGTCTTTCTGGAAGCCCTGTAGGGAAGACCTACCTTTACACATCCGTCTCTCCCATAGCTCCTGAGAACACACCTTCCACCCCTGTCTAGTCAGTCCTCCTGACTCAGGTCCATCCATGAATGACCTTTCTCTCCCCGCACCTTTGCCCATGCGAGTCCCAATCCTGGAATGTTCTCTCCTTCCGCCTGCCCACCCCTCAAGTCCTGTCCCATAGAAACTTCCCTAACCTCTGTTTCTCCCCCTTAGCCTCCCCACCTCTCCTCTTTGCACGAGCTTTTCTTTGCCAGGTCACTTGTACCTTTTGCTTTCGTTTGTTTATTCAGTCCTCAGGGGCGATGTCAACGGTTTTTAAATTGCTCTCCAGGGTCCTGAAATGGCCCCATATCTTGGAGATCAGTTTAAAGAATAGCCCTGTCATATCTATAGGGAAATCAGTGATCATGCTTTATGCTACATTTATACACTCCCTCCTCTTTTGCCCACGGGGCCTAGGAAGACTGAACACATAGTAAGCATTCAATAAAGACACATTGACTTGGATGGTTATCCTAGCATACAAATATGTGACTTTCCACCGAGCTTAGGAAATAGCTCTCACTGTCTAAGATTATTGATAATGAGACCTTTTGTGATCTAGTCCTTGCTTACTTCTCTGGCTTCATCTCCCCCACACCTTCCATCTCTCTCTCTCCTTTTAACCGGAACTTTCCCAGCTTCCTTCCACTCACCATGATCACTCTTTCCTTCATTCCTTTGCATGCTGCTCCTGCTGCCTTGCCCTCTTCTCCCTATCACACACCCAATTCTTATTCAAACTCTATGATGTCTGTTGAAGAGTTTCTTGTATATGAAGCCCTCAATCCCTGATAAACACAAGACTGGACCTCCTTCCAAGTTTCACGTAGATGTCTTGTTTTTGGTGCTCCCCTTCTGGGTGTGGCTAGAACAAGCACTCTGGGATCAGGGACTTTATCTCCTTGTTCATTCCTATATCCTAATGCCTGGCATGGGGTCTAGTACATTTGTAGTTAATGCTTAATAAATTTTTTTTAGCTGAATGAATTTGGAATTTGAGAATAAAAGCCTGAAATATTTTTCTTTGTAACATTCCTTCTGGGGCCAGAAGAAAGTATGTACTAATAAAATATGAGTACTACAAATTTGTAGGATAGTGGGTAATACTTAGAAGGGGTAATCTGGGGATCCGGAGGAGAGAAGGGCTATAGAGCTGATGGTTACCCAGTGGATTAAAGAGTTTCACAGATCAGTCCTGGGAGAAATGAAGGAGGCTGACGTAGAATGCAGCAGGATGTGGCTCACCTTCCTGAAACTCATTCCCTTCTTTGTGGGAAAGACACTGAGACAGGGGAGAAGTGTTGGCATGGTCCTCCCTGCACCAGCCTCCACACTCTGACCAGGAATTACCCGGCCTGAGGGTGGCAGAATATGTCGTATGTCATGTCGTGGTGCAAGAAGAACTTTCTTCTTTAGCTGAAGATTGGCTTGTGTTAAAAATTTCAGGAGTTGCAGCATGTGGGATCTAGTTCCCTGACCAGGGATGGGACCAAGGCCCCTGGCTTTGGGAGCATGGCATCTTAGCCACTGGGCCACCAGGGAAGCCCCTGGGCTTCTCTTTACAGATGAGGAAGCTGCGGCTCAGAGGGCAAAGTTCAGGGTTACACTGTAGGGAGGGGTGGTGCTGGATTTGAACTTGGGTCTGACTTCAGAGCTAAGCCCAGGTACCCCACAGAGTCCTTAGGCTCCAGTGTGGGCAGATGATCTTCTATTGTCTTCTCACATGTCTCCAGGGAGAGTCTTAAAGCATCAAGATTCAGTCAGTTCAGTCGCTTAGTCATGTCCGACTCTTTGTGACCCCATGGACTGCAGCATGCCAGGCCTTATGTATCAAATCCCCAGGTAGGAGGTGAGGTGGAGAATCACAGTGGTTCGCAGGGCATGGATGGAGCTGCTGTGGAAATTTGGCTGGGAAACGGTGACCAAACATCCATGAAGCCCTGGCAGAGGCCAGGAGTCATTGGGTTCTGGAGATCAGAGATGTGAAGATGTCTAGTTCTGAGATTCAGGAAAATTGGATCCTACCTATAATGGGGTCTGACACCCTGAACAGGCCATAGCTGTTTGCTAGACTTCTGTTACCCATCTGAACTTCAGGATATGATCCCCCAAACCCCTTCTTGCTACACTTTGACCCACCATGATGCTGGCAGAGCAGTTTTGGCCCTGGATCCCTCCATGACACCTCCCAACTTCTTTTAGTGTCAGAGCTCCCGCGAACCTTTGTCACAGTGACTTTGGATTCCATGGTGAGAGGCTCTAGGGGAAGATGGGGCTTTTTCCTGTATCTCTAGGGCTGTTTCTCATACTTAGAACTCCTGGCATTTTGAGCTGGACAGTTGTTCATTGTGGGGAGGTTGTTTTGTGCATAATAAGATGTTTAGGAGCATACCTGACTTCTACCTGCCAGTAACATCCACTCTTCCTCCCCACAGTGGCAGCAACTAAAAATGTCTCTAGATGTTGCCTAGACAGCATATTAAAAAGTAGAGATGTCACTTTGTCAACAAAGGTCCCTATAGTCAGAGCTATGGTTTTCCCAGTAGTCATGAACAGATGTGAGTTGGACCATAAACAAGGCTGAGTGCTGAAGAACTGATGCTTTCAAACTGTGGTGCTGGAGAAGGCTCTTGAGAATCCCTTGGACTTCAAGGAGATTAAACCACTAAAGAAAATCCTAAAGAAAATCAACCCTGAATATTCATTGGAAGGACTGATGCTAAAGCTGAAGCTCCAGCATTTTCTCTACGTGATGTGAAGAGCTGACTCATTGGAAAAGACCCTGATGCTGAGAAAGATTGAGGGAAGGAGGAGATGAGGTCAACAGAGGATGAGATGGTTGGATGGCATCACTGACTCAATGGACATGAACTTGAGCAAACTCCAGGGGAATGGTGGAGATCAGAAGTGCCTGGTGTGCTGCAGTCCATGAGGCCACAAAGAGTCAGACACGACTCAGCAACTGAACAATGAAAAGTCATCACCAAGTCTCTCTTGGGTGGAGAGGATCACTTCACATTGACAGTCACTACTGTAGGGAGTCCACAGGGGTTCTCTTCAAATTCAGAGATGTTCTGATCCTGCAGATCATTTAGCCATGTGCCTCACTGTGACAGTGAGGACACTGTGAAACCAGAGAGGAGACAGGGCTTGCTCAAAGACTCTGTCTTGAGGCTCCTCGCATGCCATCCCCTCATGCCTCCTGAACTTGAACTACACTCAAATGCTCAAGCCATCCCCATTTCTTCAGGCCTCCATGCCTTTGCATGAGATGTCACTTCCATTTTCTCCTGTTTTTTTCCCCTCAACTAAAGAATTCTTATATGGACTTCAAGATACAGCTGATACTGTCCTCTCATACCTCTACTAATGCAGTCATCTTGGTGCAACAGAATTGCTCACTCACTCTCTCTTTCCTCCCAACTGTGAGCTCTGAAGGTAGAGGGACCACGTCTGACTTGGCTTTAATTTCGCGTGGAGGCTGGCATGTAGCAGACACTCAGTAACTATTTATTGATTAAGTAAATTAAAGTTCATCTAGTTCACCTGCTTTCAAGTTCTGTTTTGTTTTGTCTTGTTTTAAAAACTAGCCCAATCTTCATTCAAATGCATCTTGTGTGGGAGCAAAAATGAACAAAAGAGATAAAAGGACAGTGCTCTGATTAAAACTGGGAGTTTGTTTCTAGACATTATACTTTCCTCCTCATCACCCCTCCCTTCCCACAACCTCCTTTGCCCTCATCACCACCATTGTGCAGCAGCCCCAGAGGAGCTCCAAGAAAGAGCTTGGTTTAAAAATCACTAATTTGGTCCAACATCAATTTGATGCTTGAATTCTTGCCAATTAAATTCATGATTCTCAAACTTAGCTCTCCATCAGAATTACCTGGATAGTGGTAATCAGATGGACAGTGAAAGGTACAGATTTACAGACCCTATGGTTAAAGATACTGATTCACTAGGTCTGTGATTGACAGCACAACTCGGTCTTAGGAAACTCTACACATACATCCTACAGTGCCACTGGTGATGACCATATTCTCCTCCTGCAGCCCACTCCTTTCAAAACTGTTCATGTTGTTAGAAAGTTCTTATTACCCTTAAGGCTCTCTTGAGCTGTAAACATTTTTGCATCCTCCATAGCACCTTGGCTTCAGACATTATAGAAAATATTATCTGGTTGGATGAACTTGGTAAGCAAGATTTAAAAGGGAAGACCAGAAGGAATGGGAAGATTTCATTGATCTTATTTGATGAATGAACATTTCAAATACACGAGGCCAACTTCTGACCAACAGCCTACAAGGGACAGAATCCCGCCAGCCTACTGGGTGAACTTAGAGAAAATCTTTTCTTAGTCAAACCATAAGATGAAATGACAGGCCTCACTGAGTTAAAAAGACCTGGCAATAGATGAAATGAAGGAAGAATAAGGGGGGAAGGAGGAAAGAATGATGAAAGAGAAAGACGCTGTAGACCCTTACCTTCAAGACAGGGGAGGAGAAAATGATTTCTATGCACGAAGCTTCCAGAGACTAGGACAAAACAACCTACGATTTAAGATGAGACTCCTTGTTAAGAACAATATACCCCACAGGAATCCAGGGAAAGGCATAGGATGTTCAGAGTGTTGGTTAAAATACAGCCTCCTAAGTCAGATGTGGATTTGAATCTTGACCTTGGTACACTTAAATGTGTGCAGGACAGAGGGCTAAAGCTTCCTCATATCTGTTCTCTTCTTCCTTCTCCATAATAAAACTCCCAAGTGTTAACTGAATTACTTAGTTATCACTGTGTAATAAATCACCTCAAAATTTAGCAGCTTAGAACATCAGCAATTACGAATATGTTTTCATGGTTTCTGTTGCATCAGGAATTGGAAGCGGCTTGCTGGTGTGTTTCTGGCTCAGTGTCTCCTGAATCCCTTGGCACTACAGTCATCTGAAGGTCTACCCTTCTGCAGACCTGACGTTTCTAGGTTGGCACACTCAAGTGGCTGAAAGATTGAGGTTTACTTCCACTACATGTGGACATCTCCCTGCAACTGTTAGTGTCTTCACGTCATGGAGACGAGCTTTTTCTAAGGGATAATGTTTAAGAGACCAAGGTAGAACCTGAAATGCTGCTTATGCCCAAGTCTTGGAAGCCACACACTATTACCTCTATTGTATGTCTGTTGGTCACACACATGAACCCCGACTGGATGTAGGAGAAGCCTGCACAAGACCACCAATGTCAGGAGCTGAAGATCATTGGAAGCCATCTTGGAGTATGGCTCCCAAAACTGGACACATTCTTCCCTAGAAGAAAGACTGCATTTCCCAGCATCCTCAGCTGTCTGGTGTGGCCATGTGACCACATGTTGGCCAATGGGAAGAGAGCTGAGGCAGTGTGCCCACCTTCTGAGATTTGTCCTCAAGGTGATGGACATGGTGATGGACAAGGTGATGCCCTTCTCCTTCCTTTTGCTTCTTCTGGGAGTTTGTGAACAGCTGGAGCTGAAGTAGTCATCTTGGACTGAGTTGGAAGCTGGGTGTTGATGTTGTTTGGAGAACCAAATAGAGAGAGTCAGACCTCATGATCACGGAGCCATGATGGAGTCTCTGTGATGCCTAGACGTGAAAAACAGAAGCAAGCTTCTTTGATATGTAGGTCGCTGTCACTTCGGGTTTTGTGTTACATGCAGGCAAACCTCCTCTGAACTAATACCGGCAAGCCGCTTGTGCGCTAAGTCACTTCAGTCATGTCCCACTCTTTGCGACCCCATGGGCTGTCCCTGCTCGGCTCCTCTGTCCATGGGATTCTCTGGGCAACAATCTGGAGTGGTTCACCATGCCCTCCTCCAGAGGACCTTTCTGACCCAGGGATCAAACCCACTTACCTCTCCTGCATTGGCGACTGGCTTCTTTACCTCTAGTGACAGCTTGGAGTGCCAGCAAGTTCCCACATGCTGCTAAACTTGTCTCGCTCTTGGAGCTTCCCTGACACTCTAGTGTAAACTCTCTGTGCTTCCAGTGCAAGGAGTGCAGGTTTGATCCCTGGTCAGGGAACGAAGACCCCATAAGCTATGTGGTACCAAAAAAGCAAAACAAGCAAACAAAAAAGGTTGCTTCCCTCTGTACAAAATGAAGACAGTTGCATGGTCTATGAATGGTAAATAATGCTATGTGTGTGAAGTGCATGACAGAAAACTGAGCTCATAGGAAACACTCGATACATTTTTGAGTTATTATTATCCCCTTTTTACAGATAGTAAAACTGAGGCAGGTGACAAAGCCAAGGCTAGAAGAGAGATGATTCCTCAAAACCTGTTCTCCTAAATATTAGGATGCAATGAGTTGCTCTCTGGGTAAAAGAGGATAAATGAAAGTCAAGCAATAATGGTAGGTGGGTCTGATGTGGGTTTGGAATAGGAAACTGGAGTCTGTGGGTGATGAGGAGCCTTCAGATGCTCTTGGAAGAACAAAGGCAGGATTAGAGCAATGGAAGTGAAGGCCCCGTATCTTCTCTTATGCAGGCTCTTTCATTAAGCCCAGCCTCACAATTCCGATGCTCAGAGGACTTTTTGTCTTTGTCATCAGGTTTTTGATTCTCTCTCCCAAATGCCCTCCTAGGGCTGGATGTGGAAGACCAGAAGCAATGCCTTGGATGTCATGTACTTTTGACTTGATTCTTTGCCAGCACTCATAATCAACCCTGAAATCAGTCTTTTCACCCTCATTTGGACGATCAGGTGTAAATATACATTTTAATTATTTACATAATTAAGTCAGTGATTTGCTGCTGATCCGATATGTTTGACAATATTTCGGTGCCATCTGTTTCCTAATTGGACTTAATCTCCAAAAGATGTTATCAAAATAGCCACCAAATAATTTAAAACATAAACCAAGCTACAGAAACCCTGTACTCCCCTTCATTGCATTCACAGATATACATTAATGTGCACAACACAATTTACCCTGACATTGGAAGTGGTTTTAGGCATTGTGTGCGTGTGTGACCTCATGGCCTATGTCATATGTAGAAGGTCTAAGATGACAGAGAAAAAAGCACCTTGGCCCTGAGAGGCGAGTTCAAGAGCTCACTTCTTGTGTGACCTTGGGCAGGTCAACTTCCCTCTCTGGGATGCAGCTCTGATGTGCACACAACCGGGTCCCCATCTGGTGCTCAGACTTCATAGGATGCTGGCCCCGTCATATGGACACCATCCGTAGGGTACCTTTTATTGCTACAAGAGTTACTGGAATAGGGTCTGGAGACCTGGATGAAGGCTGACTTTTGCTCTGTGACCTTGGGTGGCCCCTTTCCCTTCTGTGAGCTTAAAGTATATTTTTTCTATAAGATTGAAATAATTGTATTCCATATATATTATGTAACCTTGCCTCATTGATTGGGGTCATGCAAAATAGTATTTTGGCCAAGGGGACAGGATGTAAAATCAGAGTTGGACTCTCTACTTCCCATTAAAAAAAATGTATCATTTGTTTTTGACTCTCAGCTCCTCGTAGCAGCGGCGCTCGTGTTCAGTTCCAGAGTGCATGGGCTTCATAGCTGTGGCCCAGTGTCGTGTGGGATCCTAGGGATGGAACCAGCATTCCCTCCATTGGAAGGTGGATTCTTCACCACTGGGTCACCAGGGAAGTCTCCCTGCTTCCCATCTATTAGCAATAAACTCTTATGAGAAAGTTACTTAACCTCTCCCAGTCTCATTTCCTCATCTAGAAAATGGGGTTCAGGATGGTACCCTCCTTCTGGGAACATTGGAGGTTTAAAATAAGAGAATGTCTGAAGAGTCACCAGCTTTCAGCAAACTGTTAATCCAGATTATCATTGTTACAAGGTTGTCATAAGGATTCCATGTGAAAACCTATTTTGAAGGACTATGAAAAATTTTCTGAAGAATTTCTCCAAGTATGTGATACTTGTACTTCAATTCAAAAACATTGTCCCATGAACTTAAACATAATTTTAGCTACATTTTATAGGTGAAAAAAGAGGCACAGAAGATTCAAATGATTTATGTAGGGAGTGATTTTAGAAACTGTTTTTTTTTTTTTTCCTTCTTTTTTCTACAAACTGTGAGAGAAAGCTCTGACAGTCCAAGAAGACTTTGTTTCTGTTTTTGCCAGAAAACCTTTGTCACAGAGTTGCCTTGTTTTCAGGGATTTTTTTATTATTTTTATTGAGAGATTTCTTTACATTTCAGGTTTTTTGAGAGTGATTCAGTTTTCCTGTGTGGCTCAACCTTCTGGGAAGTTTTGATTAATTGATTCAATAAATATTTTTGAATTCCTTTTCTAGGTGTTGAGAACACAACAGTGGATAAGACAGTCCAAATCTCCTTATCTACTTGTGTACATTTCTAATGGGAGAAATACACACCACACACACACACACACACACACACACACACCCCACATCATGTCTTACAGTAGATCAGGGCATGGGAGTAGAGTGTGATGGTGGGGGTTACATTTTCAGCAGGGCATTAAGGGAAAGTCTTTCAGAGGAGGGGCTGTTTGAAAAGCTTCGTTGAAGCAAGGCAGTATGCATGTGAGTGTCAGGGAGAAGGGTGCTCTGGACTGAGGCCACAGCAAACAAAGACCCCAAGGTGAAATCCATTTGCTCATCAGAGAACCCCGAGAAGGCCAGCACCGCTGGAGCGGAGGGAGGGCAACAAGGGGAGGAAATGAGGTGAGGGATAGCCAGGGACTGAACCTGTGGGCCATGGTGACGACTTGGTCCTTTATTCTGCCTGTCCTTGCAGCTTTAGTGATGGTGGTGGGATGGTTCTTCACGTGAGAAGGGCGTGGCTAGATTTACCATTCGATGTGATGATTCTGGCTCCTTCGTCAAGACCAGACTTCCCTGGCAGTTCAGTAGTTAAGACTCCGTGCTGCAAATACAGGGAGTGTAGGTTTGATCCCTGATGTATCAAGACAACCAAAGCAGAGGATGGCACCTACTGTAATACAATCGTGTAAGTGAAATGATGTTGACCTGGCGGTGTGTGAAGGATGGAGGTGGTTAGAGTGATGACATTCTGGACGAGCTTTAAGGGTGAACTCAACAGGATTTGCTCCCGGGATTGGTGGCAGATGTGAAGGAGCTTCCCAGATGGCTCAGTGGTAAAAATTAAAATCCCGCCTGCCAATGGAGGAGACATGGAAGAATCGGGTTCAGCCCCTGGTTCAGGAAGATGCTCTGGAGAAGGAAATAGCAACCCACTCCAGTATTCTTGACTAGAAAATTTCATGGACAGAGGACCCTGGCAGGCTACAGTCCACAGGGTTGCAAAGAGTTGGACACAACTGAAGCGACTTAGCACGCACACACACGAGAAAAAGAGGACCAAGGGTGACTCCTCATCTTTTGACCTGAGGAACGTGGGGGGAATGAATTGCTCATTCTTGAGATGGAGGGTTCCAGGTGAGGAGCAGAGCTTTTCTTTTCTTTTTTTAAAAAAGCAACTTTTAAGGATAGGACCTAAATTTCCATTTAGGACACACTAAGAAAATCTTAAATATGCCATGTGGATTCATCAGCACGTGGGTGACATTAAATAAAGCCAAGGTCCAGGCTCTGACCATTATGTAGCATCTATGCTGTAACAGAGTTAAGAAAAAGTTTCAAGACCTTCCACCTGGGGCACTCCAACATTTAATGGTCAGGAAAGGAGCATCCAGTAATGGAGAAGAAAAATCTGGCAGCCAAGTAGATTAGATTCTCTAGGCCACCATAACAAAATTCCACCAACAAAAGTGGCTTAGACCAGGAGAGATGTTTTATTGCACGATTCTGGAGACTAGGAGTCTGAAGTCAAGCTGTTGGCTGTACCCCATGCTCCCTTGGAAGCCGCTAGATGCGAGTTTTTTCTGGCCTCTTCCAGCTTTGGGTGGTGACCGGAAATCTTGGTGTTCCTTGGCCTGTGGCAGCGTAATTTTGACCTCTGCTTCCATTTCCATGTAGCTTGCTTTCCTGTGTCTGCTCTGTGGGTCTCCAAATCTTTGCTCTTCACGAGGACACCAGCCACTGGATTGAGGGTCCTCCCTAAACCGGTATGACCTCATTTTAACTCGACCCAGTTTCCAGAGAAGGTCACAGTCACCGGTACTGGGGGTTAGGGCTTCAGCGTGTCTTTCCCAGACACAGTTCACCCCACCGCAGAAGGCAACAGTCTCCAGTTAACTACTCGCTTTGTATTTTCTGTTAGCACGTCCTGACAACCACAGTGAATGTTCAGATTTTTACCCTCCCTTTATCTGTCATCTTGGGGAATTCCAAACAGCATCATTTTTTTAAAAAATAGTAATTATGTGGGACATTAATAAGATGTTAACCTAAAAAAAGTTTTCTTTGGTTAGACACCTTGGAGTAGTAGTATGAAATGAATATATTTTTAAATCGCAGGACTTTTCAGTGCCTTTATTAGGTGAATAAGCATTGGGAATGTCCAAGAATGAGTATAGAATATACAGCATACCCTGTAATCCCCAAAACCTTCAGATTACTGAGCGTATTGTGTTCTGACGGAAGAGAAAACAAGAGTGACTGAAATTCGGGATTCTATGCGGGCTAAAAATCTGAGAAATCGAAGGAGACAGCCTTACAAATGACATATAAATAACCTTCAGTCCTTTATTCTTCAATGAATGCTCCTGTGCGCACTGCACCGTCTATTCAAAATCAGCAAATTCCATTATGCAGATGAAATCCTTTGGAAACAAATCTGACACAAGGAGAAAGAGAGAGAAAAAAAAGTTTAATCTACCTCAGACATTTGATTTCATTTTAACCTTCTCAGGAAAATGTTTCCTCTGTAATGTTTCCAATGGATTTGAGCTGATCCTATTATGCCGGCCACTCATTCATTCTTCACCAGATAATATCTAAAATGTTGATCTGAGCCCATAGAGGGCCGAATCCATTATGTATGTTATTCCATTTAATCCTTCCCATACCCTAAAAGGTTTCCCTTTATTTGTAAATGAGGAAACTGACGCTCAGAGGGTTGGAACAACTTTCTTAAGACTGCACAATTAGGAAGAGTAGCGATGGTACTCAGTCCTAAGGCTGTCGCTTTAAAACCCATGATTCTTCTTTGTGATTCTGAGAGTTTTTCGCTTATTCATTTGTTTTAGAAGGAGGAAGACGAGAAGGTCACCTTACAGAGAACCTCAAAGAAGAGGAAGCAAGTTATTAATGATAATGATAATAGCTGATACTGCTTGTGTTTTTACTGTGTGGCAGATGTTTCCTGGTTGAAATATCTCAGCTCTCCTACTAAATGGATATTTCTATGATCGCTTTATAAATAAGGACATGAAGTGCAGAGCGATTCTAGTAAGTGTTACAGTTGGGATTAGTATCCAAGTCTGAGTCCATAATCAATGGAATATCACTCAGCTGTAAAAAGGAACAAATTTGAGTCAGCAGTGGTGAGGTGGATGAAACTGGAGCCTGTTATACAGAGTGAAGTAAGTCAGAAAGAGAAAAATAAATACTGTATATTAATGCATCTACATGGAATCTAGAAAAATAGTACAGATGAACCTATTTTTCTTTGCCAACAAAGGTCCATCTAGTCAAGGCTATGGTTTTTCCAGTAGTCATGTATGGATGTGAGAGTTGGCCTGTGAAGAAAGCTGAGTGCTGAAGAATTGTTTCTTTTGAACTATGGTGTTGGAGAAGACTCTTGAGGACCCCTTGAACTGCAAGGAGATCCAACCAGTCCATCCTAAAGGAGATCAGTCCTGGGTGTTCATTGGAAGGGCTGATGTTGAAGCTGAAACTCCAATACGCTGGCCACCTGATGCGAAGAACTGACTCATTGGAAAAGACCCTGATGCTGGGAAAGATAGAGGGCAGGAGGAGAAGGGGACGACAGAGGATGAGATGGCTGGATGGCATCACCGACTCGATAGACGTGGGTTTGAGTAAACTCCGGGAGTTGGTGATGGACAGGGAGGCCTGGTGTGCTGCGGTTCATGGGGTCGCAAAGAGTCGGACATGACTGAGAGATTGAACTGAACTGAACTGAATTGAACCTATTTTCAGGGAAGGAGTGGAGATGCAGATGTAGAGAAGAGACTTGTGACCACAGAGAGGGAAGGAGAGGGTGGGATGATCTGAGAAAGTAGCGTTGAGATATATGAACTACCATGTTTAAACTAGAGAGCTAGCGGGGCATTGCTGCATAACCCATGGAGTCCAGCCTGGCCCTCTGTGATGACCTGGCGGGTGGGATGGGGGCGGGGGGGGAGGAGGCTCTCGAGGGAGGGGAGATATCTGTAGTTATGACCGATTCATGCTGCTGCACGGCAGAAACCAATACGCCATTGTAAAGCAACTTTCCTCCAGTTAAATCCCCTTTAAATAAACAAACGAAGTCCTTCATTTGATGGCGTGGGAGATACTGACACAACCTTGGTGGTTACTTGGAGCACTGGGTTACGAAGGATGCGGAAGCTCCATGTAGGCTCCGCAAGCGGGAGTGATGTTTAGATTTGGGGAGGTCTGCCCTGGGCCCTGAGACCACAGGATTTTGTACTGTCCTCCATGTTCTGGCGTAGCTTCTCTACTGCTCCGGGGCAGCAAAGTGGTTCAGTTATGGGAGACTGCATGTTGGACTGCTTCAGTCACGTGCGACTCTTTGTGACCCCATGGACTCCAGGCCTCCAGGCTCCTCTGTCCATGGGGATTCTCCAGGCAAGAACACTGGAGTGGGTTGCCACGCCCTCCTCCAGGGGACCTTCCTGACTCGGGGGCTGAACCCGCATCTCTTCTGTCTCCTGCACTGGCAGGCGATTACTCACCAGTCGCGCCACCTGGGAAGCCTGGTTGAGTTATACATATGCATATATCTAATCTACAGGAAATCTGCTCACTGTTCTCTAAGGGCACTTTCTAGGATGAGTTAGTTAATCCCTCCAACGGGCCTGCAAGGCAGGCAGGATAGTGTTGATTTTCCCACTTTATAGACGAGAAGGCTGGGGCTCCAGCAGGCGCCGTGACGTCCTGGCGCTCTCAGAGTTTGTGGGTAGCGGTGACAGGTGGGACGCAGGCTCTCAGCCTTCAGATCCTGCGGTCCTGCTGCTGCACTGGCGCCTGTCTCTTCGTTTTCTGCAGGTAGAGTCAGAGTTGGGATAAGACCAAGCAAGAGGTGCGTGAGCCCTCAGAGCATAGTTTGGAGGGAAGGAATCAAGGTCAGGGTCAGGAAGGAGTGAAGTTTGGAGGTGGAACCATTTCAGTACTTTTCCGTCTCTTCACAGTCACCAACTCTTTCCTGTGATGAATAATAATAACGTGATAATAATAAGCAACAGTTATTGGGATGCTTCCTATGAACCAGGCAGTGTGCTGAATGCTTTAACTGGCTGATGACTTTCAGTCCTAAGGACAGTCTAGCAAATGGGCCCAATTCATACCCCACCTCCCCGTTTTACGGGCTTCCCAGGTGGCACCGTGTTAAAGAATCTGCCTTCCCTGGGTCAGGAAGATCCCCTGGAGTAGGAAACGGTAACCCATCCAGTATTCTTGCCTCGAAAATCCCATGGACAGAAGAGCCTGACCGCCTACAGTTCACGGGAGTCATGAAGAGTTGGACGTGACTCAGCGACTGAGCAGACACACACCCCATTTTACAGATGACAAAACTGAGTCTCAGCGAGGTTTACTATGTGCTCCAGCTGGGAAGTTTCTGAGCTGGGGCTGGAAGGCAGGGGATTCCAGAGGCTGCTCCGTTATCTGGCAGTCTCCTCTGCCTCTGCTATCTCCACTGTCAGACCGGCTGGGAACCACGGACACCCTCTTGGCATCTATTTTAAGATTATGAAGCTGTTGTTTGCTTATAAACATCAGATCTGCAGCTGATATAATGCACTGCACGGATTCGCGGCACACCATGGAGCCGACTGCCCCAGGCCGGGCCAGGACCCAGCCAGGCAGTCACGCGCCTGCTGTAAACTCTGCCTTTTCAGCTGATGTAGGAGACTCTCAGTCGCCCCTTCCAGAATCCTGACTTCAAATACATTCCCCCCTCCCACCTCCCTGTCCCCACTAGCGGGCTCTCTGTATTTTCTCAAACACCCATATAAATCCCCTAATTTGTTGTTACTGTGCCTGGATCTTTTTTCTTCCCCTTCCTGTATATCGTTTTAAATAGGAAGAAAACTGCTTTTTTAACCCAATTTAATACCCCATTTAGAGCTGTCTTGCCAATCAGGAAATGAAATACAGTCATGTCAGGCCAGGCTTTAAATTCAACCCTGTCTTCATATTTTGCCATTTGAGCCCTGAAATTTACACAGCCTCGTTCTCACCCTAATTGATTCCTCTAACCTGACCGTGACTTTTACCATCCTGTGGTTAGAACACTCAGCTGGCCTTATTTCTCTGCTGTCAGGGCGTATATCACCTTTAAAGGGACCCACGCTGTCAGGAAGTTTATGTCTCAAATTTAAGATTTTTAAAATGAAACAAGAACTGCCAGGCAGTTTAAAGAGCCTAATACAAAGAATAAAACATTCAAACATGAGGGGTGCTTTTTTTTTTTTTTCTAAAAACTTTATAAATAAAAACATTGACATTTCCCTGCGTCATGGACACCACACCAGACGTAGCAAATTTCCTTCAACATGTGAAGTGACTGAAATGGGACTTTTATCCTATATGTAAAATTCACAACTTGGGCTTCCCTGCTGACTCAGTGGTAAAAGAACTCACCTGCCAATGCAGGAGACGCAGGTTCGATCCCTGAGTGAGGACGATCCCCTAGAGAAGAAAACTGCAACCCACTCCAGTGTTCTTTCCTGGGAAATCTCATGGGCAGAGGAGACTCGTGGGCTACAGTCCATGGGGTCCCAAAGAGTCAGACATGACTGAGCAACTAAACAACCACATAAAACTTGTAACTACAGACTCTAACTCTGACTTGAATGATAATATAAGTAGACTTGGGGTTACGAGGGGGTGATCCCCGCTTTATCTGTTAAAGTAAGGAGAAATTGGCTAAGAGGATGCGAGGTCTAAGAGAACGTGTTTAGTGTATATAATCTGCTTCAGAAATCACACCGCTTAGACTTAGGGAACACTCTGTGTGTTAGTATATGTCATCAGAAAAGCAAATATGACCAATAATCCCAAAGATGCATGAGTGTCTTGTTGGAATACACATAAGGCTGCGAGACAAGTCCTAGAGTCCAGATCTACTTGTGTCACTGAGGACCACCATTTCCTACATGATGGGCACTTTTCATCATGAATTAAACCTTCACAAAAGTTTATGTGCAGTATTATTATCCCCATTTGACAGACAAGCAAGCCGCACCATTTAGTAAAGGTGTTTTAAAAAGCCCCATAAGGACAGACAGCAAGTACACAGGAGAACTGGGATGTGAGTCGGGTCTGTCTGATGCCCGAGTCTCTCCTCTCGGTCCTCTGTGTTCTTGGACTGGCCACTTCCCACCTGGGTCTCAGTGTCCCTCCAGGGGACTGAAGAAGTTGGCCTAGGTAATCTTAAAGTGTCTCACAAAGTTAAAACAGATGCAGAAGACCTGCTCTTGAGATCCAGAAACCCCTTTATGGTAACATCACCTCGAACAAGTTGTTCAGCCTTTTCGAGCCCCAGTTTCTACACCCATGACATGGAGGATGCTGTCCTTAGATAGAGATCTAATACTGGAAATAAGAGTTCCCGTTCCAGATAGACCTGTGTGTTCCATCACAAACTAGGGACATTATCTTGGGTACGTGGTTAAACCTCCCTATGTCGGCACCCTCTGTGGAAGGGCGTCAGGTGGGGCAGCCCAGGAGCCTGGTTTGAGAATTGCATGGGGTGAGAAAGCTTAGGAGGCAGCGAGCGGGGGCCGGGCACACAGAAGCCGGGTCTCTGCTCGCACGGGGGAGCAAGAGAGCAAACGGCCACCGCGCAGGGAACACCCTGGACTGCAGCGCTTCCTTTTGATTCTTCTCAGCTTTTGATTCTTTTGATCACTTCCTTTATGAAATTAAATAATCCATTTAACTGCCCAGGGCTCTTTGATCTCCTGACCCTCCTGTCAGCAGCAAGACTGAACCTACACGAGCTGAATCTTTCTACAGGAAGGAACGAGGACAGGGCATCCAGATGGAGAGGAAAACAGGAATGACCTAAATGTCAAATTCAGAGACGATTCTTCACTCTTTCATTCTTAGCTTCATCTAGTCTTGTGCTCTATACCAAGTTCTTCTGGGTACAAGATCCCATTCCTCCACAGAGAACCCTAGGAATAGCAGGACTGACATGGAGGATGCTATTTGAGAAGCCAGAAGGCTGAGGCCTGGGAGTGATGGATGGCTTGTCCAAAAGCCTGCAGATACTCAGTGTCGGAGCCAGAATGATATCCAAGCATTCAATATAATAATGTAATAGGTTATAATGTAATATTGATATTATACAATAAGGCATATATATGCACATATATGCATTTGACCCACTCCAGTATTCTTGCCTGGAGAAATCTATGGACAAAGGAGCCTGGTGGGCTACAGTCCATGGGGTTGCAAAGAGTTGGATACGACTGAGTGACTAACACTTTCACTATGCCCACATATATGTATAGATATAAAATAATCTAAGCATTCAACTATATATATATATATACACTTCATGTATATATATGCAATATGTGTGTATATAATATACACATACATACATTTCTACGTGTGTTGTTAAAAGACGTTAGCTGCTTGGAAAAGAAGCTATGACCAACCTGGACAGCATATTAAAAAGCAGAGACATTATTTTGCCAACAAAGGTCCGTCTAGTCAATGATATTGTTTTTCCAGTAGTCATGTATGGATGTGAGTGTTGGACCATAAAGAAAGCTGAGCATCGAAGAATTTATGCTTTGTAACTGTGGTGTTAGAGAAGACTCTTGAGAGTTGCTTGGACTACAAGGAGATCAAGCCAGTCCATTCTAGAGGAAATCAGCCCTGAATATTCATAGCAAGGACTGGTGCTGAAGCTGAAGCTCCAATACTTTGGCCACCTGATGTGAAGAACTGAACTCACTGGAAAAGACCCTGATGCTGGGAAAGATTGAAGGCAGGAGGATAAGGGAGCAACAGAGGATGAGATGGTTGGATGGCATCACAGATTTGATGGACATGAGTTTCAGCAGGCTCTGAGAAATGGTGAAAGACAGGGAAGCCTGGCGTGCTGCAGTCCATGGGTTTGCAAAGAGTCAGACACGACTGAGTGACTGAACTGAACTGAACTGATATGTGTACTGATATATATATATATATATATATATATATGCATATGTATATATATATGTGTATATGTACATATATATGTATGTGTGTGTGTATGTAAGATTTCACTTTTTCCCTGATTGCTTGCCATTGAGTGACTGCTCCTCTTACTTTTAAAAGAGGGTTGTTCGTCATTGGGGTTTACAAACATGTAAGAGATACTTAGAAATTTTGGAATAGACATCGGGAAAAGTGCCTGGAATCTACAGCACACAGAATATGGACCTCTAAATTGTACACAAAACCCACCCTTTCCATCTTCATTGCTTCCCCCTTCATGTGCAGAATGATTGACTGCTCCCCAAACTGGTCTTGCCCTAGGAGTTGTGAATACGTTACCCCATGTGGCCAAAGGATGTCTGCAGGTGTGAGTAAGTTGGGGATCTTGAGATGGAGACTATCCGTGTGGGCTTCATGCAGTCACAGGGTCCTTAGAAGGAGATAGGAGGATTGGAGTCTGAGAGCAATACGATGATTCATTGCTGACTTTGAAAATGGAAGAAGGGGCCAGGAGCCAAGGGATGCCGGTGACCTCTAAAACCTGGAAAAGGGAAGAAAATGGATTCCATCTAGACTCCTCCAAGAGGAACGTAGGCTGGTCGGTAAGAGTCATATCAGACTTCTGATCTCCATCGGTAACTAATACACCACCGCCATCCCCAAGTAGCCTGGGCAACTTCAACTTCCTCCAGACTCATCTCTCCTTCTACTTGTCCCAGCCCGCACTCGCCAGACCAGTTCTCTGTGCAGCCACCAGATGGATCATCTCAAACCTTAGCCAGCAAATGTCCCTTGTGCACTTAAAACTGTCACACTTGAAACACTTAGAAGAAAATTTAGACCCCTTATCGGGCCTCATTTTCCAAACTGAGGCCAGAAGGTTATCAGATTTGCCCAACCAGACCTGGGAGGTTAGGGGGAGAGCTGAGTCCAGAACCTCAAGATCTGGCCCAAGTTCACCTTCTCTGACATATATAGGCTCATCCTGTGCTCCCAGGTGGTGCTTGTGGTAAAGAATCTGCCAACCAATGCAGGAGACATAAGAGACACAGGTTTGATCCCTAGGTAGGCAAGATCCCCTGGAGGAAGGCATGGCAACCCACTCCAGTATTCTTGCCTGGAGACTCCCATGGATAGAGAAGCCTGGCGGGCTACGGTCCATAGCGTCACAGAGTTGGGCACGACTGAAGTGACTTAGCACTCAGATCTGGAACTGTCTCCTTAAGAGAAAGGGAGTAAAGAGCTTTCCCAAAGATGTATCACTGTGCCTGAAGTTTTGAGAAGAAGGACTGGAAGAAGTTGAGAAACATATTTTGGAGTGTTCTCCCTGCTGCTCTCTGAACTTTTTATTCTTAGAAGTCCACAAAGTGCTGGAAAAATCAGCGATTCAACAGACTTCTCTAGGGAAAAAAATAAGAATCATTCTAATCAACATCTTGCTCCCTTAATGCATAAGTAATAAATAAATAATAACAATGAGATATATGCCTATTTCTATACAGTTATAAACTCCAGTGCCTGTAGGACCAGACTGGAAACATACGGGTGAGAATACAGGCCAAGTGTTGCTAGAGCTTCTGATTTTTCAAGATAAAATAGAAATCTGCAGTTTTATGTGAAAAACTCCCAGTTTTTAAATACAAGCAATGGGTTGTAACAATTTGACCATTGTTTCAATGGTGGGAAGGTCAAACAGAACATTTCTGGGGACTGGATGTCCCCAGTGGCCATCTGTCTGAGATGCTGGCCCTTCACACTAAGATCCACGTAACTCTCTGATGCACTGGGGCCCTGTGGTCAGGCTGGACCTCAATCCACTTACATGTCTTTCCACCTTTTGAAGTTTGACAGGGAAAAGGCCACTTGCTTCACTTCTCTGAACTTGAGCTTCTTTACCTTTCATCAGAATTCTATGTCAGTGCCTCTCATTGGATTTCTATGAAGATTAAGTAAGACTTGTTGTTCAATGGCTCAGTCATGCCTGACTCTTCGCGAACCCCTGGACTGCAGAACGCCAGGCTTCCCTGTCCTTCACCAATTCCCAGAGCTTGCTCAAACTCATGTCCATCGAGTCGGGGATGCCATCCAACCATCTCATCCTCTGTTGTCCCCTTTTCCTCCTGCCTTCAATCTTTCCCAGCATTAGGGTCTTTTCCAATGATTCGGCTCTTTGCATCAGATGGCAAAAGTATTGGAGCTTCAGCTTCAGCATCAGTCATTCCAATGAATATTCAGGGTTGGTTTCATTCAGGATGGACTGGTTGGATCTCCTTGCAGTCAAAAGGACTCTCAAGAGTCTTCTCCAACACCACAGTTCCAAAGCATCAATTCTTCGGCACTCAGCTTTCTTTATGGTCCAACATAACTCCTGGAAAAACCATAGCTTTGACTAGATGTGTCTTTGTCAGCAAAGTAATGTCTCTGCCTTTTGATATGTTGTCTAGGTTTGTCATAGCTTTTCTTCCAAGGAGCAAGTGTCTTTTCATTTCACGGCTACAGTCAACATCTGCAGAGATTTTGGAGGCCAAGAAAATAAAGTATCTCACTGTACGCATTTCTTCCCCATCTATTTGCCATGAAGTGATGGGACTGGTGCTACCATCTTCGTTTTCTGAAAGTTGATTTTAAGCCAACTTTTTCACTGTCCTCTTTCACTTTCATCAAGAGGCTCTTTAGTTCCTCTTCACTTTCTGCCATAAGGGTGGTGTCATCTGCATATCTGAGGTTATTAACATTGCTCCCAGCAATCTTGATTCCAGCTTGTGCTTCATCCAGCCCAACATTTTACATGATGTACTCTGCATATAAGTTAAATAAGCAGGGTGACAGTACACGGCCTTGACTTACGCCCTTCCCCATTTTGAACCAGACAGTTGTTCCATGTCTGGTTCTAACTGTTGCTTCTTGTCCTGCATACAGGTTTTACAGGAGGCAGCTAAGGTGGTCTGGTACTCCCACCTCTTTAAGTAATATTAATGGGTAATAAAATGCTTGCTACACCAAGAAATTCCTAAATATTAACCATTAAACTTTTTTTGAAAACTGCTCAGTTTGCAATCTTATTGTGGGATTCTAGCGCATCTTTGACAGTGCTTGGCTCAGTTTGTCTTGCAGTATAAATGCTTGCGCTTCTTTCTAAGTGGTATTCCTTTGTAGGATGTGTTTCTGGTGCAGGGGTGAGGTGGTAAGAGTGAAAGGAGGATTCTAGACAGGTAAGGGCCGGATCTGAACTATGCTATTGGTTAGTTGTGCTAACAGAAGCAGATCATTTCCCTGACCTCTGCTTTCTCATCTGATAAATGGGCATGGCAACAAAGACAGCATCAATTTGATGGGAACATGCAACAAGACCCCATCTGGACCAGATCTGGAACACATTTAGTGGTTAATACTGATGAATGGCCAGCTTTCAAAAATTTCTTACAGGAGAATGAAGTATCCATTGAAACCAGCAACCCTCCCTCGCCCCCATCCCACTTCCCTCTGGGATCCTGGACCTTTTACTATATGCCGTTTTGCATTTCATGCAAGCTTACTGAAATAGGAAAGCTGGATGAAAATATCTCTTCACCTCTTGTGGGTGATTGGTTTACACCCAAATCACAAAATCTGATTATAAGTTTGTAAATGTCTTTGCTTGCAGAGAGAGACCCGTATTATTAATGGTCATAAAATTAAATTACCCAGTGCATCTCTATCCTGAAAGAAAATCTGATCCATGTTCACCAGTCAGCCTGCATAACGTAAATGTATAAACAAAAATGGGGGGAGGGCAGAACACCCACCATGTTATTTATTCAGTTCCAAAACATTTTCCACACACCATATGGCAAGATTTTTTTTTTCTTTCTCAAGCCTTTTTCACAGATGTAATTATAATTCTTTTCACCTTCCCCAGAGAGATCATCTTGAGTATTATAAAGATTGTGTGAAACTTGAGACCTCACAGGGAACTTTAAAATCTTGTGGCAGTCAGTCTCCTCCTCCTTTGCAAACTTCAGCTGTTGGCCTCTGGACAGGTCCTCTGTGCAGCATGCAGCCTGGCAGTTTCGCCTGGGGACTACTAATAATGGGTGAAGGTTACACATTATCTTCATCCTTTCTTCATCTGCATCACCATCTTGCTAGTAGGGATGCATTTCAGCTGGACCAATGATGTACACGATTAGCCTGAAACATGCCCCAACCCACTCTTTCCCTGGCTTCTTGACCATCTGTATGGCATTTTCTGATCCCATGCACACACAGACGTTCGTGACATTTCTACACCACGTTCTTAGTACAAGAGACCTTAGCATCTACCTCTCATTTATGTCACATGGAACCAATCAGAGGACTGAACATAAGGGAGGCATCTGCTAAACATTTGTTAATTTTGACTTTCTTGGTGCATGATTATTTTTAGGGGTTGATTCAGATCAACCCAGAAAGCATATGCAGCTATGGGCAAGCTTTCCTGAAATGGCAAAGACCCTCCCCTCATTGATTAAACACTCACCTGTGTTAGGGTTTGTGCTAGGTACTTTGTGTACACGATCCCATGTATGTCTGTAATAACCTGTGGGGTAAATAGTCTCATCGTATTTTTACAGAAATAGAAACTGAGATTCTGAGGGCTCAAGTGCTGTGGTCAAGGTCACAGGCATTTTTTCTGCTCTGCTGTGAAAACAGCCAAGCTGACCTTGTATCTGACTCTCTGCACACACAGCACCTCACATTGACTCCAGCTCAACTATAGAAAGGTCATTCTCAGTGAGTCATTTTGGCAATGAGGAACTAGGACTCAGGAAGTGTAAGAAACGTATACTTAAGTGTCACACACCCTCTGAGTTTTAAAACATGAAAACCTAATCTCCTTTTATATCCTTATTTCTATGGGATGATGCATTCCAAACTCCAAACATCTGAGTTTCAGAGGAGCTTTTGGCAACATAACCTGTTTATGTGGTGAAGACTGTCTGTATCTTCCATATTGATCGGGTGCGTCTGGCAGCCACAAAAGCCGTCTTGTGATTTACCAGATGGCTTTCTGCTCTCCAGCTGGACCGGGAATCCCGGAGGCCCCATCCCTCCCTGCAGGATTCCAGCAGCACCACCTCTGCCCTGTGGCTTCCCCCAGACACAGGTCTCCTTGACCCCCCCAGACTGGGGCCACGTTGCTCCAGAAGAATAAGAAGGAGGTGACCCAGGTCTAAAAGGTTCCACACTTGATATAAATGGACTTTCTTGGCTATCAACATAGTCACAGTCATGTGCATCCTCCAAAGTTACAGATTTACAAGCCGTTTGTGTTAGAAGACGGAGAAAGCTCATTCCACACAAGTCATCTGGGGAGAGCCATGCTCCATCGCTGACAGCAGTGTTTTCCAGGTGTTTTTGACCACAGATTCCACAATGATAAATGTGTTTTTACTCTGACCTGGTGCCTATATGTAAGTGTATATGCATATAATCGAAATATATATTAAACATAAAACATATGTATGTCTGGTTTGAATAACTGAAATGAAAATTTCTCAAGGCAATACTTATTATTATGGGAGACTCACATTTATTTTTCTATTCTAATTCACTCCAATTCATTCGTTGCCACTAGAAAAAGGAATTGGTCACAACCCTCAAGTTTTGAAGTCTGTAGTTTGAAAAGCATCGTTTTCCTCCAGGTTCTAGCTACAGTTCTGGGGTATTGGCTCTAACTTCTCTTAGCCCCAGTTTCCTCATCTGTACAATGGATTTAATGCCTCTGGGCACATGTGCTAAGTTGCTTCAGTCATGTCCAGCTCTTTGTGACCCTATGGGCTGTAGCCCGCCAGGCTCCTCTGTCCACAGGATTCTCCAGGTAAGAATACTGCAGTGGATAGCCATGCCCTCCTCCAGGGGATCTTCCCACCCAGGAATCAAACCTGCGTCTCTTATGTCCCCTGCATTGGCAGGCAGGTTCTTTACCTCTAGCACCTCCTGGGAAGCCCTCATAAGGCCTCTACTTTTCTCATATGATTGTTGGGAGAGTTAAGTGTGATGAGGCTTATCTGTGAATCCACAGGAGGTGATACCTTTTATAATAAAAAGGCTCAATTATGATCTAATCCATACCCTTCACTTTAAAGATGGGAAACTCAGAGTCCCTAAGGAAAAGAAGAAGAGCAGAGGTCACTGTAGCCATGGGCAGAGTCTGGGTCTGGGATCCACACTTCTGACACCTGCTATTACCCCAGGCCATCTGCAAAGCGCCCTGCTCTTAGAAGCTGCATTAACCTCTCCAGATGACCAGTGCATCTTCAAATGGATGACTCCTTCTGTGCCTTTTCCAGCCTCTCAAGAACCCATTCGCAATGTGTTTCCTGCTGAGAGTGTTCAAAATGCCAGTGCCCCAGGGAGATCACGTGTTTTCCACCCACTGAGTGTAATAACCAGTAAATGACTCCATAGGCCAGGGAACGGGGGACCCGAAATGCTGAAATGGGAGAAGAAGCACTCCCAACTGGCCTCACAAATGCCTTCTTAGTCCCTCAGAGAGATAGGCCTGGGAGGATGTGACAGCAGAGAGCCTGGTCTGTAAGAGCTGCAGTGAACCCTGGGGTTTTTCAGGGAAGCTGGTAGCCATGAGCAAAGCATGTTTACACAAAGAGTAAAGCCTCTTTGTGCAGGTGAAGGATGGGCACCTGGGCCAGCCTTCCAGCCCATCACTGCCTGTGATTACCCAGCACTTCCTCACCTCCTTGCCTTTGCTGGGGCTTTTCTTCCCACCTAGAAGAGTATCACTCCTTCTGCCATGTACTCTAATCCTTCTTATCTCAATGCCTTTCTGAATGCCTACCCTGACCCTAGCTGGAAGATACTTCATGGTAACTGACATCTTTGGTGAGGTTGGGGGGGATTCCTCATTCCTTACCTGTGATTAAATATAGTAAGTGTATTAAAGTGTTCTCTCCAACTAATATGGAACCTACTTTAGGGACAGAATGTCTGAGTTATCTTTTGTCTTTCTCTGCACCTAGCAAAGAGTTTTACCAGTGCATAGGAGGCACTAAAATGTGTGCACTGGGTGAATAAACAAGTGAAAAAAAATAAATGAGATTGTGGGTAGTTGAGTGTTCTAAGACAGTCTAGTATCATCAGGATAAGTTACTGAGGGTGTTTTAACGTGTGCCTGTGTGTGCACATGTGTGTGAGTGTAAGCCGGAGGTTCTCACCCTTGGGTATTCATGAACATTTCCCTGGGGAGTTTATATAAAGCACTGAGGGCTCACCATTAAAAATTCTGCTTAAACTTGTCTGGACTAGATCGTGGGGCAGGCATACGTTGAACATTCTCTCGTAGTGATTCTGATCTGCAGCCATGGTTCAGAGCCACCGCTGCTAGCTTTTTGATTAATAGAAAGACAGTCCGTGAAAGTGCCGAATAAAGTAGCTGGCCCAGGGCAGTGCTCTATAAATGCATATAAACGCTTCCTCTCCGCCATCCTCTTGAGGGCTGGAACTTTATATCATGCCTCTTTCAGTTGTGCAGGGAGCTGAGCCCAAGGGACAGTTAAAGAGAGGGCAGCGATGTTTCAGTGGAGAAGATGACCGAGCGTCCAGCGAGCCAGTCTGGAGAATGAATGCTCCATGTCCAGGGAACTTGGGTAGAATCACTGGAGGCTAGGGTGTTCATGGAAAACTGTGAATAGGGTTCGATTTGAGTTGGGCTTCGGTGCCTGGGCAGAATTTAGCAAACTGGTGAAGAGCAAGCTTGAAGGACATAATGGAAAAGGAACATAGCATCGTCAAAGACAGGAAAATAAAGAAGGAATCCTATGTGCTGAGTGCGGTGCTAAGGACCTTACATGTATGCATGACCTTCCCTAAGGCTCATAGAACCTATTATCACCATCACTTTACAAGTCACAGAATGAGGTTTAGAGAGGGCAGCAATTAGCTCAAGGTCATGTATTTAGGAGGCAGTGCCTCTGAGACTAAAATGGGAGGTTTTCTGAGATGTTGCAGGCTGAAAAAAGATGGAGTTGGGCGCCTTGTGCAGATAGTCTGCCTGAGGAGGTGTACGTGAGGAGGGGAGAAGAGGCAGCCAGTGAGAAAGGCATGCTTGGGCCATAATGCAGACACCGGCAGACCTCCAGAGTTTGAACTTTACCTTGCAGGCCACAGGGAGCTGTAAATTTTTAGTGGCACCACAAATGTGGCTCCAAGTACAGAGAGTTGAGTTATCAGGGTTTGCAGGAGGCGTGGGGTAAGCTATTGAATCCATGAGTGGTTTAATGGGGAAAATTGATTTACCTCTCCTAAATTATGTTTGTTGGGGATCAAGCCCTACAATTCAACCCTTTCTAGAAAAGGAGATCTGACCCTTAACCATCAGCCTGAGAAGGTTTCATAATCTCACTTCAATGTGTTTCTCTAGAGGGCATTCAACAAGAAAGGTTTTTACTGAACACCTACTCCATGCCAGAGCCCATGCTGTGAGCTGAAGAGAAAGAATTGAGCAAGACTCCCTCCCTTCTCCTCTTCTTACCGTGCGTGATGCCCTTGGAGACCTAGTCCGAATTGACTCATCAGAAGTTTTCCATTATTTCCCAGCCATCTTTTCGCTGAGCTGAAAATGCACAGAATTACCTTAACATTCCCAACTGGGTCTTATTTTCCAAGCCGCTTTCATCCGTTGTCTTGCTTTCCTTTGAACTACATCCAATTTATCACTTTTTTCTTTTCTTTCTGAAAACATGATGCTCAAAATTGAACACAGTCGTCCAATTAAGTCCTAACCACAGCCAACAGGGGCATAGTAATTGTCTAGCTGGTTTTACATGGTGAAATCTTATTAATAGGTAGATAGGGAGGGGGACATGAGTGTACTTGGGTCACTTGTATTTTTTTTTTTTTTTTTTTGGAAGCATCACATGCAGAGGAGGACAACAGCAACTAATAAGCCATCAGTTGCTTTAGAAATACTCTTATTTAATTTTGGGGGTGTGTGTTTTATTTGGGAGGGTTTTGCAGTCACTCATTTTATTACCTTGACATTTTTATACCCCTGGTAACAATTTTTTTTTATAAGTTAAGCTTTTACTTAGGTACTATGTAAAGCTGTTCTTGAGATGAAAGCTGTTATCTGATTCAGAGCTTAATGTTTAAAAGTTCTCAAGCTGGTGAATCTAAAGACATTCCCTGCATAATTGTGTACTTAGAATTCACTGGCAGTGTAAAAGAGAGAGAGCTTCATGTTCTGTCTGGAATTACAAAAAAAGACAATTTATTTTTAAGTGAACTGGGGGAGAAGGGGGAAAAAGACTGCGATGGAGAATGTTTAACTGAGTTACTGAAATACCATCTGGAGGCTTGGCTGGAAAAGAAGAGAAACCCTAGAAGGAACAAGAAACGAGATGAGGAAGCCGAGAAAGGACCAGCAGGCTCTGGGGAAGGCAATCTTCACCAGTGATGCAGATGTGTATGGAGTGGAGTGGGGCCAGCTGATGTACCCTTTGGATGAAAAAGAACAATTATTTAATTTTTTGAAGTGTGTTATAATATACATATAACACAAAGTGTACCATTTTAAAGAGTATAGTTCAGTGGTATTAAGTACATTCATTGTTATGTAACCAACATGTCACCCATCTCCAGAACGTTTTTCATCTTCCCCAACTGAAACTTCATATTCATTAAAGAAGACTTCCTCATTCTCCCTCCCTTTAGTCCCTGGAAACCATCATTCTAAAGAAGGCAGTTTACTGAGCAGAAGGAGGAGAAGGGTCTTTCTGTCAGGGCTCCACTGGTCACGCCAGCTTTATGAGACATCTTCAAACCGTTCCAGTGCCACCATGACCCCCAGCCTAGTTCAGTTCTGTCTTTTATGTGGCTGTGGTTCTGGAGTTGGAGAAGGAAACGGCAACCCACTCCAGTACTCTGGCCTGGAGAACCCCCATGGACAGAGGAGCCTGGTGGGCTGCAGTCCACGGGTTCACACAAAGTCGGACATGACCGAGTGGCTGAGTCGCAGTTCTGGAGTCTTGTCCTGTCTGTCAAGGGTACTCTCCCTGGCGCTCTGGGCTAGATGACAACAGCTAATGCTTCTTTGTATTTACCATCTGCCAGATGCCATGATCATGATCCATTCTTTACATATTTTATCTTTAGCATCTTCACAGTAATCTTGATAAGGAAGTATTGCTAAGCCCTGTCTTTCAGTTGAGGAAGTCAAGTGTATGACAATTTAAGTCATTTCCTCAAGGTCAAGTGAAAGAATCAGACTTTCAGTACAAGTCAATCTTTTTACCAATCCCCAATGCTTTTTCTTCCCAAAGCTGGACTTCACTCACATCTTCTTCTGCAGAAAGATGTGACTTTCAGACTCACACGCCATTCAGTTCAGTTCAGTTCAGTTCAGTCGCTCAGTCATGTCCGACTCTTTGCGACCCCATGAACTGCAGCACACCAGGCCTCCCTGTGCATCACCAACTCCCGGAGTTCACCCAAACCCATGTCCATCGAGTCGGTGATGCCATCCAGCCATCTCATCCTCTGTTGTCCCCTTCTCCTCCTGCCCTCAATCTTTCCCAGCATCAGGGTCTTTTCCAACGAGTCAGCTCTTTGCATCAGGTGGCCAAAGTATTGGAGTTTCAGCTTCAACATCAGTCCTTCCAATGAACACCCAGGACTGATCTCCTTTAGGATGGACTGGTTGGATCTCCTTGCAGTCCAAGGGACTCTCAAGAGTCTTCTCCAACACCACAGTTCAAAAGCATCAATTCTTTGGTGCTTAGCCTTCTTTATAGTCCAACTCTCACATTCATACAAGACTACCGGAAAAACCATAGCCTTGACGTTGGGTAATGGAAGTTCATTTCCTTAACCCCAGTTCCACAGGAATGTAATAGGTATTGCTTAAAACCGAAAAAGAAAATTTCAGGAAGAAACAGCACTGTTCCTGAATGGTCTAATGAGTTGGGAAACATTGAGTTAAACACAGCTAATCAGAATCTTCCTTGCAGATCTTCTCAGTGGCTAGTTTATTCATCCAGTCCTCAAATTAATTTTTCGTCTTTTAAAGACAAACTTGTGGGTCCAATACTTCACAGGAAATCCTTGGCAAATGCCAGGGGTGACATTCAAAATATTTGACGACAGTTACAGCCTGGACATTGGCCAATCAGGCTGGATAGAAGCCAAGAGAACAGAAGCCAACAACTGAAGTGGGCAAGGGAGGCTGATGGGTACTGATGGGAAGCGCCACCTGCAGGACACCAGGACTCATCTTAGCCAGTCCAGGCTCTCGGAAGTGGAGGACGGGCAGTTCAGGGAGTGGGGAGCAATCAAGCAGCCCAACTGTCCCAAGGAAGGGAGGCCGCTTCCCTTTCTGAAAATGCTTGTTGGAGCCGCCCAGGATTCTCTGACTGGGAATAAATTTTGGCTTATTTGATGTAACCCCCTGCTCGCCTAATAGTGAGTAGCACTTGGGACGTCTCAAGCTCCTCCGTGGTGGCTGTCCGCTAGCCCCCATTTTATTATGAGAGGATGCACTGTAGGTCATTGGAAGGAGCACTGGATGGAAGCCAGAGGGTCTGGGCTCTGCCTGGGATGCATGGTGACTAGAGGCCAGTTTGCACCCCTTGATAATTCCTAGTTGCCTCTTTTGGTAGCGGAGTGGGTGGTCTCGGTTACCAAATTCTCTTCTTGCTCTGACATCTTACAACTCTATCATCTGGGTGGCTCTTCAATTTTCTGATTCCCATTTTTAGTAAGTAACTTTACTTCCCCCTCCTCTCAAGTAAACACAATATGTGTTTTTCTCTTACCTGTCAGATGATGCTGCCACAAAGATAAAGGCCCCTGACTTTTGAATTCCATGTCTGTCTGATTCTCTTCCACGCTTGATGTACCACCTGGAGTGGAGTGGGGAAATGTATTTTTAATATTTATTAAAGGCCTCCAAATCTCTAATCTTCCATCTTTGATCCTGTTGAATATTCTAAACTCCTTTTTCATTTAAACATGTTTGACCGGTCTAATCATGGGCTGATGTGCTTCCCCAGCTCTCTCTGCATCTTCTGTAGTGAGTCAGGAGAAGTGGGATGAAGTTTATGGGAGACATCTAACGCTCGTGTCAACCCCATTTCTACTTTATCCAAACTGAAGCAATTTAACCTGGAAAACCCACCACTGAGATCAACGCTCAGGAAACTATCCACCCCCCCGCCCCAAATCAAAGTTATTTATTGGAAGATATTCATCACCATGTTATTTATAAGGGCACAATATTGGAGCCTATGTAGAACACAAGAACATGTTTTAGTAAATAATATTAACATGCTAATTTTATGCAGTTATTGAAATTTTAGTCCTGAATATGACATTGATTTTGGGGGATATTCTATGACTGTATGTACATGAGCTTTACAGTTGCCTACCCAAAGGATTGAAAGGGAATGTGGACAGATAATCACAGTTGATTGATTAGGGTAATGGGATTATGGGATTGTGGGTGACTTGGCTTTTTTTTTTTTTTTTGTCGTTTTGGTTATTTTAGTTGCAATCTTATTAATACAACATTTAAGACATTGGAAATCATATATCATGTAGAGTGGAGTAGCTATTGACTTCTGTTGTGGCTGTGGTTTAGTCACTCAGTTGTGTCTGACTCTCTGTGACTCCAGGGATTGCAGCACGCCAGGCCTCCCTGTCCTTCACCATCTCCTAGAGCTTGGTCAAACTCATGTCCATTGAGTCGGTGATGCCATCCAGCCATCCTGTCCTCTGTCATCCCCTTCTGCTCCTGCCTTCACTCTTCTCCAGCATCAGGGTCTTTTCTAATGAGGTGGTCAAAGTATTGGAGCTTCAAGATCAGTCCTTCCAATGAGTATTCAGAGTTGATCTCCTTTGGGATTGACTGGTTTGATCTCCTTGCAGTCCAAGGAACTCTCAAGAGTCTTCTCCAACACCACAGTTCAATTAATTAATTCAGTTTTGAATTATTGACTCTAGAATGGACATATCTATATTCAGGTACATATTTTTGTTACTTTTTTGTGTAGGATTTTGGGTAAAAGTTCTTGCTATAGAGCCTGGTATGTGGAAAGTGATTTTTTTTTCTTTTCCTAAAACCATATCAAACCAACATAAATGAAGCTACTATATTACTATAAAAAGAGCCAACATTTTCATAAGCCACAGAGTTTGATCTTTGCTTATTCCTGACCATCTACACTTTAAAGCTGTCCTGTTCTGGAATCAGTAGGAAACACAACACATCATAGTTCTAGGTTCCTAGCTCCTCCACGTCCTAGTACTGTGACCTTGAGCAGGGCAACTCTCTACCTCCAGGGTTCTTGTCTGTTGGGATTTGGTCTGATGCCTAAGCAACATTTCTCTTGCTCTCTCTCTCTCTCTCCTTTTTTTTTTTTTTTTTTTTGCCTGAGTTCAGAACCAACAGAGAAAGAGACATCTAGTCAGAAAGATTAGATCAGAATATTATCTTCATTCCTGCAAAGCTCTTTGGAGAATGTGACAAGGATGCAGAGCATCCCTTCTGGTCCAGAGCTTCCCCTCTCAGCCGCATGTAGCACCCCGCAACCACAGGAACCTCAGACTCAGGGGAGATCAGTTTCCTAGTTCATAGAAGGGAGAGCAGAAAGCAACTTCCCAGCAGGTTGCAGACCCCAAGGGAAACGAGACCTACAGATCCATGTCCATCTTCCTACTACACCCTTGAAAATTCAGGGGGGCTGTGCCTGTAGATTTTCTGTACAGCCATTGGCATATAATTAGTGCATGATAAACAAGCACTGCTCCTGTCTGTCCAACACCATCCCCAGGTAAGCGGTCCTGGATGTCTTTGTGGATGAGTTGCCAGGCCAGCGTGTGGCCACATAAAGACAGGCAATATGGCACGGGTCAAGAGCAAGGCTGCTGAAACCACACGGCGTGGATACGAATCCTGCCTCTGCTACTTCCCAGCTGCATTACCTTGGATGACTTAACATCTGTGTATCTTCCTTTCTCCATCTGTAAAGTGGGGAGAGGAGCATCACTACTCACAAAGTCCTTATGAGGATTAAACAAGCTAACACTTGGAAAGCACTTAGAATAGTTTCTGGCACATAGTGAAAAATGTTCGCTAAATATAAATAAGTAATGAAGACCTAGACGTTTACTATGGGGGCCTCCCCATTCCACAAGATCAGTGGATTTTGGGCAAAATGATGATGTACTGGACCATCTTTATTAATGGGCATATTAGAGGAATTTTTTTTATCCCTCTGAAATCTTTCACCCCCATACGCTTTGTTCGAAAGAAAAAATAACTCTGTGGCTGGCAAAGGGAATGCTTCTGAGTTAAATTGCCTTTCTTAGCATGTGCAGAGTTTTAGATTTGGGGTCCACAGCCTTCTTTCTCCCTCCCACCATCCTAAATTTCTTGGTTAAATTCCCAGGAAGACGAGGATTATTTATAATTTGGCCCTAACTGCAGCCCAGCAGGAGAACATGTTAATGAGTTCATTAATTAATTAGCTTGCATTTGCATAGTACTTTAGCATTTGCAAAGCCCTTTCAGATTCATTATTTCGTTTTATGATCACAATACCCTAGTGAGGAACAAGGCAGGGGTTAGCCAAATTTTCAGACAAGGAGACTGAGGCTCTATGAGGTCAACTGGTTGACCCCAGAAACTTGTTCAGCGGCACAGTGGGGATCAAATGCGGTTCTCCATTCATGAGGGGCAGGGACTGTAGAGTCTTACAGATGCTCATTTAAATCCTTGCTCCAGTCTAGAGTACCTGTGCGGTCCTAATCAGGTTATTCAGTCAGTATGATGCTCATTTAAATCCTTGCTCCAGTCTAGAGTACCTGTGCGGTCCTAATCAGGTTATTCAGTCAGTATGACTTTTAGTTTCCTCATCTGTAAGACAAGTTAAAAATAGTATCAATCAGTATCCCCATTAGGACTAATATAATACTAACAAAGATAATACACAGAGAGCACACCTTGTAACTAATTGGTCAGTGCTAAGCCCATTATTATAAAGAGTGACAGTAACTTTCTACTAAATATAACTATGGAAGCTTCACATGCAAAGTGCATTGGAAGAAGGAAGCTGGGGTAAATTGGATCCACTTTCCGTGGTGAAGAATTGGAAAAGTCTTCTCTGAGGCACTGTTAAACCTTGACAGGTGAATATAAATTTTTTTCCAGAAAGAGAAAGCTGAAAGAAAGTTCCAGGGAGCAAAACTGATGGCCCAAATCACAATGGGGTGACCTTACTTGCTGTCTTTGGGGAAAGGATAGTGACACCAAGGTTAGGTGCTGGCAGAGGATAACTCATGGTCAAAGTGATGATGGGTGGGTAGAAACGGATATATCACAGGATAGAGATCGTTACTTTGTGGGCGTAGTGATAGCCTAACGAACCTAAGGATGAAGATAATGACTGTGGGCTAGGTGTAGAGATGACATAAGATACCTAGTGGTTGAGGTGATGGTAGGAGTGTCATATGGTGATCACACAGGGTATACCTACTGGTTATAGGGGAGCAATATTTTACCCCAAAATGTGTGTCTTTGGCATGAAGATTAATTTAGGTTGATTATTTTTAGGCAACATAATACTCTCTTTTTACCTCCTCTTAGCTTCCTAAACAATTTACATAAAGAGTCTGTTCCCTTAGAATAGAGTTATTCCCAGACATATTGGGCTGGCCAAACAGTTCGTTTGTAATATCTTACAGACAAACCTGAACAAACTGTTTGGCCAAGTCAATATATGCAAAGACTATGGGTTTGGTGAACATTCAGTATTCCTGCCTGGAAAATCCCATGGACAGAGGAGCCTGGCGGACTATAGTCCATAGGATCACAACGAGCTGGACGTGACTAAAGCAACTGAGCGTGCACACGTGCATGCATAGGCTTGGTGTGGTGTGTTGGGGCCTAGTGTTCAGAGTCCACTCTGTGTCCCATTGTCTATTCCTGGCTCAGCAAGCATTGGCTGAACACTTGCTTTTCCATCTCCATTCCCAAACGGCTGCTCCCAACATTCTGTTTTGTCTTTGAGATGGTGTTTAGGGTGAAGGCTTCTACCATTTTGGTGAGTTACTCACTTTTCCATGTATACGTACTAATAAACCTTGGTTTGATTTTCTCCTTTTAATCTGCCTCATGTCAATTTAATTCTTAGACCAGCCAGAAGATCCTAGAAGGAAAAAGGAACATTTCTTCTTTCCCAACATGGTTGAGTTGGTGTGGGGAGTGTGAGCACAGTGGTGGGTAGACTCTAGTGATGAGATGAGCCAGCATAGCAAGAATTAAATTATGATGGTCTTAGAATCCATGAGAGTAGATTGGTATTTTTATGGGAAATCATATGAATGATGATTATCTGTTTTTTTTTAAGAAGAGGAAATAATTTTATCTGATATGTGTTTCAGAAAGATTATACTGATTGCAAGTGCATGGGAGGATTGAAGATGAATCTTTTCTATCACAGGAGCAATATTCCTGACTTAGCCTGGAATATCTGTTAAAGAACATGTTTTCTTTTTTTCACTTTAAAAATTTACTGTCTATTTCCTAAGGGTTTGTTAGATTTTTAAGCCTGGAGGGTAAGGTTTGCAAGTGCAGACTTGAAAACACAAAGAATTTTCCCATCACCAAAAGGCGTAGATTCATAAATTCATAGAAATTTAGGCCAGCCTGGGACCTTAGAGAACTCTAACCCTAGATGGAACAATTGGGGTAACACTAGTCTTCACACATTTTTCCCAGGCTCTGACTCTGCACACATGTGAACTGGAAACTCTGACATTGTCTTGGAGTCATCTGGAGAGAAATCAAAGTTGTGGATTACCATTAGATACATGAAGGGCAGCAGAGCCCATTCATCCCCATGTCTCCTATCTGTCCAAATGATTGTGAGGAATTGTTGTTGTTTAATCGCTAAGTCATGTCCAACTCTTTGAAGCCCCGAGGACTGTAGCAGGCCAGGCTCTTCTGATCTCCACTTTCTCCCAGAATTTGCTCAAATGCATGTCCATTGAATTGGTGATGCTACATAACCATCTCATCCTCTGCCACCCCTTTCTCCATCTGCCTTCAGTCTTTCCCAGAATCAGGGACTTTTCCAATGAGTTGACTCTTTGCATCAGGTGGCAAAAGTATTGGAGCTTCAGCTTCAGCAACAGTCCTTCCAATGAATATTCAAGATTGATTTCCTTTAATATTAACTAGTTTGATCTCCTTGCAGTCCAAAGGACTCTCAAGAGTCTAGCACCACATTTTGAAAGGATCAGTTCTTTGGCACTCAGACTTCTTTATGGCTCAACTCTCACATCTGTGCATAACTCTTGGAAAAACCATAGCTTTGAGTATACTGACCTTTGTTGGCAAGTGATGTTTCTGCTTTCCAATACATTGTCTAGGTTTTTCATAGCTTTATTTTAAGAAGAAAGAGTCTTTTAGTTTCATTGCTTCAGTCAACATCCACAGTGATTTTGGAGCCCAAGAAAATAAAATGTGTCACTGCTTCCACCTTTTCCCTTCTATTTGTCACAAAGTGATGGGAACGGATGCCATGATCTTAGTTTCTTGAATGTTGAGTTTCAAACCAGCTTTTTCACTCTCCTCTTTCACCCTCATCAAGAAGCTCTTTAGTTCCTCTTCACTTTCTGCCATTAGAGTGTTATCATCTGCATGTCTGAGGTTGTTGATATTTCTCCCAGCAATCTGGATTTCAGCTTGTGTGTGTACAAATAAGTATGTGTAATGCTTTATCTTAAAATCTCAACTTGGTCTCACCGCCAGTGTACATGCATATGTGCACTTATGCACACACACACACACACACACACACACACACTTTTATACTTTGAACAGTCACAATTCACATTGGAGTGTTAAAGACTCTGTAGGAAAAATAGCAAAACAGCAACAAAACTAGAACACTGCTACTGCTCCTGCTAAGTCACTTCAGTCGTGTCCGACTCTGTGCGACCCCATCCCTGGGATTCTCCAGGCAAGAACACTGGAGTGGGTTGCCATTTCCTTCTCCAATGCATGAAAGTGAAAAGTGAAAGTGAAGTCGCCCAGTCGTGCCTGACTCTTCGCGACCCCGTGGTCTGCAGCCCACCAGGCTCCTCCGTCCGTGGGATTCTCCAGGCAGGAGCACCGGAGCGGGGGGCCATCGCCTTCTCCAAACTAGCACATAGTGTTTCGCAAACTAAACTGCCACGGGAGCTACCGAAAAAAAGGAACTACCTGAAAAAAGTACTCCAAGTTCTGAGCCTCCTGGCCTGAGTCTCCACTGTAAAGATGCATTCGGGAGAGTGTCAGGACACATGAGAGAACAGCTATCTATCAGTTACGACTGAGTCGCTGAAGAGTTCCTCTCTCTCTAAGTAGCCAGTCTGCACTGGGACTCTCCTGTTACAAAATGTCTTGAAGAGTGAGGTTTCCATTTCTGTCTCCTATGCTTCCTGTATTAATAGTTTCTGTTTTGTCTAAACAAATTATTCTTTCAGAGGATGAACTGCTTGTCTGATTTTTTTTTTTTTTTTTAGTATGATCTTGTTTAATTGTGTTGCAACAAAGTCCATGGGAGGAATTCAAGATATAGTTTATCCTTTATGAAAGCAAAGCATAAAGAGAAAGTCACTGTCTTCTCCAAGCTTGAGTACCTATACAATGGACACAACTTGGACATCAATATTTTGGCAGAGACTGGTTTGATGCTAACCAATCCCAATTCTTGGACCTAAAGGAAGTCTACATTTCCCAGCCTCTGTTGAAGCTATCTGGGACCAATTTGGCTTTGATCCATAGGGTGTGGATTGAAATGATGGTACTCAACTTGCAGTCTTGGTTCTGAAATCTCATGCAATTTTTCTTCCTCTCTTTTCCTTTTCTTGGTGACCACAGAGGTCTTGGGTTTAAAACGGGGACACTCCCGGGTATAAATTTCTGAGGCATTACTGGAGAAAAGACACCAAGAAAGATACTCAATCAATACAGACCAAAGAAAGGACAGACATTCGCAGCATTGAATCACTGGGATGTCAAGGCTTATCACTTACTCCAGCCTCATATAGGTGAGATGGAATGCTCAGCTGGATTTTAAACTTAGGTTTCCTGTCTTCAACTTTAACTCACTCATCATTCTCTTTTTGCAAAACTGGCATGGAATTAGCAGGATGGCAAAGCTAGTCTGGTGCATCCAAAATGGCTCAATTCAAATTACCTGTGTTCTGAAGTTTGGAGGAGTATAACTATCAAAACTTTAGAGTCAAGCTGGTTTTAGTTCTTCTAAGAGTTTCTTGGTTATTGTTTTTTGTTTTAACTAGACATTTTTTTTTTCAGAGTAATGTTAGGTTCAGAACAAAAGTAAGAGGAAGGTGCAAAGATTTCTTATATACCTCCTGCTCATGTGCATATCTTCTCCCATGATCGATCTCCCCCAGCTGAGTGATATTTTTTTTAATAATTGATTGACATATCAAGGATTGTAGCCCACCAGACTCCTCTATCCGTGGAATTCTCCAGGCAAGAATACTGGAATGGGTAGCTATTCCCTTCTTCAGGGAATGGATCTTCCCAAACCAGGGATTAAACCTGGGTCTCCTGCACTGCAATTGGGTTCTTAACCATCTGAGCCAGCAGGGAAGCCTGTATTGACATATCATTAACTCCTATGGTCTACATTGGGGCTTACTCTTGGTATTATACATTTTATAGGTTTGGATACATGTAAATGACATGTATCCACCATTATAGTTTTATACAGAGAAATTTTAAGAGCTTCCTTAGTTCTCATTTAACCTTATTCTTGGGATAGAGTCTTTCAAAAATCCCAAGAGAAAGTTCCTCCTTGGCAAGCCCTGAACTCCAATTTTAATTACTTCATCCTTACAAGATTACTCCATTCAACTTCTTGGCCTCTAAGCCACCACTTTGCGAATAGCTTCTTTCTATGCCACTCAGACACCCCACTGGAGTTATCAAATGCCTCTAGAAGTAAAACAGCACCAAATGGTTGGCTTGCTTCTCTAGATTTGCCTTCTCTCTAGAATCCTAGCTTTCCAAGCCTTAGTAGTTCTCCAATGTCTTAAAAAATGATTAGTGTTTTTATAATTGGCCAAATTGATATAATTTTCTGGTTGTTCTCCATAGGATCACTGGTCTGAAACAAACTAGACCGCCATAACCAGAAGTAGAATTCCCTTCCTTAGTGCTTTTTGGGAGTATTTCAGGTTTCTTTCATTCAGTCATTTTCTATTGCAGAGTCTCTTGTTGCATTTAAATGTAAACATGTACTGTCACGCCAACTTGGGCAGTGATGGCCGCAGAATAGAATTTATGAGGATGAATATGATTATAGGAAGTTATCATAGTTATGAAAAATCGTTCAGATCTGTGGAAGCACAACGAACCTGGGACGAGGAGAGACAGAATCATAAGCTCAGTGTTGGAGGCGTGTTTGATCCCACATCTGGCAGGTGTTCTATTCTCCCCCTAGAAACCACCCTCCACTTAGCCAAGGGGAACCCAAGCTGCCTTTTAACTTGGTAATGGAGATGGGAGACATTTGTGAAGAAATATGGAGTGCTGGAATTCAAAGGGATGAAGGATGGAGTAATGGGAAAGGAAATTTTGCCTCAATTTCTACTTTCCAGACACAGAAATTGAAGATTATCAAACAAGCCAGTTAAGTATAAATAAATAAATGGTAGCACTGCTTTAAAAACACTAGCCAATACACCAGTCTACGGGGTCTACAAGAACGTCAGCTTCAGCGACTCTTCCCACAGTTACATCCAGAGCTAGCCCAGTGCCCTACACACAGGAGCTACTCATTAAGTTTGTTGCTTTGTTTTTCAAGAAACAATGGTTGGAACTAAAAACCCTCTAGAGTGGTTTCCTTTTTTAGAGCTGAAACTAAGAACTTTGTATATCACCAGTTTAACCCTCTTATTTTATAAATGAGAAAGCTGTGGTTTGTATTTGTTGGGTTATTGCTGAAAGCAGATTATTATAATCAGCAGACAACAGAGCCTAAAAAAAAAGCCTTACGATTTAGACTTTGTTATGAAGTTACAAATGTAAAAGTAGGTGTACAACACTGTGGGAACATAAAAATGCAGAAATACAAGCATACATCCACACAAACCATTTTGCCTAAGAAGACGGATGAAGGACGCTTGGGAGTTATTGAAGGAAATTCTGAGTGAATAATCCAGAAAGCAGAGGAAGCTGCCCTCCCCAACATGCTCTCTGGTGTCCTGGGAAGAATCTACCTGGGAAGACTCGTCCACATTTTTTCTTCTGCAATGAGTTTGAGCAAGTTGATTAAAGATATTTAATATAGGCAAACCTTGTATTTTCTTATTGGATGTTTGCCTTCCATTGTTTTGATAAAATTGTCTCTAATTCTGCCTTCCAGGGGAGAATCATCTGCTGTCAATGTTTGGCTATTGTCATTTAAGCTGATGGAAATGTGGGCTTAAAAGAGAAGATTGTATTTAAGTCAAATGTCCAGTCTGATTTTGGAAATCAGACTCCTATTGCTGTCTGGGGTAATTATCACAATGTGGATCCCAACAAAACAATTCTATTTCAGCCAGCGCCTATAAGTTCAGATCAGGAAGTGGGTGAAGACTGACTTTTTCTTTTTTCTTTATTAGATTCTCTACAGAGAAAAAAATAAAACCCCTCATTTTAAATCTGTATACAATGATACTTTGCTGACATATTATCTGCGGAAATCAATGCAGCAGCACACCAGCTAATTTGGAGTGGAGTTGTTTTGCAACAATTTAGAACATAGCCTGGGAATGAGCTATTCAACCAGCCTACATTAAAATTAATTTGATAAAGTATACTTTAGCACCCTTGACAGTTCTCTGAGTATGGATTTTAACAGATCAGGGTACAGGGGGCTTGGCCAGTAAAATAAAATCCTTTTCTCCGAATTGGAGAAAGAAATTTGTCATCTCACCCTCCCACACTGCGGGACTAAACCCTTCAGCTATCAGCACAGTACATCAAATTTTAGAGTCTTTAAATATTAAATATCAGTGTGCACCATGGAATGCAATAAACCCACTTTTCAAATAATGTTTCATTCCCCGACATCAAAATGTGCGAGGAGTTTTCTTTTAAATATACTGTAGAAGTTAATTAAGTTCACTCAAGTTTACGGCGTGGATTCACTAAGACTACATTGGGATATTTACGACCCACCCAGAATGCAACTCAGTGAAACTTTTGATATGTTGATAAGTGATAAGGATGTCATTTGAGGTTTATTTTTTAATAATAATTTAATTGTCATTGTAAAATGCCTCATAGTTAGGACAGATTAAATTGCCACCAAAACCATTACTAAAATTCATAACCTCTATAAATGTAAAGTGTTTGCTGCTGTATCATAAATAACAGCACTTGTTCCAGGAAAATGAGGTGCCTGAAATAAATTAAGGAAACCAAAACATATAAATGCATTAGATTGCAACAATTTCTGGCTGGTGATGGGGAAGGCAGCCGAGTGGGGAGGTGGATTCTTTTACTGAGCAAGAGTTACTTATGATCTCAATAAATCTTGGGTCCTGGAGGATTTCCTGGGTGTTATTTACCTTATTGGCACAATTGGAGGGTACTGCCTCTCTTGAGTGAGGACGAGTGAGAGAATCTGTAAACTGGAAGAAACTCTTATCACTTGCAAGGTGACCTTGTCCAAGTTGCACTGTCTTCTTGAATTTCAAGCTTCTTGTCTGCAAAATGGGACCGTGTTTTCCCACTGTTCTGAGGGCAGAGAGCCAAACTGAGTGTTCTTATGGCATCCTTTTTTGTTCTAATATATCCACTAAACTTGTCTGAATAGTCCCTTTCCTTGGGAAGCCTTTTTTGATTTCTCAAGTAGGACTGGACCTTCTCTTTCTGCCATTCATCTAATGCCATTTGTCATGGGATTCTCATCATCATCATTATTTTATTTTAAAAAATCATGGTATTTTAAAACAGTTTCACACTCAAAAAAGAATTATAAGAATAGTATGGAGTTTCAGCTGAAGCTGAAACTTTGGCCGCCTAATGTGAAGAACTGACTCCTTGGAAAAGACTCTGATGCTGGGAAAGATAGAAGGCAGGAGGAGAAGGGGATGACAGGATGAGATGGTTGGACACCATCACTGACTCAATGGACATGAGTTTGAGTAAACTCTGGGAGTTGGTGATGGACCGGGAGGCCTGGCGGGCTGCAGACTATGGGGTCACAAAGAGTCAAACACGACTGAGTGACTAAACTGAACTGACCTGAACTGATGGAGAACTCTTGCATGCCATTTGTCCAGAGATTCCATTTAATAATTCCCATTGTCTTCCTTTTTAATAGAAAGGATCAATCAAGGATCATGTGTTGCATCTAGCTATCATGTCACTCTAGTCTTTTTCAGTCTGAATCCATTTCTTGGTGTTTCTTGACTTTTATGACCTTAAAATCTTTTGGAGTGTAGGCCAGGCATTTGGGACAAGTTCCCTCAGTTTGAGTTTTTCATGTGGTTGTTATTAAATGCTCAGAGATTTTTGGTTTTGCTTGTCAGAGTAGGAGTCAGTCAAGGCCAGAGTCTGGGCTGTTCACCTTTGTAACTGTGTACCCCCCCCCCCGCCCCCATACGAAGAGGCATATAGAAGTTGCATAATAGATCTCAATGGAATAAATATATCAATAAATCCCTTGGTATGTTTAGAAATCTGTTTTCATGTGTTTAGGAGATATGTACAGGCTCTGTGAAATAAATTCTCTTAAATTTTCTAATTTCACCTTTTGATACATAGAGATTCTGAGTCAGGGGCAAGGTTGCTTTGGTGTTGGAATGGGTGGCTTTTAGGAATAACTGGGATAGAATATTGAAGAGAAGGACTGGCTGATTTACCCATAGAACTAGCATCTACCTTAAACATACTGAACTGATAAGTGATGCAGCTGCTGTGGAACTCACTCAGAGAAGTAAACATGGAGACCATATGTAATTCATCATCTGTGTTCATTAGAAGTTTAAACAAATTACAAGAAAAGCAGAAAGTGCTTCTGATCACTGAAGCCATGGGTCATTAGATAGATTTGGTACTCACTCTTGCTCAGATACATTGTCTGGACTGATTTCTGCTCTTGAAAGAACCCCAGGATTTTACTCAGTGGGAAGAAGAACCAACACTAGGTTGAGAGCTAAAAGATTTGGATTTCAGTTTTGACTCAGCTTCTTTCTTTCTCTGTGATCTTGAAGATAATCACTTTCCATCTCTGGGCCTCCATTTCCTCACATGTAAAATGAAGAGGGTTGTGATGATCCACTGGTTCCCTTCCATCTCACGTAGACCATGACTAACCTCTGTGTGGCCTGAAGACTCAGAGAGATGAGGAACCTGTCAGGTCACTTCTGAGGACTTAGATTATGAGGTCATTCAAATTGGGAGGTGGAGATGACCCAGCGTGTTCACTGTCTCCTAGCTGAGTTCTTGTTGTTCTTTCAAAGTCAGAGCCCAACTAGAGAATGATTATAAACTTTTGAGACACTCAGGATAAAAGGAGGCTGAGAAAGAATGAGGAAGTTTAACTTCCTGGCCCTTGCAGCCAATTACAGCACATGCCCTCCAAGTCAGGCGTCCCCACTGCGTTTAACAACCCAGCATGAAATAGCCTTGAAGAGACTTCACAATTCCTCTCTCAGACATGAAATAAAACAAAAGATTCCTTATTAGCGCACTGAAAACCTAGGGACAGTAACCAGGAAAAAAATAATAAAGTTATAAAAGTTCTTTCCTTTTTAATAGAATTTTGTGTTAGTATTGTAAATTAATGTAAATGTCACTTTAAAAGAGAAATCAGAATAAAATCCTAATAAAGTTGGATAGCACCGCAGGGGTGGTGAGTAAATTGAGAGAATATCTGATTAGATTTCAGATGTTGCTTTTTAATTTGTGGGTCTTCTCTTCTCCCAGTTTATTAGATATGCTGGTTCAGAGTGAGTTTCCTGGGCTTGAAGGAACTGCATCTCACTTCTAATTCCATATTAACCAGTAGATCACAGAGATTTCTGTTTAGCATTTGTTTGCAAGTGTTTCAAATTATTAGTGAATTCCTTTGAGAAGGTCAAATGGAAGGTTCAACCAACAAATGAACTGTAAAGAATTTGGAGCCAAGGAGGTTAAGCAAATTGAGAACAATGTCAAACAAACAAAAGCAGACCCATTTCCTGGTATGTGTCTATCAGGGCTCCTCCAGCTTCTGGATGGTGGAGATCAAGCCTCACTCTTATATCTCATCAAGTAGATCTATATCACTATATCATGATCTTGTAGTAAATGTTGATGGAGTTAAAGGTTCTGCCAGCACTGGGCTTTACTGGGAACTTTTTAATAGCAGAGAGATTCACATAGACCATTTTACATTTGAGTCTTTGCTAATCCCACCCTCATCTACATCTCATTAGGATCTCACAACAACCAGGAGCCCTGGGAAGGGGACTTCTCCAAAATTACTGGAAACTATAACTGGCTGCAAGGCCAGGAAATTAGAAGTTTAGTTCTGACTTAGCCACGCACTAGCTGGGTGACCATGAGCAAGTCTCTGTTTTGCTGTGATACCCAGTTTCCTTCTGTGGAGGAGTGGGTCAGACTAGATCCATTTTGACCCACCCAACACTGGTCCCATGAGATACTTCTTGATTAAAAGGCTCTGTGGTTAACCATGTTTGGATAAAGATGTGAACCATACTCACCTCGAAGAGATGTACGGCACACTCGAGTATGTTAAAGATTGTGAAAAGGCCAGAAGCAAAGAAATCTGTTTGGCAGCTATTGCTGCCAAAATGCATACGATCTAAGGATTCTGTTTCTGAGAAAAGCCCATTGATATCCTTTAGATGTTTTGTAGAGCATCTCAAAGAGCTCTTCCAACTCTGATATTTTTTGTTTATGGGTGACTATTTGTCTTTTACAGATAAGAAAATCTGAGACTCAGAGAGAATAAATAACCAGATGAAAGACACATTTGAACAGATAGTTAAACCCCTGTTTTAGAGTTCCTTTGAACTTTTTTATGTGTTCCTTTCTTCGACAATTTTTATCCTACAAACAATGGAGAACCACATGACCTATATATTCCTCATGGCCACATTTACACCTAAAACTATATTTCAGTGTCTAATAGGTCCAAGGCTGCCTCTAAGAGTCTTCACTGAAGAAAACCATCTCAGATATAGGGTAGGATTAGAGAAGACAGTAAGGCTTAGGAAAGGAGACAGCCCTCATGTGTCCAGAGCAGGGCTTTCTGTCTCCTCCAGGTTGAGTTAGGTAGAGTTTTTGTATGTGTATCTCTATTAAGGCTCTTCTGCATGTTCTTTTAAAATTATATATTCTAAATGTATGTGTTTTCTAGGTATCCCTTTAGAATTCAGGGTTCTTAGGCTAATGTCTGGCACATAGATGATACTCAGCATCATTTTGAGACTGGATGAGTGAATGAATGAATGAATGAATGAATGGGCAAATGAACAAATACATTAAATGCTAATTGGAATTCTAAACATTTTAAAACCATGTCACCACTGTCCCTGCTGCGTGGGAGAGGAGTGAAGCAACTTTGCCCGATCATCTGAGCCCAAGCCGACTCCTTTTATCTCAACTGTCTGCCATGGACCCCACAATCCTCTGCTATTTTTCAGTTTTGTTTTTCCCTTTTCCTTGGGCTATATTTTACCTTGGAGATCTTTTCCATTAACACAACACATCGATTCTAAAGACAGACAAGGTCTTTCTTGGCTGTGTCTTCTTTTCTAAGGAAGGATTTGTTTGTGTTTTTATGAAACTGAAGACATCCAAAAAATATTTCCAGTGGGATGACACTGTGTCAGCAAATAATACTAGGTATCAAGGATATGGCGATTGGTAAAGTAAATAGAGGACAAAGAAGGTGCTGGAATTCAGACTCAGTTTTGGAGGTCAGGGAAAGAAGGATTTATAGAGGAAATGAGAGACACACTGAGATCTGAAGAATAAATAGGAGTTAACCAGGAAAAAAGGTAAGTAGAAGTATTACAGACAGAAAGAACAGCAGGCAAAAAAGCTGGATGTGAGGAAAAAAACAGGTTACTATTGGGCAACTCGCAGGTGTTTTGTATGGCTGGAGTGAGAGAATAAAGGAGGTAGTGAGAAGGTTGTTGCTATTGTTGAGTCGCAAAGTCATGTTCAACTCTTTTGTGACCCCATGGACTGCAGCTCACCAGGCTCCTCTGTCTATAGGATATCCCAGGTAAGAATACTGGAGTGGATTGTTGTTTCCTTCTGCAGGGGATCTCCTGATTCAGGGATTGAACCCATGTCTCCTGCATTGGCAGGTGGATTTTATTTTTAACTACTGGATGAGGAAGAGGTGGCTGAAGCTCTAAACCCTGAGTGGATAACAGAGTGAATTGCATACCATGTCTGGGTGTATTTGTGGGTATTGGTGGGGAAGGAGCTGGAGAGTTTCAAGCAGGTATATGATGAGAACAGATTGGCACTTTAGAACAGGTTGACCAGATCTACGTTCTGGCTGCAGAGGGGATGCTAGATTAAGGCAAAGACAAATTTCAAGGAGCCTAATTAGGAGCTTGCTATAAGTATTGAAGAAATAATTGTGTCATGGGCTAGGGCAATGACAGTGGAAATAAAAAACTGTTTGGCTTTGAGTTTTTTAAGGAAGTTGAATCAATTTGATGATTAATTAAATGGGAGAGATGAGCCAAAGAGATGAATTAAATATGAGTCCCAGCTTTGTAGCCTGACAACTGGGTAAGAATTGATAGACACCACTCATTGATAATGGAAAAACCAGAGGAGGAGTAGGTTTTAATGTTGGGGATCTCATGAGCTGGGATATAAGTCATATATTCTCTTGCTTTTCAAAACCATTTGTTAGGAGCTGTTACTATTTACTTGTCTAAAGAATTTACCAGGCAGTGTTCTGTTGCTGTTGTTCAGCTGCTAAGTTGCATCCGAATCTTCGTGACCTTATGGACTGTAGCATGTCAGGCTTCCTTGTCCTCCACTACCTTCTGGAGTTTGCTCAAGTTCATGTCCATTGAGTCAGTGATGCTATCTAACCATCTCATCCAGTGTACAAAGTGCAATATATCAAAAGTAATTTAGATTCCATAGGTGGAAAAGAGCCTATTTATACAACTGCCTATCTACCTACAAATGGATTGGTAGGACTAGCCCAATACAAGCAAAGTATTAGCCATATTTTGAAACAATGGCTCATCAAGTTTTGTAAGTGTGATCACTCACACCAAAATAATAGAATTTTTTTGCAGTAGAATTACCAAAATAATAAGAATAATAAAATTACTTTAGAAAGTACTTCTGAGCTATCTGGATTTTATGTGTTTTTGATGAGTTGGAAAAATAGTGGAACATCTGCTTCAGTATTTTACCTCACAATTACAGTATAAGTTTCAGGAAAGAACCCTTTAGCTCAAGATTGACCTGTTGTTCATTGTTGTTCATTTGGTAAGTCATGTCCAACACTTTGTGACCCTGTGGACTTCAGCACGCCAGGCTTCCCTGTCCATCACTATCTCCTGGAGTTTGGTCAGACTCATGTCCACTGAGTTGGTGATGCCATCCAACCATCTCATCCTCTGTCACCCCCTTCTCCTCCTGCCCAAGTGGACCTGGGCTGTTTGAAATTCATCTACATGCATGTGACCTGAAGGCTGAAGAAACTTAGGCTAGGGGATATAAGGCACTAATGGAGAAATCTGGAATATTTTCTCTTGAGAGGCAGAATATGCAGAGAGGGTAGAAGTGGGCATTCAAAAACATGCAATTGGTGCAGAAGAAGGTAAACTTCCAAATTCATTCTATGAGGCCACCATCACCCTAATTCCAAAACCAGAAAAAGATGCTACAATAAAAGAAAACTACAGGCCAATATCACTGATGAACATAGATGCAAAAATCCTTAACAAAATTCTAGCAAACAGAATCCAACAACATATTTTAAAAAATCATACATCATGACCAAGTGGGCTTTGTCCCAGGAATGCAAGGATTCTTTAATATCTGCAAATCAATCAATGTAATACACCACATTAACAAATTGAAAGATAAAAATCATATGATTATCTCAATAGATGCAGAAAAAGCCTTTGACAAAATTCAACATGGATTTATGATTAAAACTCTCCAGAAAGCAGGAATAGAAGGAACATATCTCAACATAATAAAAGCTATATATGACAAACCCACAGCAAGCATTACCCTCAATGATAAAAAATTGAAATCATTTCCCCTAAAATCAGGAACAAGACAAGGGTGCCCACTCTCACCACTCACTACTCAACATAATTTTGGAAGTTTTGGCCACAGCAATCAGAGGAGAAAAAGAAGTTAAAGGAATCCAGACAAGAAAAGAAGTGAAACTCTGTTTGCAGATAACATGATCCTCTACATAGAAAACCCTAAAGACTCTACCAGAAAATTATTAGAGCTAATCAATGAATATAGTAAAGTTGCAGGATATAAAGTTAACACACAGAAATCCCTTGCATTCCTATACACTAAGAATGAGAAAGCAGAAAGAGAAGTTAAGGAAACAATATCATTCACCATTGGAACAAAAAGAATAAAATACTTAGGAGTATATCTACCTAAAGAAACAAAAGACCTATACATAGAAAACTATAAAACACTGATGAAAGAAATTAGAGAGGACACAAACAGATGGAGAAATATACCGTGTTCATGGATTGGAAGAATCAATATTGTCAAAATGAATATACTACCCAAAGCAATCTATAGATTCAATGCAATCCTTATCAAGCTACCAACAGTATTTTTCACAGAACTAGAACAAATAATTTCACAATTTGTATGGAAATGCAAAAAGCCTCGAATAGTCAAAGTAATCTTGAGAGAGAATGGAACTGGAGGAATCAACCTGCCTGCCTTCAGACTATACTACAAAGCCACAGTCATCAAGACAGTATGGTACTGGCACAAAGACAGAAATATAGATCAATGTAACAGAATAGAAAGCCCAGAGATAAATCCATAAACCTATGGACACCTTATCTTCGACAAAGGAGGCAAGAATATACAATGGAAAAAAGACAACCTCTTTAACAAGTGGTGCTGGGAAATCTGGTCAGCCACTTGTAAAAGAATGAAACTAGAACACTTTCTAACACCATACACAAAAATAAACTCAAAATAGATTAAAGATCTAAATGTATGACCAGAAACTATAAAACTCATAGAGGAGAACATAGGCAAAACACTCTCTGACATAAATCACAGCAGGATCCTCTATGACCCACCTCCCAGAATATTGGAAATAAAAGCAAAAATAAACAAATGGGACCTAATGAAAATTAAAAGCTTTTGCACAACAAAGGAAACTATAAGCAAGGTGAAAAGACAGCCCTCAGATTGGGAGAAAATAACAGCAAATGAAGCAACAGACAAAGGATTAATCTCAAAAATATACAAGCAACTCCTGAAGCTCAATTCCAGAAAAATAAATGACCCAATCAAAAAATGGGCCAAAGAACTAAACAGACATTTCTCCAAAGAAGACATACAGATGGCTAACAAACACATGAAAAGATGCTCAACATCATTCATTATCAGAGAAATGCAAATCAAAACCACAATGAGGTACCATTACATGCCAGTCAGGATGGCTGCTATCCAAAAGTCTACAAGCAGTAAATGCTGGAGAGGGTGTGGAGAAAAGGAAACCCTCTTACACTGTGGGTGGGAATGCAAACTAGTACAACCACTATGGAGAACAGTGTGGAGATTCCTTAAAAAACTGGAAATAGAACTGCCATATGACCCAGCAATCCCACTTCTGGGCATACACACCGAGGAAACCAGATCTGAAAGAGACACGTGCACCCCAATGTTCATCGCAGCACTATTTATAATAGCCAGGACATGGAAGCAACCTAGATGCCCATCAGCAGATGAATGGATAAGGAAGCTGTGGTACATATACACCATGGAATATTACTCAGCCATTAAAAAGAATTCATTTGAATCAGTTCTAATGAGATGAATGAAACTGGAGCCCATTATACAGAGTGAAGTAAGCCAGAAAGATAAAGACCAATGCAGTATACTAATGCGTATATATGGAGTTTAGAAAGATGGTAATGATAACCCTATATGCAAAACAGAAAAAGAGACACAGATGTACAGAACAGACTTTTGGACTCTGTGGAAGAAGGCGAGGGTGGGATGTTCAGAGAGAACAGCATCCAAACATGTATATTATCTAGGGTGAAACACATCACCAGCCCAGGTTGGATGCTTGAGAAAAGTGCTCAGGGCTGGTGCACTGGGAAGACCCAGAGGGATGGGGTAGGGAGGGAAGCGGGAGGGGGGATCGGGATGGGGAATACATATAACTCCATGGCTGATTCATGTCAATGTATGGCAAAAACCACTATAATATTGTAAAGTAATTAGCTTCCAACCAATAAAAAAAAAAAAAAACTGAACCATCAAAAAAAAAATATGCAATTGGCTCTTACAGACAGAGCATAGTTGAGGTTTCTATGGTGAAATGGAAAGACAGGAGCTGTAGAGCTGGATGTAGATGGACTTTTGGCTCAGATAGGAAGCAGTTGTTTGACTTTGGCAAGTCTTTCAACTATCTCAAGGCCAGATTCTTCATCTATAAAATGGAGATAATAATTACCTTCATTGCAAAGCTGAATTGGGTAATAAAGAAAATATGGTCACTTGTCAACTCCTGTAATTCTATGCTTCTACCTCCTTAATCTAGTTCATGTCATTTATATTCTTTCTGACATCATTGTAAACAGCCTTATGACATCTCATATCTATGACTCTATCCTACTCTAACTGAGCTCTTGACCACTTGTCTTGCTCTCTCTAGCCACCAACTTGTGCTGTTCACAGAACGATTGTTCTAAATCACAGAATATTCCTAAACACAAGATAGTGTTTTCCACTAGTTAAAATTCCTCCCCAAAGCTCCCTTTAGCTATAAAGTCCAGCTCCTCAGTACATGTTCCAAGTCCCTGAATTATCAGGCACCTCAAATCACTCAAATCACCAACTTAGATTTCCACCATATAAAATTATTGATGATTTCCTCAAACTTGACTGCATTTTTCAAGCCACTATGCTTTTTCTCAAATTATCCCTTTATCTGACATTTCCTTATCCCTTCCCCTTTCCACTGTCACACCAACATCAAATATCTACTGTGATAGAGAATATATGATGTTTCACTACACCAATTTCATTTTACACCTGGGAGAGAATCCTCCTGAAATGCAGGAGAGGCAGATTTGATCCCTGAGTTGGGAAGATCCTCTGATGAAGGAAATGGCAATCCATTCCATTATTCTTCCCTGGGAAATCCCGTGGGCAGAGGAGCCTGGTGGGCTACAGTCCATGGGGTCATGAAAGAGTTGAACACAACTTAGTGACTGAACAACAAGAACAAACATATTTGCTCCATGCAGATGAGGCTGCTAAACCTTTTGTGTGAACCTTCACTAAATTTCTCTTTTCCCTTCTCTCTGGATCAAATGCAGGTGACCCAGAGGTGGACACTCAGACATTAGAAGATGGTGGAGTCATTTAGTGGAAGAGCTTAGATACTTGTATGTTTATATGGAGCCCAGATTCTGGTCAACCATCATTGAACTATAAGAGGAATAAGCAGTAAACCTTTACTATAGTAAACCATTATGTTTAGGTTTGAGGGTGATGTTTGAGGTTGATGTTTGAGGCAGTCATTGAACAGCCTTCAATAACTATACCTCCTCAGCTTTCAAGATATCTTCCAAGAATCTTTGTTTGGGTGATGATCTCAAATATAACATTTTCCGTTCTGTGGCATCACCCAGCCCCTCTATAATTTGTCAGTTGATGGTAACGATACCCTTTAGTTTATGGTGTTGATAGAGGATTAAACAAGATAGTCCATGCAAAATATCTGGACCAAAGTGAATACAGTGTAAATGCCAGCTTTCATTATGATCTCCAACATCCTTTCAACCCCGAGACTCCATAACTGATAATTTTTAAAACTCAGAGCCAACAATCCTGAGAAACAGTCTTAAATGTTTCCCCCACATTTCTGATGAAACAGTTTTAGGATATGGACTGTGAGAAATCCATGGAATGTTAGTGAATACAAACATCCCTGGGAATGCCTTTCACAAAAACAATTCGATGAAAGACAACTTCCGATGAATGACCATCAGGGTGTGATTTCAGAGCAAAGATGCTGAGGCAGCAGTTATGAGGAGGAATCAAGTGCTAAAGATGACGAACATCAAGAGACCAGTGTTATCGTTATCCTTAGTCGGCTCGAAACTTTGTCACTGAAATAACACAGACCACTAACCATCTGTTCCCTAAAAGCCATGAGTCATGCGTTTCATGCTGTTCAAATCTAGTGCTTTAAAAGTCATCAAGTATGCAAAGTTGCTCCGACAAATCCATACCTAGTAATTGTATTCAGTGTAGCTATTTGTTATGTATTCTCTCAACACTTATTGGGATGCTTTGCTAGCTGTGCAACCAAAGTTGTTATTAACTCCGTTTCTATGGCGTCATGGAAAAGACATGGCTTTTGATATAGACAGAGTTGCACGGAATCCTTGATTCACCCCTTACTATGTATCTGAAGACGTGCTATTTACTTTACCTCTCTGAGTCTCAGTGTCACTACCCACGAAATGGGGTGAATGTCAAGTATCTTGTCACTAGACGACAAAGGTCTATCTAGTCAAAGCTATGGTTTTCCCAGTAGTCATGTATGGATGTGAGAGTTGGACTATAAAGAAAGCTGAGCACCAAAGAATTGATGCTTTTGAACTGTGGTGTTGGAGAAGACTCTTGAGAGTCCCTTGGACTGCAAGGAGATCCAACCAGTCCATCCTAGAGGAGATCAGTCCTGGGTGTTCATTGGAAGGACTGATGTTGAATCTGAAGCTCCAATCCTTTGGCCACCTGATGTGCAAAACTGGCTCACTTGAAAAGACCCTGATGCTGGGAAAGATTGAAGGCAGGAGGAGAAGGGGAAGACAGAGGATGAGACGGTGGGATGGCATCACCGGCTCGATGGACATGAGTTTGAGCAGGCTCCAGGAGTTTGTGATGGACAGGGAAACTTGACGTGCTGCAGTTCATGGTGTGTCTCAAAGTGTCGGACACAGTTGAGTGACTGAACTGTACTGTGGTTTTTCTGTAATAATTGGAGATAGTTTATACAAAGTGACACTGGCACATGGTAGGTACTCAATAAATAGTGATATTATGATACACATCTATCAATACCTGTAGATATCCACAGTGCTATGCTTAGTCACTCAGTCATGTCCAACTCTTTGTGACCCCATGGACTGCAGCCTGCCAGGTTCCTCTGACCGTGGGGATTCTCCAGGCAAGAATACTGGAGTGGGTTGCCATGCCCTACTCCAGGGGATCTTCTCAACCCAGGGACTGAACCTAGGTCTCCCACATTGCAGGCAATTTTTTATGGTCTGAGCCTCCAGGGAAGCACATAGATATCCACAGATATATTTTTTCTCCTCTTCCATTTAGATTCTATGGAGTGGAATGCTGAAATAGCTAAATATTATAAGGCTTATACTATAAACAATCATGTATTAGTTTGACCCACGACAACTTAAAAATATTTCAGAACAATATTCTGTGTACTGATACTTCAATATGAAGCAATATATACTCTATATACTATATTGTATACAATATATACTCTCCTTTACATATCTCTATTTATTGGACTTAACTAGGATCAGCAGAGATCCACAAAGTGGATTAAGTTAAATCCATTTACTTTTTAAATCTACTTACTATTTAAATCCACTTATTATTAAATTAAATTACTTATTCTATTTTATTGAAAAGAAATCTGTAGATGGTTTTCATGGCTGTTGTAATGCCTCCAAAGTGTGATCAAGGATACAGGCTTCTATCCTTCTACTTTACACTTCTAGGATACTGATTTCATCCTCAGGCAAGTCCACAGTTATATATGGTGTCTAGGTCTTTGTCCATTACATTCCTAATACAAGTTGTAAAAACTACAAAGGTAGAAGGGCTGAAAGGCTGTAAGATGAATCCACGCTCCGTAAGTGCCCTTTCTGGAAGTTCCAAGTAGCACCCACTTGCATCTAGAACTTGCTCAGCTGCAACTAGCTGCAAGGCAGTCTGAGAAATGTAGGCTTTTATTTCTGGGTTTTGGCATGCCAAACTAAAAAGCTGGGTTTCTATTCACTGAAAAGAATAAAAGAAAAGGCATGTTAAGGGAAGATGCTGAATAGGACTGGAGGAAACTGGAAGTATAGCCCAGAAGTTGTTAAACAGTTTTAACCCAGGGACCAATTCCAGTTGGAACAGAGTTGAGGGGGCTTCTAGAGCCATAAGTAAGGACCCTATGGAAGAGTGACATGACTGGTGGTCCCCTGGGTGCAGGCTGAAGATGGTGACAGTAGTCACACCATGAGCTTTCTCTCCTTGGCTTAATCCAGAGGCATGAGAGGATTTCAGCCTGAGTACTTCTGGAAGAGTGGGTATTTTTCAGACAGTTATGATAGCAAATATTTGTGCTTTTCTCTACATATTGAAAAATGTTTCCCAAATCATTTTCTTGTTCAATACACTCCCTCTCAAAGATGGAAGAGGCAGACAATTATAATCTGCATTTGGTAGTTGAGAAAATAAATTCAATTGGGGAAGCGGAATGCATAAGGTCATGGAGCTATCAAGTAGCAGAGCTAGGGTTTAAACTGCAGCCTCCTGGCTTTAAGTGTGGAACTATTTATATTGGACTTGACAAGCACTTAGAAACAGTTGGCTTTGGCGTAAGACAAATGGAGGCTTGAATCTGTGCTCTACCCTTGTGGGATCTTTCTGTTTTCAAATGCAGTAGTATTCACTTCTGGGGGCTGTATAGTTCTAGGCGTGTTAACACATGCATAGATTCTTGTAAACACTACCACAAACAGGATATACTACATTTCAAACATAGAAAATAATCCCCTTGAGGGGGCCTTTGGAAGGCTTTGCTGTGAAACTAGTGAGATGCTTCTGCCTGTGTTACTACTGACAACCAGAGTTCAAAATGATAGTGAGGCACCAACTCATTATGAGCATATGACGGATATGCGTCAGGAAGATTTGGGCTGCTGGTGACAGAGGGTATAAATAAGGATGGCTCGAGGCCCAAGGGCACATCTTATCCCACCTTATAATGAGAAGTCCACAGGTAGAGTGGCTCACAGCTGTTCATGGCCTACTTCTCTATGGTCCTCCTGGCTCCATATACCGGCGACAGAAGTTCCAGGTGTCACTTTCAGACATAACGTATTCAGAGGCATGAAAGTACCACCTTCTTCTCTTTCCTTCTTAGGATTAAGATATCCTTGTCTAAAAGCTCCAGGGTAGAGCATCCTTCGACCAATACTGAGTCACAAGTCTTTGGTTAATTAATCATGGGCAAGAAGAATAGGGGTCCCCTGATTGACTCATGCTACTCAGGAGGCAATGACTTGACCTGAGATGGTGCCTACTTCCCTTGAAGCACATAACTGTATCATGGGTTCTGATAAGATGGGGGAAGTGGTGTTATGAATAACAAGTAGGCAACAAACAGGAATTATACAGATAGGTTCCTGCTGACATCTCACTTCTCCTTGCCTTAGACCAGCAGTCCCCAGGGGTTTTGGCACTGGGGACCAGCCTTGTGGAAGACAATTTTTCCACGGACCTGGTGGGGGTGACGATCTTGGAATAATTCAAGGGCATTACATTTATTGTGTACTTTATTTCTATTGTTATTGCATCAGCTCCACCTCAGATCATCAGGCATTAGAACACAGAAGTTGGGGAGCCCTTCCTTAGACCACTGCACCCCAGAAGAAGCCAATTGGAGCCTTTCACTCTCACTAGAGTGTGTGTGTGTTTGTGTGTGTGTGTGTGTGTGTGTGTGTGTGTGTGTGTGTGTGTGTGTGAAAGGGAGAAAGGAGAGAGAGATGAGAAAACAACTGTTAGGAATAGTTGGAATGTACATTACCCTATGCTTGTTCCTTGGAAGGGAAGCTATGACAAACCTAGACAGTGTGTTAAAAAGTAGAGACATCACTTTGCCAACAAATGTCCGTGTAATCAAAGCTATGGTTTTTCCAGTAATCACATACGGATATGAAAGTTGGGCCATAGAGAAGACTGGGTGCCAAAGAATCTATGCTCTCAAATTGTAGTGTTAAAGAAGACTCTTGAGAGTTGCTTGGAATGCAAGGAGATCAGGCCAGTCAATCCTAAAGGAAATCAGTCCTGACTATTCGTTGGAAGGACTGATGCTACGGTTGAAGCTCTGATACTTTGACCAGTTAATGCAAAGAGTCAACTCATTGGAAAAGACTCTACTTCTGGGAAAGATTGAAGGCAAAAGTAGAAGAGGGCAGCAGAGGATGAGATGGTTAGATAACATCACCAACTCAATGGACATGAATTTGAGCAAACCCTGGGAGATAGTGGAGGACAGAGAAGCCTGGTGTGCTGCAGTTCAAGGAGTTGCAAAGAGTTGGACACAACATTAACAACAACACATTACCATAGTGTGACACGAGTATCTTTTTTTCTTATTATAAACAAAATAAACATCCCACCAGGAAGCTATTAGCCAGGAATCTCTGTATCTTTCCATTATGTAGTTCCAGCAGTCAATCATTCCAAATCCAGGCAAAGTCAAAAAGAAGGAGTCAGTCAATTTGGATAAAGAGAATATATATATATATATAATTCATTCAAGTATTTCTTTTTCATTATGTAAGTTGCAGGATAAAGTTGATGTATAATTAGTGCATAAATGATTCACCAGAGATGTTGAATGTTATTTTCCTTTTATTCTTTTATTAAGACTTGCCAGTGGTTGGTTGGTAGGGGGAAAATGTTTCCAAGTTTTAAAACCATGTTTTATGGATTTTCATTTAGTGCAGATGAAGGATGGACACAAAGCAATAAGATGTCTACAAAGAGGTCAACCATCAGATCGGCATCAACTTCAGCACTGGGATAGTTATCTTGATTTACAATCCATTTAATCTAGTCTAGTCTCTTGGTCACTTTCAAAGAGTGTTCATCAATACATGGGCTCCTTGAGAGCAGAAGCTATGTCCTATTCACCTTTATGTCCCCAAGCATGGGTGACCACACTAAGTGCTCAATGGACACTGGCAGAATTGCACTCAGAAATGTCACGTATTTGTCCTTGATATTTGAGACTCTGTGTCTATCTTAACTTTAGTGTATCTTTGCACAGATGAAAACACATTTTATTTCCCACACCTGTTCTTTTCCTTGGGTCTGCCTCAGCAATGGGAGAATCAATAAATAGGAAAATATTTATTTTTATATAGCAGGATGGAAAATAGGTTTTGGAAAGACCAACATAGAGTAGAATGAAAGAAGGAATTGAGTCATCTTGTCCAAGGCCACCAAGAAAACAGTGTGCTAATGCCAGAATTGTGGTCAATTGAAGAATGATGTTCTATTGTCAGTGTTATGTGGTATAGTTTAGGGTATGAAATTTTCAAGGAAAGTTGTCAATTAAAAGATGCATCCTGTCTATTCCCTGATGGCTCAAGTGGTAAAGAATCCACCTGCAATGCAGGAGACCCAGGTTTAAACCTGGATTGGGAAGATCTCCTGAAGGAGAAAGTGGCAACCCATTCCAATATTCTTGCCTGGAAATTACCATGGACAGAGGAGCCTGGCGGGTTACAGTCCATAGTGTCGCAAAGAGTTGGACATGACTGAGCACTGCACACACATGCCTACTGATGCCTGAAATTTTCCCATTAATATTTGGCCTCTTTGTATTAAGCTTTTAATCTGACATTATATTTACATAACATTTTTAATTTGCATATTACTTTATACTTTATGCACTATTCATTTGATCCTCATAGAAACAGGAAGAAATGGGTAGGGGAAGGCAAATTAATCTGTCTTGAAGATTAGGAGACTAAAGTTCAGAAAGTTTAAACAACTTGGGAAACCAAAGGACCTTGAAATTTATGAGTCTGTTGGCTTCAAATTAACCATCCCTTTGTTCACTTCCCCCCATACTATGTGAACCTTCCCTAGTTCCACTAGTTGAAATTAATTCTTCCATGATCTGTGTGATAGTACATCTGATAGATCCTATTATCATTTGACTAGACCTGCTTTTTTCTTATAGACTCTCAATACTGCTAGGGAACTTAAAGTTGGTCTGGTCCAAACAAACATCTGATACTTGAATTCCGTTTATGATTATCCTTTACAAAGGGTGGCCTGGGCCTCTTGAATGCTTCCATTAACAGTGATCTCACTACCTATCCAGATAACCTGTTCACTTAAAACTCCCTCTTACAAAATTCTCCATTTTAGATAGATTTCTGCTTCCCTGGGAGAATATGATCTCTTTACAGACAAGGCTTGTGTCCTTATCATTCATGTATCTCATCCACTTCTTCCTGTTGTAGCAGAAGCTCAATAAAAGTTTGTTGAATGAATAAATCAGTAGATGAACAGCTGGATGGGTTTCTAATAAAAGCTTCAAACAGTTGTGTCTAGTATCTTTCAGAAGCTATTGACCTGACACCTAAGGTATTTTTAGTTGCTAATTTATTTTCCTCTGGTTGGGGTTTTGGAATTTCTAATGCAAATATTTTTGAAATACAAAGCATAAACCACCGGTCTGGCCTTTCATAAACTGGATGCCTATCAAAACTGAATGCAAGGACATGTGAGATATGAAAGTGTAATAATGTATGGAACAGCCAGCATCAGGGAGATATAAACTGATAACCGGCTGCAGGGAGACAGAGGGACGACAAGGATGTTGTCTGGTGCTGGAAAGGCGTAAACAGCAGAATGCTTAGTTGCAGGTGGTGGGGCATGGTAGGAAGGCAGAAGGGGGGACATCCTAGTGGTTAAACTCCTGCAGGCTGGCACAGCTTGCATGCATATGAATCCAGTTCTATACAGCTGCCTGACCCTGGGAAAGCCATTTACTTCCTCTACCACCCAGTTTCCTATATGGAAACTAGAGATTAAATGAGCTAAAGAATAAAAAGCTCTAAGGACAACCGCATGCATGGCACGTAAGTTATCTTTATGATGGGATTGGTGGTCAGGCAGTCTGGGTTCTAGCCCCGAGTCTGTCTCTACCTAGATGTGTGAGTTGATCTCCACGAGTGCTAGTCCCAAACCATCCATAATGTGGGGATGATCATGTGCTGTGTGGAGTGGTGATGGTGATTAAATGAGGTAAATACGTTATCCTGTTCATTAGCTAGTTGTCAACTGCTCTGAGATTCAAATAAAGTCATTTATTCTTCATTTTGTGGGTCCCCAAGCCTTTCCCAACATACCTGGGAATTTCTGGCTTGCTTACATCCGTAGCGCCAGCTGGGACTCAGAGCTCCTGCATTGCTAAGAACTGACTCTTGAGCACCATGTCTACCCTGATGTGAGGCTCAGCTTCGTCTTTGACTTTTAGAATAATCACAAGTGCTCCTCACTCCAGGTGCTTGTGAATTAGGTGGCCACTGCTGATGTCTCGAGGGTGTGCATGTGTGCATATGTGTTGTGGGGATGAGGAAAAGCCACATCCTCAGCTTCCAGCCTTCCACCATGTACATGGTCTTCCACATACCTGTATTGTCAAGGATATCTCAAATGGGTTGGCTAAAAAGTTCATTTGGATTTTTCCATAAGCACAATCATAAAAAATCTGAGCAGATGTTTTGGCCCGTCCAATAATTCTCCTTTTTTATAAAGAACAATTGATCTCTTCCTCAACTGCTACTTTGGTACCAGCCGATAGTCACGTGTGTGGCCCTATCGTCCATCCCACACATTTATTAAGACACTTTTCCAAATAAAACCCTCTCTTTGTCCCCCAGGATAACAGGTAGGTCAATAAAATTTGACTAGGTTTTCTGTAACTCTTACTTCATACAAACTCACCTTCAGTTAAACAGTCCTCACTCCTGGTCTCTTCCTTTTGCCTGGTGAACTTCCATCACAGCTCTGAATTCTGCTCCCTGAAGAATGGAGCTCCATCATCCTAAACACTGAAGACACAAGAGCATTCAGCTGTTTCCCTGAGGAAGCCAGGATCAAACTCATCCAAACTTGTGCTAAACCCTGACTCAGGCCCGGCTGACGCTGATAACAAGGGAACACACTCTCAACTAAGGATCTAGAAATGTTCAAGGAACAAAGGAACCAATCAGTCAATTAATACATGAAAAGGAGTTATCTGAGCACAGAGGAAAACAGGAAGGAAAAAAATTGGTCTGAACATTTCTCTCCAGACTTTTGACACCACTGCTCTTATCACGCTCCGTTGACTCCCCAAAGGCCGAGCTTCCCATCCATGTGGGGAAGAAAGCAGTTGGTCAGATTTCTCTTTTCTAAGAAGGAAACAATATTTCTTCCAGATCAGTTTTACAAAATTTTTGAAAGGCGATGAGCAGGTTTAAAGAGAATAAATAGAGGTTTTAGAGTGAGAGAGACCCATGCATCCATTCGTAAGTTGCCATCATGGCCTCTAGAGAAGAATTCTCAAAAAATGTGAACTTTCATGCATTCAGCTAAATGTGAATCAGCTCTGAGAGGAGACACTGCACCAGGCTCCTGGAGTCCTGAAGACGAGACCGTCCCTGCTATAGCGGTGGTGGTTGTTTAGCCACTAAGTTGTGTTCGAATTTTTTTTGCGATCCTATGGACTGTAGCCCACCAGGCTCCTCTGTCCATGACATCTCCCAGGCAAGAATACTAGAACAGGTTGCCATTTTGTCCTCCAGGGATCTTCCTGATCCAGGGATCAAACCTGTGTCTCCTGCGTTGAGGTGGATTCTTTACTGCTGAGCCACCCGGGAAGCCCGCTGTAGTGGTATTTATACCGCAAGCAAATAATCATACGTTATTATGGTTATTTTAGTGCATCTCTCGGAGGAGAGAGCTACAGGTTGCCGTCAGAGTACAATCGGGGGTTTTGATCTAGCCTGAGGGGCCAGGGAAGGTATGCTCAAGGAAGGAATGTCTATGTTGACATCTGCCGTGTACTGAATGTGCCAACATCATCAGGCTCAAGTACCCAGTTATTGGACCACGTTTATTTAAGTGATTCTGAGAAGTTATTTTGGTTAACATCTATCAACAGTTGACTCTAAGTAAAGGAGCTTCCCCTCAATAGTGTGGGTGGGCCATACCCAACAGTTGAAGGCCTCAGGGACAAAAACTGTTTCCAAAGAAGAAGAAAGTCTGTTTCAAGACTACAACATCAACTCCTACCTGTGTTTCTAGTCTGTCAGCCTGTCCTATGGATTTTGGAATCATCAGTTTTACAATGCATGAGACAATTTCATGAAATAAAGATATTCATATATATATATATTACATACATGCATACATACATACATTCATTCATACATACAAACATACACGCATAGATTCACAGATCAATAGATATAGAATACAAACACACCTGCACACACACATCATCTCCCCTTGGTTTTGTTTTGTTTTTTGAGGCTCCGGGTGTTATGTCTTAAGCTGTGTAGGATTTAGGCAGGTGAAGTGTGAAGAGGAGTTGAGGGACGGGCTCCACGCAGAAGGAATGCCCTCAGGAAAGCCCTGCCCACCAGTTCACACTCAGTCTCCTTCATGCCGCCACTGGCCCTGTTCTGCTTTTTGGATTCATCGGCAGATTTCTCCTACTTACCTTCCTTGCAGCTAGCTTGGTGAAGCTCTAAGCCCTGCAGATATTGAATGTCTTATCCACAGCAGGTTATCAGCCGGGAGTCTAGGGAGACATTTCTGCAGACAGATAGTTCCTTGTCCTTGAGGTCTAGTGCCCTGAATTTGAGCCCAGATCCCTACTTCTTCCCTGGGAATCCTTGGGCACATACCTAAGTCTCTCTGAGATTGAGTTGCTTTTGTTGTTCTATAAAATAAGAAATGGAGAAGGAAATGGCAACCCACTCCAGTATTCTCGCTTGGAAAATCCCATGGACAGAGGGACCTAACGGGCGTGGCGTGCTCCAGTCCATGCAAAGAGTCGGACACAATGGAGCAACTAACACTTTCACTTAAAATAAGGAAGATAATACTAAGAGTTAATATTCATTGAGCTCCTAATATATTCCATGCACTATTCTAAGCATGTAAGTATTGATTCAGTTAATCCTGTCAACGATCTTATGACACAAGAACCCCTGTTGCTCACACTTCATGGATGCGGAGCCGAACAGGTGAGGAGGCGCTCAGGCCCGCAATCAGCAGGTCTCAGGCGCAGGCTCCGGGCTCATTGGGGTCCAGCTCGTCCTCTTTGCCGTCATCACTGCTGACAACAGTCCCTGTGTCCCCCACCTTACAAGGCAGTTGTAAGCAACAGCTATCAAGGGGTTTTTTAAAACCCAGAAAGCTTCACGAATGGAGATTAATATTTTACTTTTTTTTTTTCTTTATCCTGCAGAAGGCTCTGAGGTGTTTTCCCATTTGTTTTAAGAGTTGCCTTAGCTTTATTGGTTGTTCATTTTCAGGCTTTGCATGATGGACTTTTGATTATGGCATTGGTCCTTCAAGGAAGCCATTTTACCTTTGCTTTGGGGCTGGGGGCACCCAGTGACTTGCCCCACGTCACACCGCTGCGATTTGGACTCGAGTTTGGTGGGGAAGGCCAAGCTGATCACTATTACTTCCTACGCTTCTGACCCCACTACCAGTCTCTCTCTGCCATTTATGCTTGATGGGCATGGTGGTACCAGTCCCAGTCCTGGGTTTCTTTCTTTCTGGACTTTCCACTTTGAGGGAAGAAATACTTACATCAGCTTTTCTTTTCTTTTTTTTAAAACAAATTTGCATTAATCATTTTGAACACACGTTCTCCAGTTATAATTTGGATTCATGGATGCGAGTTGCCTTCTTTCTACAGCAACCTCTGTGGTCTGCCCTGATGTGGAAATACAGGGTGTATCATCTGTGTCTCCCTCCTTCTACCCTCCTGCCCAGCCCGGGGTCCCTTCCTTTTTCATTGTGGATGTTTTTTTCTTTCTCTTCCCATTCACATCCCTGCTAGCCTGTTCTTTATCTTGCAGCTGAAGCTCCTGCTGCAATGGGCCCTGAAGCTATTTTGATGTTCCGCTTGTTGTGGAAATAAACTCTCCCTCACACCCTCACGCACAGCTTGTGTCCTCCTAATGGAGTACGTGGTGTGAGTTTGTATGCGATTCTGGTACAAAAAGGACTGTGGACTCCAGGAGGGACCAGGCAGATGTTCCAAAAGAGGAGGTGTTTTCATAGAGAGTTCATCTCGCAATTCACTTCGGTCTTGTTTTAGTTCAGTTACCAGTTGACTGCCTACTGTGTGCGCAGACTACACTGATTTTTCTAAAGCATACATATTGTGTAGCTCTCTTTGTATAAGAATTAATAAGGATACTTGGGAATAAGTGAAGAGATCAGGGGATGGGGGAAATAGAGACAAATGGGATGGATTTTGCAATGCATTCTGGAAAAAAACAAACAAAGGGAGTAGAGGCACAGAATGTCCAGGTCAAGTCCACCAGCTTTAGAGAGTGTGGGGCGGTTCTGAGAAAGTGCAGGGATTTGTGGAAGGGGACTGGTAGAGGGGTAAAACCTGTGAGGCTTATAAAACCCCACATCCTGTGGAAGAGGACTGAAAAATGGAACTAGGACACTTGGATGTGACTCTTTCGATGTTATCAGTTTGCAAACGATATGCTGTGGTCTGAAATAGAAACCTGTACACCTTCAGGTTTTATTTATACTGCACATCAATACGAGCAGACGTCATCATTAGCCCACTCCGGATCCTGTTCTTAAGCCTCAGTTCATGCATAAGATTTACCCCTCTTTTCATGGCGTCTTTCGTTCTCCCCACATCCACACGTCATGGTTTATCCCTAAGCTTGTAGCTGCCAAACCTCCATTGGTTGTGCCAAAAAGACCTGCTTAAAGAGTAACACCTGCATGAACAGGTACTCTGTTATAGCCATGCTGAGATGAAAAGGTAAATACAAAGTTCCCAAAGCTTTTTTCTATCTGAAGCAACAGAGATACTCTGTTGCGTTTCTTGGCATATGTGAATCTGGCAAGGGGAGGGAGGCATCAATAAGGAAGCTGTGACAATCTTTGACTTAGGGTCTATCTTACTTGATATCAATATAGCTATCTTTACTTTGGTTACCATTTGCAAGAGACGTCTTTTTCTATCCTTTTACTTTCAATCTATGTGTGTTCTTAAATCCAAAGTAAGTCTCTTATAAACAGCATTTAGTTGAATCTTTTTTTTTAAATCCATTCAGTCACTTTGTATCTTTTGATTTGCTAGTGTAGTCCATTTACATTTAAAGTAATTATTGATAGAGAACTATTGCTATTTTGTTAATAGTCTCTGTTTTCCCTCTAGTTATTTTGTCCTTTCTTCCTCTCTTCTGTCTTTATTTGTGTTTCATTGACTTTTTCGTATTGATATACTTTAATTCTTTCTCTTTTTCTTTTGTGCACCTTCTATAGGGTTTTTTTTTTTTTTTTCCCGGTGTGTGGTTACCATGGGGCTTACATAAAACATCTTGCAGTTATACTAGCCTATTTTAAGTTGATGATAATTTTGCAAGAGTCAAAAAGGACACTATATAATAATAAAAGGGTCAATTCACCCAGAAAATATAACAATTTAAAGTATATATGTACCCAATATCAGAGTTCCTAAATATATAAGCAAATACTGACAAAACTGAAAGGAGAAATAGACAGCAATACATTAATAGTAGAAGACTTTAATGTTGCACTTACAGTAATGGATAGAACATCCAGACAGAAAATTAATAAAGGAACAGTGGACTTGAACATTATAGACTAAATAAACCTGACACACATATATAGAACACTGCACCCAACGGCAACAGATTACACATTCCTTTACAAGTGCACAGAGAGCAATCTCAAGGACAGACAACATATTAAGCAACAAAATGGATCTTAACAAGTTTAAGAAGGTGGAAATCATATCAAGTGTCATTTTTCTCTAGAATGGGATGAAATTAGAAACCAACATCAGAAGAAAAGTTGGAAAATTTACAAATCTGTGGATATCAAATTAAAAAATATGTGGAAATTAAACAACACATTTCTGAAGAACCAATGCATCAAAAAAGAAATAAAAAAGGAAATTCGAAAATATCTTGAGACAAACAAGAATGAAAATATAAAACACCAAAACCTAGAGGATAAAGCAAAAACAGTGCTAAGACAGACGTTTATGGCAATAAAGGCCTATGTTGAAAAAGAACAAAATTTTCAAATAAACAACCTAACTTTACAGCTTGAGGCATTAGAAAAAGAAAAAAAAAAAAACTAAGCCAAAGTTAATAGAGGAAAGAAATAATAAAACTAGAGCAGAGAGAAATGAAGTAGAGAATAGACAAATCAATGTTGGCTAAAAATTAAGAGGGAAATCTTACCACATGGGACAACATGAATGAACCTTGAGGACATTATGCTACATTAGCATATGCTACATATGCTACATTATGCAGCCAGTCACCAAAGGACAAATGCTTCATGATCCCACTCTCATGACACATCTAAGAGATTCATAGACTCAGAGAATGGAGGCGGCCAGGGGTGGGGTGGGGAGAAATGAATTTCTATTCAGCAGAGATAAAGTTTTGAGTTATGCAAGTTAAATAAGTTCTAGAGATCAGCTGTAAAGAGCCTCTGGATGAGGGTGAAGAGGAGAGTGAAAAAGCTGGCTTGAAACTCAACATTCTAAAAACTAAGATCATGGCATCTGATCTCATCACCTCATGGCAAATAGATGGGAAAAAGTGGAGCCAGTGACAGATTTCCTTTTCTTGGGTTCCAAAATCACTGTGGACGGTGAATGCAGCCACGAAATTAAAAGATATTTGCTCCTTGGAAGGAAAGCAAACTAAGACAATACATTGAAAAGCAGAGATATCACTTTGCTGGCAAAGGTCTGTATAGTCAAAACTATGGTTTTCCCAGGAGTCATGTACAGATATGAAGGTTGGACCCTAAAGAAGCCTGAGTGGTAAATTGTAGTGCTGGAGAAGACTCTTGAGAGTCCCATGGACTGCAAGGAGATCAAACCAGTCCATCCTAAAGGAAATCAACCCTGAGTATTCATTGGAAGGACTGATCCTGAAGTTCAAGCTCCAATACTTCGGCCACCTGAGGTGAAGAGCCAATTCACTGGAAAAAGACTCTGATGCTGGGAAAGATTGAAGGTGTAAGAAGAGGGTGGCAGAGAATAAGATTGTTAGATAACATCATGAACTCAATGAACATGAATTTGAGCAAACTCTGGGAGACAGTTAGAGAAGGCAATGGCACCCCACTCCAGTACTCTTGCCTGGAAAATCCCATGGATGGAGGAGTCTGGTAGGCTACAGTCCATGGGGTCGCTGAAGAGTCTGATATGACTGAGCGACTTCACTTTCACTTTTCACTTCATGCATTGGAGAAGGAAATGGCAACCCACTCCAGTGATCTTGCCTGGAGAGTCCCAGGGACAGGGGAGCCTGGGGGCCATCTATGGGGTCGCACAGAGTCAGACACGACTTAGCAACTGAACAACAGAGACCCTCAGTACAACGCTATTCCTATAGTTAACACTTATAATTTTTTGAGAGCAGATTTCATATTAAATATTCTTATCATGATAAAATCAAAGTGAATAACTTACAAAAGTGAGAGATTCACACTGCAGTTAACTTTATTTCCTTTGGGGGAGAAAGATGGCATGCTACAGTGAAAAATTCAAAAGAAACTCAAGATATGTGGTTATAAGTTCTGCTTCTTGATATTTTTGAATCATCAAAAATAATTTTATCTTTCTGAGTTTTGGTTTCTTCAGTCTGTCAAATGGGAATAAAGTGATCTGTCTGAACTGTGTCACAAGATTATTAGTATATCTTACTTTCTAAATTCCAAAGCTTTTCTAAAGACCCACCATCAATTTTGGTCCAGAAATAATTTTCTCATTTTCCTCATGAGAATTCCACAACTCAGTGAGGTTTAGTGACATATTCAAGGTCACACCGCTCGCAAACAATGGAACTGAAATTAGAATCCAGGTCTTCTGGTTTCTGACTTTAGTTTTGGGGGGATCCAAAATCACTGCAGATGGTGATTGCAGCCATGAAATTATAAGATGCTTACTCGTTGGAAGGAACCTTCCTTGGAAGGAAGGTTATGACCCACCTAGACAGCACATTAAAAAGCAGAGACATCATTTTGCCAACAAAGGTCCATCTAGTCAAGGCTATGTATGTAGTCATGTATGGATGTGAGAGTTGGACTATAAAGAAAGCTGAGCGCCAAAGAATTGATGCTTTTCAACTGTGGTGTTGAAGAAGTCTTGAGAGTCCCTTGGACTGCAAGGAGATCCAACCAGTCCATCCTAAAGGAGATCAGTCCTGGGTGTTCATTGAAAGGACTGATGCTGAAGCTGAAACTTCAATATTATGGCCACCTGATGTGAAGAACTAACTCATTTGAAAAGACTCTGATGCTGGGAAAGATTGAGGGCAGGAGGAGAAGGGGGTGACAGAGGATGAGATGGTTGGATGGCATCACTGACTCAATGGGCATGGGTTTGGGTGGACTTGGGAGAAGGTGATGGACAGGGAGGCCTGGCGTGCTGTGGTCCACGGGGTTACAGAGACTCGGACACGACTGAGCAACTGAACTGAACTGAACTTCTGGTGTCTACTGTAGAGTTTTCTTGGTATGCAGCTTCCACGTTATACATTTGAGGAAGGATATTGCTCTCTTCAGAAGTGTTTTCTTATTATCCTAGCACTGTTTGTATTAGCATTAATCTTGATCAACTTCCTGGAGACATGTGTTTTCTTACTGGGTTAAGGAATTAGAGAGATGATGAAAGTTGGGTGCTGGTTTAGTGAGGTTCCCTAGAAAGGTGTGTGTATATGTGTATGTGTGTAAAAATATTTTCTCCTTTAAGGCGAAGGTATAAGAGAAGTTGGAAGGTTTGAGCCCTCTGCTTCAGTTTTCCTCAAGGTGATTAATCACTGAGAATGAAGAAACTTGTTGAGAAATATTCCATGTGTAAGTGGGCACTTTTATTTGGAAATTATTTTCTGAGCAGTCCTTACATATGATACATGAGCCGAAAATTAGCCTACACATAGAGAGCCCACATGCAATAGGAGTACGAATTATATCCTCAATGGGAACAAAGAAGCCTTCCTCTCAGAGACCTGTGAAATGATCACCTTGGCCAGAAACCCATGGTTTCATCTTTTAGACTTGCTTGATCTGGGGAGCTCTCAGAAGTAGGATCTTCTGGGCTAGGATCTAAAGTCTTGCTGGTGTTAAAAACATACATCCCTACATAAAGATAACAATCTTATTAGGGAAGCAGTTCATTTATCCCATCACCTCATCCTGGAAAATCACACAGAGTTCAGAACTCCATTTATAAATATCTCATTTATAAATATCTCAACAATATTCTTAACAATTTTACCATGAGCTACTCCTGCTGTGAGGGTCCCTTTTTCATTCTTAAGTGCAGACATCCAGCTCCTGGGATCATCCATAGTGTCTGAGGCTAGGAGATAGGCAGAGGATGGATGAGAAAATTTAGCAATTTTCACAGAGGACTTGGGGGAGCTCCTGGGGCATCAAAAATCTCTTAGAGAAAAGTTGACAGATGACTTCAGAATAAATGAATCCCTAAAACATTCAGAGTGTGAAATATTAATGGAAACAGTCCTTGGCCCCAAAAGCATTTGGGAATTTTTTCACTGATGCCAAAACATTTGAAAAATAGTTAAGCAAGGTTTAATGACCTGGAAAAGCTGAGCTGTTCATCCAGTCCTGTGTTATTTGTGAAGTGCTTGAAAGAATCTCCTGACAGAACAGCGTTATCTGCAGGGTCTCCATTAAGGATGGCCCCTTGGCGGTTCTTAAAGGGGGTGGGAACAAAAAGCTGAATCAGAGTCTCATCAGAGAAATGAAAACATTTTGCAAGTGCTTCAGTTGAGTTGCATTAGTCACTCCCCTGGAAGAGGCTACGGTGTTACCAACAGAACAAAGAAAGAAAGAAACTAAAATATGGAGTACAGTCTGCATTAAAATGACTATGGCACTGAGAGAATTACCCATCTGTTTTGATAAAGAAACAGCAGGGTATGGTTTGGAGTTGCAGAGACAATTATTGATGTGAGGAAATGCTGAATCTTGGGGCTTCTCAGATGGCTCCATGGTAAAGGATCCACCTGCAATGCAGGAGACCCGGGTTCAATCTCTGGGTTGGGAAGATCCCTTGGAGGAGGGTATGGCAACCCACTCCAGTATTCTTGCCCAGAGAATCCCATAGACAGAGAAGTCTTGCAGGCTCCTTGGGGTCGCAGAGAGTAGGACACGACTGAAGTGACTTAGCAGGCAAGCATACTGAATCTTGCCCCACCCCCAAATTATCATTGGGATGATTTCGAAAGCATAGGCAGAAAAAGAGAGGTAATTTCTGAGAACCTCTTGTGTCTCCAGCACTGTGCTGAATGTTTTCACAGTTTTTTCATCTTAGTATTAATTGTCATTAAATATTATTATACCAATTTTACAGAGCTAGAAAACTGAAGACTAAGATGTTGAATCATTTGCATAAGGAAACACAGCTGATAAATAAGAGCAACTTGATTTGAATTCAGATCTATTTGATTTCAAAGCCCATGCTTTAAAAAATAAATAGCGTGATGGAATTTCCTTTCCTAAAAATCTACTCATTCTTCTAAGTTCGGGTCTCCCTATGGAGAACCTAGTTTAGGTCTAGTTTCAGGATTATAGCCCAGTATTCTTAATACCTTATATTGACACCAGAATATATGAAGCAAGACTTGAAAATCTGTAATAGAGGTTCATGTATCTATTTATTTATCTATCTGTTTATTTATTTATGGCAATACAGTTTTCTAGAGCTGCAGATCTCTTGCTTTCTTCCTCAACTGTTGTCTCTCTTCCTCAAGATAAAGGAGAAAAAACCTTTGGGCTAGGATGCATGCTTTTTTAAAAATTCTAACACTGGCTCAATCATTTCTAATTTTATGAGTATGGGTAGCTCATATAACATTTCTTATAATTTTATAAACTGTAAAATAAAATAACATTTTCTATGACTTACCTATATAATTGTATGAAGAACAAATAAGATCGAGCAAAGCGATCAATCAAAATATGAAGTTACTGTTGTGACAACTGTGAAGGTCCTTCTACTGTTTCTTAAATAGAGAAATTTTGGTATATGCCTAAAGAAATGTTACATTGAAAATGAAAGATGACCATTTTTTAAATTTTCATGACCTTCTTGGAAACCTTCATATCTGTTCAGATTGGGTGTTATCTGGAAATTAATGGGGAGCACTTCACAGAATCTATAAACTCGTTGGTACGGCATTCAGAATTTTGTGAATATTTGGTTTCTAAGGGGAGGGTCTATTACATTCACCTTGTTTCCAAAATGATGTATGACTATAGAAATGTTTAAAAAGCACCAAGAGTTAAATTGCATACTCCTATAGCCTTGGGTATTGAGCTGTGGCTTGAGGGGACTGATACACTCTATCAGTCACGATCTGGTCAGGAAAGCAGAAAACACACTGTATTTCAACAGAGGCTATCTAACACGGGAGATCAGTTCTACCAGTTTTAGAGCTGTCCGAGAAGACGAGGAAACACTAAGACTGTTTCAGAATAATAAATGTTGGGAGAACTGCTGGGTTTAGGGACGGAGAACCGGAGGGATAGGCTAGGGGAACCGGCAGGAGAGCTGGGGTCAGCCCTCTGAAAAGAAGCGCCAGGCAACCCCTGAAAAGGCACGGTAAGACCACCCCGAGGAGAGAAGAACGAAGCTTGATGCTGGAGCAGATCCCGTTGCAATGACTTTGACGACGGAACAAACAGGAAAGTGGTCCCTTTACTCACTGTTTCTCCCAGTCTCCCTCCATGCCTGCGAGCTAAGTCGCTTCAGTCCTGTCTGACTCGTGGCGACCCATGGACAGCAGCCCACCAGGCTCCTCTGTCCGTGGGATTCTCCAGGCAGGGATCTTGCAGTAGGGGGATCCTCCTCCGGGGGACCTTCCCAACTCAAACCCTTATCTCTATGTCTCCTGCAGTGGCAAGCCGGTTCTTTACCACTGGAGCCAGCTGGGAAGGCCTTTGTCAGATCTTAGCGAAAAGCCAGAGAGTTGGCAAAGGAGTCAGGAAATGTAGTTTGTAGAGTCCCTAGCTCTGACATCACAGAAGACAGTTTATAAACTTATGCTTTGGTAAATGATTTCCATACTATGCCTTTTAGTGTTGTCTATAAAGAGAACATAGCAAGAATTTCTTTATCTGTTTGGCAGGACCTTCTCAATATACCTGAAACTGTGTATCAGTGATCCTGCTCTTTCACACATATCCAGACTTAATAGCATTAAAATCCTGTGCACATTCCAAACTTTCCCTGGTGTTTTTTAAGGATTCATGTCAGGACAAGGATTACTACTTAGATGATCTTACGGGACTCAGGAGTGGGGAGGCATTGTTGCCATTCTGGTTGGCTTAACCAAAGTGTTGAGACTGATACCAGTTCAGTTCAGTACAGTTCATTTACTCAGTTGAGTTCGACTCTTTGAGACCCCATGAGGCTTCCCTGTCCATCACCAACTCCCAGAGTCTGCTCAAACTCATGTCCATCAAGTTGGTGATGCCATCAAACCATCACATCCTCTGTCATCTCCTTTTCCTACTGCCTTCAATCTTTTCCAGCATCAGGGTCTTTTCCAACGAGTCAGCTCTTGGCATCAGGAGGCAAAAGTATTGGAGCTTCAGCGTCAGCATCAGTCCTTCCAATGAGTATTTAGGACTATTTTCCTTTAGGATGGACTGGTTGGATCTCCTTGAAGTCCAAGGGACTCTCAAGAGTCTTCTCCAATACCACAGCTCAAAAACATCAGTTCTTTGGTGCTCAGCTTTCTTTATAGTCCAACTCTCACATCCATACATGACTACTGGAAAAACCATAGCTTTGACTAGATGGACCTTTGTTGGCAAAGTAATGTCTATGCTTTTTAATATGCTATCCAGGTTGGTCATAACTTTTTTCCCAAGAGCAATCATCTTTTGATTTCATGGGTGCAATCACCATCTGCAGTGATTTTGGAGCCCCCCAAAATAGAGTCTCTCACTGTTCCCAATATTTTTCCATCTATTTGACATGAAGTGATGGGAACGGATGCCATGATCTTAGTTTTCTGAAGGTTGAGTTTTAAGCCAGTTTTTTCACTCTCCTCTTTCACTTTCATCAAGAGGCTCTTTAGTTCTTCTTCACTTTCTGCTATAAGAGTGATGTCATCTGCATGCCTGAGGTTATTGATATTTCTCCCAGCAATCTGGATTCCAGCTTGTGCCTCAATCAGCCCAGTGTTTTGCATGATGTACTCTGCATATAAGTGAAAGAAACAGGGTGACAATATACAACCTTGACATGCTCCTTCCCCAATTTGGAACCAGTCAATTGTTCCATGTCCAGTTCTAACTATTGCTTCTTGACCTGCATACAGATTTCTCAGGAGGCAGGTCAGCTGATCTGGTATTCCCATCTCTTGAAGAATTTTCCAAAGTTTATTGTGATCCACACAAAGGCTTTGGCATAGTCAATAAAGCAGAAATAGATGTTTTCCTGGAACTCTCTGGCTTTTTCGATGATCCAACGGATGTTGACAATTTGATGTCTGGTTCCTCTGCCTTTTCTAAATCCAGCTTGAACATCTGGAAGTTCACGATTCACTTACTGCTAAAGCCTGGCTTGGAGAATTTTGAGCATTACTTTGCTAGCGTGTGAGATGAGTGCAATTGTGCAGTAGTTTGAGCATTCTTTGGCATTGCCTTTCTTGGAGATTGGAGTGAAAACTGACCTTTTCCAGTCCTGTGGCCACTACTGAGTTTTCCAAATTTGCTGGCATATTGAGTGCAACACTCTCACAGCATCATTTTTTATGATTTGAAATAGCTCAACTGGGATTCCATCATCTCCATTAGCTTTGTTTGTAGTGATGCTTCCTAAGGCCCTCTTCCCTTCACATTCCAGGATGTCTGGCTCTAGGTGAGTGATCACCCCATCATGGTTATCTGGGTCTTGAAGATCTTTTTTGAGTAGGTCTTCTGTGTATCCTTGCCTCTTCTTCTTAATATCTTCTGCCTCTGTTAGTTCTATACCATTTCTGTCCTTTATTGTGTCCATCTTTGCATGAAATGTTCCCTTGGTACCTCTAATTTTCTTGAAGAGATCTCTAGTCTTTCCTATTCTATTGTTTTCCTGTATTTCATTGCATTGATCACCAAGGAAGGCTTTCTTATCTCTCCTTGCTATTCTTTGGAACTCTGCATTCAGATGGGAATATATTTCCTTTTTTTTTTTAATGAGACTGACTTACAAGCAGTGATTCAAGTGTCCATAGGCCAAGATAAAGGCAGGAGAGTGAAATTCTTTGAGTAAGAAAGAGAAAAGGAGAAAAGTGTCTGGAGATTCAAGATGAGGCGGAAGAAGAAGCAATCTTTCTTGTAATCTTCATACCAAAGACTTCAAGGAAAGCAGGTATGTTAGTGACAGATACAGCTGGAGGTTCAAATATCTGGTCTGGAAAAGTAACTCACCAGATTCAAGGTTCCTGACAGGCCTTATGTATTTAGTGTTTTTTTAAGATAGCCTTAACCTTCCATATGAGCCACGATAGTTCCTTGTCAGATAAACCTCATCTTCTGTTATGGCCAGAAGAGAAAACCAAGAGGGCAGGGGTGGGCTGCCTTAGGACACAGCCTGGCAGAGGGATGCAGCTGCCCAGGAGGGCCACAGCACCAGGTGGAGCCCTTGAGGTCCTGGCGATGAACTGTACACATGAGACCATGAGCTCAGAGCCCTAACGCTGCCTTGCTGACGTCCTAGGTTCTACCTTAAATCTCCTTACTCTGGTAAGCTTGTTATTATCCTCACCTGGATGGCTAGCCTTTCTATTGAACTTTATTAATAATAAAAACAAAAATTACATGGTGCTTACCCCTCCTAAAAGGCCTTTAATGTCTATTAACATATTTAATCATCCCATTAAACCGGTGAAATTGGAACTGATGATTTCAATTTCCTTTACCGGTAAAAAAAAATTGAGGCTTCAAGGGTAAGTGACACCCTGAGGGGTTATTTTTAAATGGCTCATCAGGGACTTGAACTCAGGCCTTCGAATCGAAACCATGGGATGTTTCTACTTCATGCGGCTACTTTAGGGATTAAAATACTCAGACCCTGAGATTTCTCCAGTTGTTCTTATGAGTCATTATGATAGATTTACACACATTGGAAAAATAATCCGCGGTTCAAATGTATTTGTGAAACGTGGAATATTATGTCCCTATCTACGTAATTCATAATACATAGTGGGATAGCAAACACTCCTAAAGGCCTTACAGGAGGAAAGAAACTCTAGTTTTTATTTGAATTAGATTTTCTTGTTTCTTGGACCACAGCTCATTCACTGATATGAAACATCCATGTGTATCAACTGTTATGTGTGCATGCTCAGTCGCTTCAGTTGGGTCCGACTCTTTGCAACCCCATGGACCGTAGCCCACAAAACTCCTCTCCCCACGAGATTCTCCAGGGAAGAACGCTGGAGTGGGTCACCATGCCCTCCTCCAGGGGATCGTCCTGACCCAGGGACCAAACCCACATCTCAAAAGTCTCTTGCACTGGCAAGAGAATTCTTTAGCACTAGCGCCAGCTGGGAAGCCATCAAATGTTATACCAGGGGAACACTGGGGAAATATGTTCTTATCCTATGTTCTGACCCTTGAACTTTCAGAGCTAAAATTTATCTTCTCCACTGACTAGTGGGAGTATTCAGGCAAGGCTGATGGCTAGTTAGAGAAATTTTCCAATATTGGCTAGAGACACCATACCAGACTCAGTGACTGGGGAGAATGATTTTAATATCCACCAGAATTTATTTGTAGAAAGATACCCACGGCTGATGATTCAAGGTGATTCCCTCTATCTTATGACCCATATTTTGTTTTTAAATTACTAGCTTCTAAATGTTCTAGGGTCATTCATTATTTATCAGCCTTCACTGCATTCAGTGGCTTCCTCCTATAAAAATGGCCATCTTGGAATCAAGTAATTTGTGGTGTGGTGGTTATTAGTAGCTTCTCAGATTGAAAAATGTTAATAAGAAATTAATTAGGCAACACAGCTGGAAATAAAACAGAAGAACAGTGAGTGACGGGCAGTTACAAGGAAACATGGGACACATTTCACCCTGTTAGAGTGGCAAAAACTCTGATCTACACAACTTAAGAAAATCTCTCTATGTTCTAAGTCATTTGGACTTGAATATTTTATCTCAAAAAGAAATGCAGAGGCCATACACTGAACAATCATTCCGTCCTGGGCATTATGTAAGAGGGAGCAGAGGAGGCAGATTAATTCCTTGCTTTAAGTCTCTAGTAACAAGGAGGCAGACAGGCACAACAGTGTCCATATACTCCAGAAAACAAACACAACTGAGACATGAGCCATAGGAGGCTTCTCAGGTGGCACAGTGGTAGAGAATCTGCCTGCCAATGCAGGAGATACAAGAGATGCAGGTTCAAGCCCTCGGTCAGGAAGATCCCTTGGAGGAGGAAATGGAAACCCACTCTAGTATTCTTACCAGGAGAATCCCATGGACAAAGGAACCTGGTGGGTTACAGACTGAAAGAAAGTGAAAAAGTGAAAGTTGCTCAGTCGTGTCTGACTCTTTGCAACCCCATGGACTATACAGTCCATGGAATTCTCCAGGTCAGAACACTGCAGTGGGTAGCCTTTCCTTCTCCAGGGGATCTTCCCAACCCAGGGATAGAACCCAGGTCTCCCGCACTGCAGGTGGATTCTTTACCAGCTGAGCTACCGGGGAAGCCCAGGTTACAGTCTATGGGGTTGCAAAGATTCAGACACACAACTGAGCACGCATGCATATGAACCATGGAAGAGGCACGGTAAGTTCTGAATCAGTGGTAACCTGGGAAGAGTCATGGAAATTACACTCAAATTGCATTTTGCGTGTGAATAGGAAATCTCTCCCTGCTTCCTGCCCCAGGATCCTTTTCTTTTTTTTTTTTTAAATTGGAGTGTAATTGTTTTACAATGCTGTCTTAGTTTCCGCTTCACAGCGAAGTGACTCAGCTATATGCGTACATAGGTCTCCTCCTTCATACATACGTCTCCTCCTGCTCGGACCTCCCTACCCCAGGGCCCTTTTCAGCAGTGCCTTCTGCCCACCACTTTCTAGCCTCGTTGGTCTTCTTTCTTGCTCCGACCTCAGGACTTTTGCACATGCCGTTTCTTTTGCTTGACACCCTTGCCTTCTTTGACCCCTCTAACTTGACTTGCCTTTCAAGTCTCAGATTAAATATTACTCCTCAGTGAGGCCTAACCTGGTAATCTCCACTCAGCAGAGGCTGTCTCCCACAGTGTTCTTCTCATGACGTGTTGGTAAGTTCATTTGCAGCAAATTTCACATCACACTTTCCCTTCTTTGTTTTTCATATGTTTGTCTCTCTCCCTTCCACACTGTTTCCACTCCTCTGAGACCAGTGTGTTATGTGTTAGTTGCTCAGTCGTGTCAGACTCTATGTGACCCCAGGCTCCTCTGTCCAGGGAATTCTCTAAGCAAGAATACCCGAGTGGATAGCCATTCCCTCCTTCAGGAGACTCTCCCAGTCCAGGAATCGAAACTCTGTGTCCAGGATTGCAGGCAGATGCTTTATCACCTGAGTCGGCTGGGGGTCTATTGTGTTTAGCACTGAGCAGGCGCATCTCATGTTTGGTTTTTTCTTGTAACTTTCACGCGAGTATAGTTGATTCAGTGGTGTGTTAGATTCAGGTCTACAGCAAAGTGATCCAGTTATACACAAGCATATGTTCACTTTTTTCAGATCCTTTACTCATATAGATTATTACAGAATATTGAGTATAATTTCCCTTGCTATACAATAGGTCCTTGTTATCTATTTTATGTATAATAATATGTGCATGTTAACCCAAGCTCCTAATTTATCCCTCTCCACCACATTTCCCCTTTGGTAGTCATGGGTTTGCTTTTGAAATCTGTAGATCCATTTCCATTTGGTAAATAAGTGCATTTGCATCCCCCCTTTTTTTTTTCAATATTTGAAGATATAATAGATGAAAACTTTCTTAACATGAGAAAGAAAATAGTCAGCCAAGTTTGGGAAGCAGAGAGTCCCAGGCAGGATAAACCCAAGGAGGAGGAATACACCAAGACACATCGTAATCAAACTGACAAAAGTTAAATGACAAAATATTAAAAGCAACAAGTGAAAAACAACAAATAACATACAAGGGAACTCTGATAAGGTCATCAGCTGATTTCTCAACAGAAATTCTACAAGCCAGAAGGGAATGGGGAACAGCATGGAGTGATGAAAAAGAAGACCCTACAATCAATAATACTCTACCCAGCAAGACTCTTGTTCAGATTTGACAGAGAAATCAAAAGCTTTACAGACTAGCAAAAGTTAAGAGAATTCAGCACCTTCAAACCAGCTTTACCTACTGGGGTTGATTTTTCTCAGGCTTAACTTTCCATGCCTCCCAGTACCATCAGAATGGTAGGATGTCAAGGGCCAGGATTAGGGTGTGGCTTGGGGAAAGGGCTCAAGGATGGACTTGAGTCAGCTTTGAGTTAATATCTTATCAGATTTTAACCTTCATGCATCAGGTCCAGCATAGCTCATCAGAACTAGGATGCTACATAGGGAGCAAATTTTTCTAAAAGAAGGATACTTGTACTGATGCATACTGAGCTATGGGCTTCCCAGGTGGCTCAGTGAGGAAAGAATCTGCCTGCAATGCAAGAGATGCAGGAGATGTGGGTTCAGTCCCTGGGTTTGGAAGATCCCCTGAAGGAGGGCAGGGCAACCCACTCCAGTATTCTTGCTGGAGAATCAACCCATGGACAGAGGAGCCTGGTGGGCTACAGTCCATATGGCTGCAAAGAGTCGGACAAAGCTGAAGTGATTGAGAACACAGGCAAGTATACTGAGCTATAACTCTGTGTCAGGCGCTGGGTTAGTGCCTCACATGCATTTTATAATTTAATCCTCACAATAACATTGTGTAAGTTAGGTCCTATTATTATCCTCATTTCATTGAAGGGAAGATCTAGGCATCTGAGGCTGATACAGCAGAGGGTGGTGAAGCCGCTCGACTATACAGCCTGAAACCTTAGCCTCTGATTCATCTGTCCCTGGAATCTGCAATCACATCAGGCAGCTGCTCAAAGATAAAAGATGCTGGGCCTGGGATCCCAGCCATCTCTTCCTCTCTCTCAAGAGCTAAGGACTACCAGCTGGTCCAAGAGGGTGGGGGATTGAGGGTGGTATACGTGGTAGGACTGGTTGCACAGCGTTTTAAATGCTAAGCTAAGAAACCCGGGTTCTTAGGAACCAAAGATGTTGACTGAACAAGGAAATGGCATGCAAGAGATCAAAGGGATAGAATGTGGCAATCAGGGGCTGGGAGGGGTGATGACTACGTACAAGAAGGTGCAGGAATAGCTCAGTGGGTATGAACCGAAGCTGTGATGGTGAAGATCGACTGGAGAGTCATTTCAGGATAGAACTGATCGGCCTTGGCAACCAGTTGGTATGGAAAGAGCTGCCTGTTGTCACTTGGTGATGAAATACACATTCCCACAGTCCAGCAGTACACCGCCTCTAATCAAGTACACTTCTAATGATTGGTCTGTATTTACTTAACGTCCTCACTTTAGCAAGAAATGTGAATTGGCTCCATCTCTGAAGAAGCACAGATTCTTAGACTTCTCTGACTAATGAGACTGCTGCTGTTAATGTTAAAAAATAAAATTATATATATAGGATGCCACACATGTGCTTCTATCATATTAGGACTTCTGAGGTTAAACTATTTTTTACTTCTGTGTCATTATAACATAACATTATGACTTTTATTATTTAGGTTGATGTTCTACAAACTGATAAGTATTTTAGTGGCCAATTCAAGAAAGAGAAGAAAAGGTAAAATAAATGCAAAAACAGAGTTAAACACATCAAAATGAGCAGAGGATACATTTTTGCCAGGCTTCTACTTGACCTATTTTGTTAAACAGTGCTTATCAAATTGTTTATGCTATATATCTGTGTCTATACAGAGATGTATAGTTATTGCTTTTGTTTCGCTGTTATAGAATGAATGAATGAATGAATGAATGATTGATTGAAAATACTTTCTAGGATCAGATAATGAATTTCATTCCGAATTCTCAGGTGGCTAGAGGGAAAAAGGAAATACAGCATAAAAGATAGTTCATATTATGTTACTAAAGAAATGATGTATTTATATGAATGAATAAGGTTTCAGTATGGAAAGAAATTCAGTAAGGAATTTGTTTTATTAGAACTTCACTTTTTTATTGTTGTTCTGTTTTTTGTTTTATTATTGGAGTGTAATTGCTTCACCAAGTTGTGCCAGCTTTTGCTTCTGCTGTACAAGGAAGTGAATCGCGACCTGCACACATGTGTCCCCTCCGTCGCGAGCCTCCCTCCCACTCTTGTCGGGCCCTCTAGGTCATCTCGGAGCACCGGGCTCAGCTTCCTGCTCTCTATTTTACACGGAAAAGTGAAAGTCACCCAGTTGCGGCTGACTCTTTGTGACCCCATGGACTATACAGCCCATGGAATTCTGCAGGCCAGCATACTGGAGTGGGTAGTCTTTCCCTTCTCCAGGGGATCTTCCCGACCCAGGAATTGAACCCAGGTCTCCCGCATTGCAGGCGGATTTTTGACCAGCTGAGCTACAGTGGAAGCCCAAGAATACTGGAGTGGGTAGCCTATCTCTTCTCCAGGGGATATTCCTGACCCAGGAATTGAACCAGGGTCTCCTGCATTGCAGGCAGATTCTTTACCAACTGAGCTATGAGGAGCTATGAGCCATGACTACCCAAGGCAATATCTCAGTATTTCTATTTAGGTGGTGGTGTTGGTGAGGGGAAAAAGGAAACAGGTGATGGGGAGGTGGATGGAAAAAGTGAGCACAGGGACTCAAGCCCACGTTGCACTGCTTTTGTTTCAAATTTCCATCCTGATGGGGAGGGACCTTAATTCATCATCTTGTCTCAATTTCAACGAGATTCTACCTAATTCTAAAGACTTGAGAAAGGCATTCACGACTACATACACACATACTTTATCAACTGGGCTTCCCAGGTGGCACTAGTGATAACCCACCTGCCAGTGCAGGAAACATAAGAGATGCGGGTTCGATCCCTGGGTCGGGAAGCTCCCCTGGAGGAGTGCACAGCGACCCACTCCAGTGTTCTTGCCTGGAGAACCCCATCACCAGGGGAACCCGGTGGGCTGTAGTCCTCGGGGTCGCAAAGAGTCAGGCACATCTGAAGCGGCTGAGCACGCACATACTGTATCAACAGGATGAAGAAGAAATTCGATCAGATGCAGAAAAACGTTTGACAAAATCCAGCACCCATTACTGATGAAAGCTCTCAACAGCTAGCCAAAGAGGGAAATGCCCTCAACTCGGTAAATAACATCTACAAGACTTTACAGAAGACCTAAATGAATGGGGAGACAAGCTGTCCTATGAATGACCCAGCAACGAGACTCCAACGACAGGTGTAGACTGAAAGAAAATATGTGTCAACCACAGATCCTACAGGAATGTTTTATCTAGAATATATAAGGAACTCTCAAAGTAAAACAGTTAAAACAAAACAACCCAGTTAGAAAATGGGCAAGACACATAAAGAGACATTTCACTGAAGAATGAAAATAAGTACATGAAAAAATGTTCAGTAACACTGTTAAGGAAATGCAGGTTAAAACCACAATGAGATACCCCTATACGCTTATCAGAATAGCTAAAATTAAAAACAGAGATAGCACCAAATACTGGCAAGGATGTGCAGAAACTAGGTCACACGTACTTTGGGGGTAGGAATGAAAATTGTACAGCCACTCTGGAAATAAGTAAGGCATTCTCCTATAAAGTTAATCACGCCCTTACCAAGAAATCTACCAATTGATCTTAAATATTTATCTCAGAGAAATGTAAACTTAATTTTACACAAAAGCTTGTATATAAATGTTCATGGCAGTTTTATTCCTAGTATTATTAAATATTCATAATAGTTCAAACCTGGAAACAATTCAAATGTCCTTCAGCAGATGAATGATTACAAACAGGACAAAAAAACAAACTACAAAACTCTGTTATTGCCATACCATAGAATACTATTCAGCATTGAAAAGGAAACACTACTGGTTCACAAAACATCTTGGATAGATCTCGAGGGAATTGTGCCCTGCAAAAGAAGCCAACCTTGCAAGATTATATATTGCATGATTTTATTTATATTACACAAACTGACAAAATTACAGCAATGGAGAACAGATTAAAGGGTGCCAGGATTTAAAGAGAAGGGAGAAATGTGGGAGGGATGGAGGAACAAAGGAGGCTGATTTTTTTGGAGTTTGGAGAGTTTTCCTTGGAGATTGGTATATTGCACTGGTGATGGCAGTATTTCAGTTTGGGGAAGAAAAAAACAAGCAGTTCTGAAGGCTACAGCTTTCAGGGACCATGAGGTCATGCAATAGAGGATGGCGAGATGGCAGAATGAAGGAAGGTTGTATAACCAGTAGGTGTGAACTTTAGAGCTTAAGGAAGATACCTTAGAGCAAAATAATTCCAATCATGTCTCCCATGTGATAAGAGGCAGGCCATGTCTGATAAATAAGAACAGTGTTTCCCAAATGACAGTGATCCCTACACAGTGATGAAGATACTGGCCCAATCTATATTCTACCTCTACCATTACATATGCACTGTCTTTGTTCAGAGTGCCTCAGACCTAAGGTAATATATATTGCGTAAAATAAGAATTCTGCCTGTGTACTCCCTAAAGCCATCTGATGCCCCATCAGTTGTGCATATAGTACACTCTGGGATAAAAGAGAGAGGGATTCAGAGAAAGGGCAAAGGGCATTGTGAGCAGAGGAAACAGCCTGAGCTAGAGCAGCAAGCGTGAAGGGGCATGATGCTTTTAGAGCCAGGAGTGACGGGACCAGAGCAGGCTGGCAGCCTGGGAGGATTGAAGACGCGGTGGGCGATAGGGCTGGGGAAAAAAGGTCGGGGCGGATTGTGAAGGAAGGGATGGCGAGAGTCAAAGGTCACTCCACTCCTTCTGTTGTCTCTCGCTCAGGCAGAAGGAGGGACAAGGGTCCTGGGGACTGTGTGTTCTCATTTTCTCCCTGGGCTGCAGGACTGTAAGCAGTGATGTGTAGCCGTGTTAACACTACATGAGCAAACCAATCCCCGAGTCCTCGGCAGCTGCACACCTCGCCGCCTCCACTGCATCCACAGGCCGATTTGCATCCAGGCAGGATGTGTAAACAAGGCTGTTCCGGGAATACAAACAACCACAGCCTGGACTGTGCTTCAGTAGTCTGGTCTGGGGAAATCAGAATTTCCAGCTACCTCCCATGCCAAGGTGGAGACTCTTAAATGCTTTGACGGGGATCCTCCCCTCTCCCTCCCAAGACGCTGGTGCTGATCTTTGGGGCTGGATGGCTTCCTCCTGCTCAGCCCCTCCTCCACGCCTGCCTTGACATGCTAACTTGCTGAGCTGTCAAACAGAAACAAACTCAGTGCTACTGTCCCTGGGAAGGCTGGGCAGGCAAAACGTGTAGGCTGTGCTCCCTGAAAAGAGCTGCCCCATCTACACGTTGACCTTCTCAAGCTCATGAACTGAATCTTCCTCTTCTTCTTTTTTACAAAATATACTTTATTTATTTTAACTATATTTTCTTTTTGTTGTTTTTTTAAGATTAATTTTTATTGGAATAGAGCTGCTTTACAATGTTGTGTAGAGCAAAGTGAACCAGCTCTCAGTTCAGTTCAGTCGCTCAGTCGTGTCTGACCAACTCTTTCTGACCCCATGGACTGCAGCACGCCAGGCTTCCCCGTCCTTCACAAACTTCTCCTGGAGTTTGCTCAAACTCATGTCCATTGAGTTGGTGATGCCACCCAGCCATCTCATCCTCTCTTGCCCTCTTCTCCTGACATCATTCTTTCCCAGCATCGGGGTCTTTTCCAATGCGTTGGCTATTCGCATGAAGTGGCCAAAGTATTGGAGCTTCAGCTTCAGCATCAGTCCTTCCAATGAATATTCAGAACTGATCTCCTTCAGGATGGACTGGTTGGATCTCCTTTCAGTCCAAGGGACTCTCAACAGTCTTCTTCAGCACCACAGTTCAAAAGCATCAATTCTTCAGCAGTCAGTTTTCTTTATAGTTCAACTCTCACATCCATACATCACTACTGGAAAAACCATAGCTTTGACCAGACAGACCTTTGCCTGCAAAGTAACATCTCTGCTTTTTAATATGGTGCCTAGGTTTGTCATAGCTTTTCTTCCAAGGAGCAAGCATCTTTTAATTTCATGGCTGCAGTCACCCCCTGCAGTGATTTTGGAGCCATTGAAAATAACCAGCTGTTTGTACGCATATATCCTGTGTCTTCCTTGGATTTCCTTCTTTTTGTGCTCAGTCCCTTCAGTCGTGTCTGACTCTTTGCAACCCTACGGACTGCAGCCCACCAGGCTCCCCTGGCCATAAGAATCTCCAGGCAAGAATACTGGAGTGGGTTGACATGCCCTCCTCCAGGGGATCTTCCCAACCCAGGGATTGAACTGGCATCTCCAGCGTCTCCTTAATACAGGTGGATTCTTTACCTCTGAGCCACCAAGGAAGTCTTTGCCTCCCTTTAGGTCACCACTGGGCACTTAGTAGGGTTCCCTGAGCTATACGGGTTCTCATTAGTTACCTTCTTTATACATAATATCGTGTGTATGATGCAGTATATATGTCAACCCCAACCTCCCAATCCATCCCACCCCCCTTCCTTCCTTGCTGTTCTTTTGTATTTTTCGCTACATCTGTGTCTCTGTTTCTGTTTTGCAAAAGAGATCATCTTTAAACTTTGCCCTGCAAAGTGGACAGACCTGTAGGCACTGAATCTCTTTTAAATGTTCATAGAGTTCTTTTCACAGTCGGCTATGGTTTCTGGCCTGCTCACGACACTCCATCTCTCCCTAATGACACATCCATTACATAAGCCTTCTTTCTACTCTTTGAATACTTTGAGTTCACTCTACCTCAGGGCCTTTGGCCTTGTTCTAATTTCCCTATCTGGAACATGCTCTCCCAGAGAATTGACATGGCTGGCTCTTTCACCATTTATTAGTTCAGTTCAGTCGCTCAGTCATGTCCGGCTCTTTGCGACCCCATGAATCGCAGCACGCCAGGCCTCCCTGTCCATCACCAACTCCTGGAGTTTACTCAAACTCATGCCCATTGAGTCGGTGATGCCATCCAACCATCTCATCCTCTGTCGTCCCCTTCTCCTCCTGCCCCCAATCCCTCACCATTTACACTTGGGTCCAATTATTACCTCTTTGAGAATCTTCCCTGGGTCCCCAGGTCAACAAGCTTCCAGCCATTTCTTTCACCTTGCCTCTCTTGATTTTCTGCATGACTCTTGTTATCTGAATCTGTCATGTCCATTCATTGTGTTACTGGTTTGATCTATCTTTCCCACTAAAAGTTAAGCTTCATGAGAGCAGGAACTTTGCTTATTTGTTGCTCTGTCTTTACACCTAGGTCATACTGGGCTGCCCTAGATAATGGAATTGAAGGAATTGAGCTGGGAAGCAGACAGGACAAAAGAGAAGGCATTATTTTTTCACTGGAAAAACTTGCAGTCTAGATCAAGTCCTAAGAGTTGCTGAAATTGAATGAGGCGTGAGACCATGCAATGGGAAATGGGTGGAGTCACGTCTGTCTGAGCTTTAGGGTCAGGCAGCGCTTCTGTTGTCACACAGACTTTGTGCATTTGAAGAAGGGGACCCAAGAGGGGAAGCAAAGGGACCTTCATTAACAGTGGCCTTGCTCACATTTAGCGGGACATGAGGATAGGAAGGAAAGAGATGGTGTAAATGGAAAAGGGATCTTAAAAACAATGCTACCTTGTCACAAGTGTGAGGTCAGAATTCCTCCAATTTGGGGCTTTCACTTGTTGGACATTTGTTCTGTGGCAGCTACTATGCTAAGCACGTTTTTATTCATTATCCCATTTTATCCCACAATACGGAGATATCAATAGGTGTCATCATCGTCATCATTGTCTTCAGCAGCATCACCACCACCACCACCACCATCACATCATCCACTGTAAAGGTAAAGGAACAATTCCCTCATTTCTAAAATCAATTATATTTACCACCATTCTACACTGCTTCTTCTGCCTGCTGAGGCCTTCTACCCTAACTTGATAATTCTGTAGCCCTGCTTTGACCATATCTCAAATTCTAAGCACACGAAAACAAAAATGTTTCAATCAAATAAATTTATTTTAGGAGGAAGCACAAGGAGGAGGAATTAACCTTATTGGCTTTAAGATGTCTTAGGGTGAAATGAATTGGGAGAGTAGCATTGATGTATATATACTACATGTGTAAAATGGGCTTCCCTGGAGGCTCAGCTGGTAAAGAATCCACCTGCAATGCAGGAGACCTGGGTTCAATCCCTGGGTTGGGAAGATCCCCTGGAGAAGGGAAAGGCTACCCACTCCAGTTTTCTGGCCTAGAGAATCCCATGGACTGTATGCTCCATGGGCTTGCAGAGTTGGACATGTCTGAACGACTTTCACTTCGTTTCACTTTAGTCAGGTCTATTCCTGAGACCTATTGGCAGTAACTGAGTCCCATCCTTGTTCACAAGTCCTGTGATCCACTGTGGATGGGGGCTACTGATCCTGAATTCTCTGACCCCGCTTCGGTCTCTCCACTGAAAGCAGGGCAGAGACTTTGCATTGCCTTTGAGCCCTAGCTTGGCCCTCTATCCATTGTCCTAGGTTTCCTAAAGAAAAAATAATGCAAAGTAGTACGGATTTACAGGAGTGGCAGTGAATAATGAACTGGGAATACAGTGACATACAAGCAATGATGTTTGCTATGTAGTCTTCAATTCAACCAGCGATTTTTCTATAGCGTTATTCAGAGATATGCAGTTACTCTTGACATTCCTCACTATTTACCCCAAGCCCTTTTTAGCATAAAGCATCCCACAGCCTACCTGTGATTCAATAAATACGCATGAAAAGGGTCTATCTTATTCAGCAAGCCTATTGTCTGAGGTGCTTCTCCCCCATAGAAAATAAAATGTGCATTGTTGACTAGGAGTAAATTGGACCAGAAATCTTTCCCAATGTTGCTGTTTTTGTGTATGTCTTATGAATATCCATGTGCTTATCTCTAAGCTAGCCTGATGCCCATCGTGCTGTGTCAGCTAAATGTTGAAGTCACCCCACAGTCACCCCAACAAGAGTGGTGTTTTTGAGGCGACTTGAACTTAGCAGAAGCTTTATGTATCAGGTCAGTGCTAAAGAGGCAGAGGAAGATCCATGCTTCTTGCCAAAGGGAGAAGAGTGGGTTTATTGGAGCTGCTCAGTTGTCAAGAAACTGCTGTTTTTACCAAACCTCTGATTCCCCGCCACCACCACCCCCGCCCAGGACTGATTAGCCCAACAGGAATAGATACTGAATATACAGGGACAGTGGATCTCTGAAAACCTACTCGCTTGTAGAAAGGATGAGAAAACTGAGGCCCAGAGAATGAAGTGACTTCCTGAAGGTCACATAGCTTCCCTTGGAAGAACTTCTCGAAAGAAGGACTCAACACACAAGTTCTTCACTGTCCCTTGGTTTGTGTGCAAGTCTGACGCCGTATTTCTACTCACAAAGGGGCCAGAGGCGATCCGCCTTCTGTGAGGAGCACTGTTGATTACAGAGGAACCCAAAGTTAAGGCCAGACCTGAATCTGGGAAAATCCATTGTCAAAAGGGTAACAATCAAGACCTTAGACTGGATTAAAAAGGGGGGGGGGGAAAGTAGTTTCATGACGGTCACAAAAAGGCCTTTCATGTCAAGCAACAGCCTTTGAGAAAGAAGACAAACTTGAGAGGTCCAGAGTGAAGTCCTTCTGTCTTCCATAGGAACAGAGAATGTACAGGCTACAGGGTTGGTGAAGAGGGACTCCCCCCACCTTTTGACCTTATGGCGCAGGAGCAGGAAATTGCTGCTGCATGAATAGAAAGCCCACGCCAGCACAGCAGCTTTGCTGGTGAGAGAAGCAGGTGGAAGAGGGCACATAAACACACTTGGTGGAGAAACTCTTCATTTCAGCCCTGTTTGTTTTGAAAATGTCGCAGTCGCAGGTCATGGAATTCATGAATAAAATGCCTTCCTTATTTTGACTCAAAAGGAATAAAGATTTATTACCGTCCTAACCAGGGAAACAGTATTGACCCACTGGCTATTTGAGATTTTTAGCATTGTGGGCAAGAATATTTATTGCTTTTAATTACCATAAAGTAGTGAGGATCTTGTTTTTAATAGATTTTTTTCCCATTACCTGGATCTTGGCTTGCAATTCTAGGTGTAGGAAAGAGGGGGAAAATAGTATATCAATGTTATGTAAAAATTCCCAAAGATAATAAATTAAAAATGACCTAAGTTTGTTTTCAGTCTCTTTCCAGTTTATTTTCAATCCCTATGAATTAAAATAGGATTGTGTCCGTGTGTGTGTGTGCCTGTGTGTGTCTGTGTGGGTTTGTGTGTGTGTGTCTGTGTGTGTCTGTGTGTGTGTGTCTGTGTGGGTTTGTGTGTGTGCGTGTGTGTGTCTGTGTGGGTTTGTCTGTGTGTCTGTGTGTGGGTTTGTGTGTGTGCGTGTGTGTGTGTGTGTGTCTGTGTGGGTTTGTGTGTGTGTCTGTGTGGGTTTGTGTGTGTGTGTGTGTGTGTGTGTGTGTGTAGCCATGTGAACTGGCCACAATTGCTACAAGACCTTCAGCAACTGAGTTAATTTTTCTGAATCCCAAGCCCATAGATTGAAATATGGATGAGAACACAAAGGGTTATAAGGGTGGATTTCCAACCTGAGGAAAGTTCCTTCATCCTTCTAAATCTCAGTTTTATTATTTAAAAAGTGGGGAGAACACTGATTAGTTTGCATGATTATCAAAATGATAAAATGCGATAGTCAATTAAAAAATCCCCAGCAGGGTTCTCAGTATGTATCACTCATTAAGCGATAGGTGGTTTGTTTCCTCATTCTCTCTGTCTATCTCAACACACATGTGCATGTGGAGAGAGAGACAGAGACACAGAGAGAGTAGAGAAATATCCAGTTGACTCTAGGTCAATGTTTTTGGGTTGTGGTATTTTCAAGAGTTCTTTAGTTTGTCGGCTCAGACAGCTCAGATCTGTGCGTCTTCTGTGACCACAGGAAAGAGCTTCTAGAAATCGCAGGCCAGGAGCTAAGAGCCAATAGTTTCTGTGATTGTGGGGTAAGACGGGCTCTCTTTACTCCACACTGCCATTGAAAACCCGAATCCTGGAAAGATTAACTGGCCCCACCTAAGAGAAGAATGTGGTTAAGCTGTGTAGACCCTTAAGGGAAGGGCTTCCCGGGGAGGGCTGTTAGACTCAATTTAAATACTGCTTTAGGCATGCCTGGTCTCCCTTGCCTGAGTGACCATCTTTTTCTCCATCATCCTCCAGTTGTCTAACCTTGGGCAAGTTTCTAACCTCCCGAAGTCCTACTCATCTGTAAAATGGAAATAACAGGTGTACCTATGCATGGGATAATTGAGAGTTAAATAAAATAATCTGAATGAGGCTGATTTATCAATGTCTAACCCGGAGTGCTTCAACGAATAGAAGCTGTCATATACAATCTCTGGATCATCATTTTCCTTTTCTGCTGGCAAATTCCAAAGAGAAAATGTCCCCAAACTGACCTTGCAAATCCACACAGTCATTTGCACACCACTGCCCACAATTAAAGTAGTAACTGTCGACCAGGTGAATATTTTCTAACCTGAGAACCCCTGGATTTTTCCTGCTGCCTTACCAGACTCAATGTGGCCATATTTTAGGAAATATCCACAATGTGTGATACATGCACATTGAGAGTGAGGTTAGTTTTTATAAGGAGAGTGAAGATGCTTTCACTTTGTGAAACTTTAAGGGATGAAAACATCTCAGGGAATACAAAGGGTGCTGGTTCTAAATTCCGTATATATGTGTTAGTATACTGTAATGTTCTTTATCTTTCTGGCTTACTTCACTCTGTATAATGGGCTCCAGTTTCATCCATCTCATTAGAACTGATTCAAATGAATTCTTTTTAACGGCTGAGTAATATTCCATGGTGTATATGTACCACAGCTTCCTTATCCATTCGTCTGCTGATGGGCATCCAGGTTGCTTCCATGTCCTGGCTATTATAAACAGTGCTGCAATGACCCTATATGCAGGGCAGAAGAAGAGATGCAGAAGTACAGAACAGACTTTTGAACTCTGTGGGAGAAGGTGAGGGTGGGATGTTTCGAAAGAACAGCATGTATATTATCTGTGGTGAAACAGACCACCAGCCCAGGTGGGATGCATGAGTCAAGTGCCCGGGCCTGGTGGGCTGGGAAGACCCAGAGGAGTCGGGTGGAGAGGGAGGTGGGAGGGGGGATCGGGATGGGGAATACGTGTAACTCTATGGCTGATTCATATCAATGTATGACAAAACCCACTGAAAAATTTTTAAAAAATAAATTAATTAATTTAAAAAAAAAGGGTGCTGGTTGAAGTATTAATAATAAAAGGAAGATTTTCTAGCAAACTACCATACTGATTCACTGATTGCCCTCAGGCATATGCGTCTTAGGCTAACCATCTTAAAGATAAGCTCAATAGAAGAGCAATAATTGTGTTGAAGGGAAGGAGAGAGAGAGAAAGGCAAATTAGAGAATGAGGGGACCCAGGCAGGAGAAATAAAAAAGGAGATGAATGATGCAGAACTCAGGCAGAGAGAAAACAGGAGAGGAAGAGGAGGACTTCCTGGTGGCCCAGCCGCTAAGACTTCACCTCTCCTAATGGGGAGCTAAGATCCCACATGCTTTGGGGCAAAAAAACCAAAACATAAAACTTTGTGCAATATTGTCACAATAAAGACTTTAAAGATGGTCCGCTTCAGAAAAATCTTAAAAAAAATAAAAAAGAAAGAGAGAGAGGAAAGGGCAAGCAGAAGAGACAGGAGGGTACTCTTAGGGACAGAGAGAGGGCAACACAGCCGGCGAGCAGGCTGCTGGGCTGGGAATCCAAGGAAGAACGGGTGGAGAAAGAAGAGAGGCAAGTTACGGCATCGCTTCCGCTTTATGTCTTGGGTACGGGGACCAGGGCTTGTTGCCAGATTGGCTCCTGCAATACTTGGGTCTGCAGCTTGTCTGGTCCACGTCGATTCCTAACTTCAGCAGTGATTTTTCAAAGCCAGGGATCCAGCTCCAGCTCACATGCCAGTTCCCCGGTGCCTGCTGGGCTGACAATGATGCTCTCTGCAGTCTCGAATGGGCGAGAGGTACCTCTTTCTCCTTGCCTAACAACTCGCCCCGGGGAATGCTGCTCCTTGGTCCTGCCTTTCAATTCTTTGCGAAGAAAGAAAATAATAAAGGAGAAGATGAATTGAGATTCTTTTATATTTTTACTGAAAACGACCATGGATGAGAAACTTTTCCAAGTCAATGGGTCTCTTGTGGGGCTTTACAATCACTCTGCACCAGCAATCAACCCAACTGGACGCCTCCTCTTTTATCTCAGGGACCCCTTCAGAGATTGGCACGGTGAATTTTTTTGCAATGGTGACTAACAGATGTGTGCTAAATACATGGGCCCACTTGCTTGCTATCCCTTCCTGTCTCACTAGAGATCAGCAGAGTGAGCGGGCACATTTTGGAGAACTTTGACTTGCATGGACCTGAGCAGTCATTTAACCTGATGACCGATGAGAAAACTGAAGCTCAGAGAAGCAAAGGGTTTTGCTTCAAGTCACACACTTGGTTGGGAACAGAGCCAAGGTGCCCGCGAGCCCAGGGCTCTTTTTTTGGCCTGCATCTCTCTCCTTTGAACCTTGCTGGTCAAGCTGTCTAACCAAAGCAAGAAAAATCCCTTCCCTTAATGCAGTTCTATCTCACTTACAAATTGGATAGTTTTTTCCCGTGAGTTAAATGTGTTTAAAATGTATTTAATAATACCTAAATGCAACTTCTCTTCCTACAGAAGCTATTACTCATATTACTTAATGACTATCACAGAAAGTCTTTCAAAGGATTTTCTAATCTCTCCTCCAAATAGATGTACATGCAAACACCATTTTCTATGCCAATCCTGTTTTTAGTGAGATGTGCCCACAAATATTGTCATGTGATAGCAGTGGTTGTTAAGGATCATGTTTGTGACATGCTCCTATCATAGACTCATTTTTATCTTCACAATACCCATTTAAGAGATAAAGACACGGACACAGAATTTTCGAGCCTGAGCCAAGAATGGAATGGTTTATTGAAACAGAACTTAGAATTAAAAGGCCAGAGGGGACATGACTATTGATTTGGAAGCTGTTCAGAATCCTGGGGTTTTGGAAATCAGGTTGATCTGATTTCAAATCCTCTGCTGGCATCCATTAGCTTTGTGACTTTGGTCAAGTTTCTAAGCTCCAGTTTTCTCATCTGTGGAATGGGGACAATAAAGACATGGGCTACATGTATTTGTTGCAAATATATGTATTTATATGTATATGAATTAAATATAATATATGTATATGAATTAAAGGCTCCCTATACAGAGTTCCTAGCACACAGTAGGAGAGTAACATCTCAACCATTATTATTCGGTATAGTCTCCTCTCCCCACTCTATTACTGACAGAGTCTCCGAATTTCTCTACTTCATCCTAGATGTGTAGGCAAGGCTGCATTCCTGTACTTGCAGAGGAAATGTGTTTTTACATTGGATGTCAGTTCACCTGCCATTTCGTTCTGCAGAGCACGAACTCGTCCACTTCTCAGTTTAGAAACGGTCGCTGCTGATTCATGCCTTTGCCTCATCACTTGTTTAATCCCATTTGCCCTGCAGGGGAATGAATTTTCTGCCAGATAGTCTCCTTTATAAAAAGCTGTTATATTTGTGATTTTTTAATTTTTATGTTTCAGCAAGTCGGGCTCTCTCTTGTAAAGAAACAGAAAGCATCAGCATGTCTGCTTCGTCCTGAGCACAGGCGGGCACCAAAAATAGTCAAAGGACAAAAAGCTGAAGTTCTTCCCTTCTCACAGAGGGATGCAGACAGAGGCTTCTCTTGGCTTCTTGGGACCTCCGAGCATCGGGAAAGTTGTCGGGTCAGGAGGATGCTTGCTAGACAGGACACCAAGAGACTGGATGCTTGGAATGGACTCCATCTGTAATAAAACGTTTGACCTTGGAAGGAAGGAAAGCTCTTCCTGTAGGGCTTCAGTTTTCTCATCTATTAAATAAGGAAGATGAATTTAGCTCTTGCATTTTATTTCTATCACTGAAATCCTGTCAAGACCCAGAGGAATCAATTTTAATGATTAAATTTTAGGGACTGTGTCCCCGTGGGAGGGATAATTGGGGAACACGGTCAGTGCCTCTCAAATCAATTCACACGATGACCCCCAACTCTGCCTAATTGTCAAGAAAGGTCCTTCCACCGATCTGTGAACAGGCTGAATCATAAATGAGACATGTCCTAATCCAGAGGTGCATATTAAGTAGAGATATTTGTACCATAATTGCACATGGACAACATAGTAAAAGCCAGCTCACCTGCCATTCCATAACCCAAACCCCTTATTACCTGCCAAGAATGCATTTGCCCTTGTCTACGTTCTGCTTTTATAGAAAAATGAAAAGAAAAAAAAAAGCTACAAGTCAACAAGCTGATAACCTGGATTTATCTTGAGAACATAGATTCTCCGATATGCCCTGAGGTCAGTGTGGATTTAACTCAATTCCAAATACTTCTGTAGCCACTTCCAGGGTACAGGGGTGCTATGGCAATAGACTAAAGGGACCACAACATTCTAGATACAGACACACACACACACACACACACACACACACACACACACAGACACAGACACACACACACAGACACACACACAGACAGACGCACACACACACACAGACACACACACACACACAGACAGACACACACACACACAGACACACACACACAGACACACACACAGACACACACACATACACACACAGACAGTAGCATGGCAATATTAATAAGGATGACTTTCAGATAATTTCTTTCTAAAATTATACATTTCACAGGCACTTTCTTCTTTTTGCCCTTTGATTTTCTTCCCATTCTTTCTACTGTAAAGATAAATGTATATATTTTTTTAAGTGAGAGGAACTGAGGTCTTGATCTGACACATGCATTCATTTTTGAGAGCCTGATAGCAACTCCCTGAAGCACGAAAGGTATTATTATCTCGGGCGTATTGGAAAGAAAAAAAAAAAAAAAAAAAAACAGAAAAGTAATTGTGAGAGGTAAGTTGCTCAGCATTTCCCAGGCACGACTGCATTGAGTCGCTGTAGTGATCACGTGAAGCGGGCATTTTCTCTCCGCTTCACAGATGAAGTGACTGAGTCTCAAAGCAGGTAAGGTAGAGAGCCAGGCTCAGGAGGGTGCGGTTCGCACTCAGGCTCACCGGGCACCACAAACCCGTGTTCTCACCTTCCTTCTAACCTGCCTGTCCACTTGTTCAAGGTTTCAACCCAGCATCCCAGTACAGCCGCAGCAGAGACCCCCAACTCTGCCACCCTCCCCCCCCACTTTTGCATGCTTTGTTCTCTTTCCCTGTTGAGACGTGTCGAGTACCCTGTCTTTGAAAATCGGAGTCACATGTCATGCTTTGCATTTCTCTATTAACCAGAACTTTGTATCACCTAGCCATTCCCGAAAACAGAGTTTACATCTAATTTTGTACAAACCAGTAAAGGCAAAGGAAAACTGCAAGTGAATTATTATGGAGAGTGTTGGGCCTCCTGGCATATCACGGTGATTGAGAAGCGGAATGAGTTGAGTAGAAAAGGTCTTGGGTGAAAGTCAATGATGTGTTCAGTTTTCAAAGGAAAGCCTCCTTCTCTTTCTGGGAGAATGGGGCAGGGAGGAGGTGGGGGCCTTTAGACCCTTTCCCCAGGTCCCAAATCCCACTCAGCGTCCCTCCCGCCTTCCTGCATGACTCCGTCCCATTGCCATTTCCCACGTGTATAGCTCCTTTCAGCCAGAGCCTCTGCTTGGATCTCCCGTTCCCCAGAGTTTTCAGATTCTTTTATTTCCATCAACCTTCCCCACCCCTGCCCCCCGCCCCCACACATCCACACATGCAACCACAATGAAGAACCCCCTGCCTCACATGACACATTCTCTCTCAGGGAAGCCCTTCCAGTCTCCAGGCTGAGCCACACCACCCTGGCCCAAGTCCTCAAATAGCTGCTTCTCTTCTCTCTAGCACTTGTCATAATGGTTATTATTTTATTGTGTCTTTAGCTATTTGTGTAATTTCTCCACTAAACTGTAAGCCATAGGGACCACATCTTTCTTCCTCAGCTAAAGTATCCTTTGTGGCAGGCATGGGGCTTAGTATACACTGGCTGTTTATGCATGAGGGTCACATTTATGCTTCTGTTTGCAAGGCTCATCATTTCATTGGTATTGATTACAAGGGAGAGGACATTAACACATCTCTTGAGTAAAATGCAGGATATGAGGGATTTATTTGTTGATGGAATGAAAAAATAGTCAGGGCTATGAAAAAATATTCAGGGCTATGTGGCTTTATTTGACTTTGGTTCATTCTACACCAGAACACAGAGGTCACTTGACCTGTCTCCATCACCCCATCTTCCCTCCCACTTTGGGTCTTCTCTTCCAATACACATACAGCCAGTTCCAAGACCCTGGGCTTGGCTTCAGCTTTAGCTAGCCTAAAGCCTAAAGATTGCAATGCAAAAACAAAATCAATTTTATGATTTTATCCACTTATTTTTCTTCTCTCTTCTCAACCCACAATTTTCTCCTTTGCTCAGTCATTATTAACAAGGTATCTGGCCTACAGAGGAGAAAATGTATAATTAAAAAGAACAATGCTGTTATTAAATACTTGGACTGACCGTTGGGTTAATTTGTACCTAGGCAGCAAATAAACCCAATAGGTCATGCCTACAGAAAAGTGATGCATTTTCAGGTGGTGCAAACATTTACAAAAATACCTCTAAAAGACAGCATATTCCCTGATTCAATCATTGTTTTTCCTGTTCTATTTTTTCCCTTTGCAAAGAGAAAATGTTTTAGAAACATTTTTACCTTCCTAACAGCCAAAAGGTTGTTAAGCCGCTTCACACATCTTTCCCTCTGGGGTGTTCATATCCACCAAAGTTAATGGATGGAAAATTAATGTTTCTCTCCAAATGTTTCCACAATCACAAAGCAAATAGTTGATTCTGCCAAGATGAGAGTGTAAATCTGGCCTCAGGAAAAGGCTTCCGTCACCATTACCCACATCATTTAGCCCAAATCCAGAGACTGGCCTAATTACCATGATGGTTCAGGAAATGTGGATTTAGGTACCGCAGAGGCCGTACAGAGTATAAAGCTGACCACACCCCCTGATCACTGTCCACCTCTGTGCTGTCTTTATGCCAGGGAGACTTGGTTTCCCTCACATAGAACACAGTTTGTTTTTTATGTGGTGCTCTGCAAATATTGTGACTCAAGTCAACACAAGTTGAAATATTTTCTAGGCAAGTAAAATGGTTTAATTATAAATCAGTTTCCAAGAACTAGATTGCAACTAAAGCCCATATGTCCACAGAATGGATGGAGTGTTACCAACTTATGCATGAGGGGCTCATTTATGCTTCTGTTTTCACGGATCATCATTTAATTGGTGTTGATTACAAGGGAGAGGACATCAACACTTCTCTTGAGAAAAATGCAAGATCTGAGGGGTCAAATTTGCAAACAGATCCTGATTGTATGTATTTACAGAAGAGCCACTCTTGTTGTTTAGTTGCTAAGCTGTGTCCTACTCTTTTGCGACCCCATGAACTATAGCCCACCAGGCTCCCCTGTCCATGGAATCCTCCAGGCAAGAATGCTGGAGTGGGTTTCCATACCTTCCTCCAGGGGATCTTCCTGACCCCGGGATTGAACCTGCATCTCCTGCTTTGGCAAGCTGATTCTTCACTGCTGCGCCACCAGGGAAGCTTGTACTCACACCAAATTTGGTACCGATTATTCAAGTGTCATAGGAGTTTCTGTGGCAGGGTTGTTTTGGTCTTGCTAAACGCCAACCAAATACCACCAAGGAATAATGAAGAAGAAAGTAACTAATGAAAGCAAATTTAATGGAACTTATTAAGGACCAGATGCTGTTCCAAAGGATTTATGTGAAGCAGGTTATTTAAGCCCTCACATCAACTCACAGAAGGGAGGTAACTGTTATTCTTTCTACGTCACAGCTGAAGAAACTGAAGCACAGAGCGGTTAAATGACTTGCCCGAGGCCAAGCTAATTAGTGGCAGATTTATGGATTCCCTGGTGGCTCAGGCGGTAAAGCGTCTGCCCGAAACGCAGGAGACCCAGGTTCGATTCCTGGGTTGGGAAGATCCCTTGGAGAAGGAAATGGCAACCCGCTCCAGTACTCTTGCCCAGAAAATTCCATGGATGAAGGAGCCTGGTGGGCTACAGTCCATGGGGTCACAAAGAGTCAGACAAGACCGAGTGACTTCACTTTCACTTTTAATTTTAGGATCAAACACTAGCATGCTATTTTTTTAGAACCTATCTTCTAAACATAGGCTACATTGCTAGAAAAACAAAGCATTTCATAGTGCTGTCTTGAATTCTGGCCTTCTTTCCAGGGGATAGTTTTGGACCACCTAAAAGAAGCCTAAAGTCACGGTGCTCCCCATCTGCTGTCCACAGTCAGCCCAGCATACAGTTCCCTGACTCCTCAACCAAGGCTGTATTGTCTTCGCCCAGCCCTGTTAAATGCATCTCCTAAACTGAAGGTATTGCTGGACCGAAATGAGGCAGTATAAAGAAAAAGAAAAGACCTGTCCAGAGACCTTTAGGTTCCATGGAATATACAGCTGACAATATCTCATCAGAATGTTTCAGAACTTCTTACATGTTTCTAGATGTGCTGTGTGTCTTTGTCCAATAAGCCCTGCCTCTCAAGTCTTTGTTGCCTGTACCAAAGCAGGAAAGGAAAGAATGTTGGCTAAGCCTTTATCCCAGGGATAAGGTAATTTTCTTCTTCTCCTCTTCCTCCTCCTCCAACTGCAAACACGGACCTGCACTTGCTCGATGGTTCCTTCTACCTTTCTTAATGACTTCAGATATAGCAGCTAGGGTCCTCATCTCTGTGGCTATGGAGAGGACTTTGGAAACTGAGGAGGACTGGTTCCAGTACCCCCATAGATATCAAAATTCGTGGATGCTCAAGCCTCTTAAATCAAATGGCTTGGTGCATTCTGCCCTCTGTATCCGAGCATTCTGCATCTGCAGATCAACCGAGCACAATGGAATTCATGGATGGGGAACCTGGAGATACAGAACCGCTGGTTACAGAGGGCCATCTCTACTTGAAAAATACAGGCTGAACAGAATCCTAGAGGATCTTAATGGTTTTCTTTCTTCCTCTGTAGAACCAGACTGTGGGGCCCAGTCTAAGTATGTCTCAAGAGACATTCTTTAACCAAGATCTTATAAATTAAACTCTTCCAGTCCCTTTCTCAGATTTAATCTTCCTTAGGACAAAATACTATCATGTTCCTCAAGACAAAAAGATGGGAGTGGAGAAGGGAAAATTATTAGGAGGGTTGGGATAATGAGGTTAATAACTTTTTTCTTCTATTGTATGCAATGACATTTCAAAAATAAAAACAATAATAAGACTGTTCATGCTAATCAAAGCAATTCATTCCTTACCTAGATCTCATTTCCCACAGGAGACAGCACACGCTTCTCTTTTACCACATTATCATTGTCCACCAGGATTGTGCCTGGCTCCAAGGTCGAGGAACGTGCCTATTTAATGGAAGAAGTTTATTCAATTAGCTGGGAAGGAAAGGAGAAGACGGAAGATTCTGGTATACAGTAAGTCCCCTATATACAAACTAATGCCATGCAGAGAGTATGTTTGTAAGTCCAATTTGTTTGTAAGTTCAACAGAGTTAGCCTAGGTACCCAGCTAACACAATTGACTATATACCGTTGCTCTTATTCTTGCTCCCAGCCATCCTGGGCTTGAAATAAAGATACTGTTCTGCTGTACTCTATACAGTGCTATACAGTAAAGCACACAGAATCACTTGCAGAGGATGCATGCACGTGACAATGGATGCCAGACAGTTGAACTAACTTATGTGATTGGATATGTGAACGCATGTTTGCATTTTTGAAAGTTTGCAACTTGAAGGTTCATGTGTAGGGGACTTGCTGCATATATATGATCAATCTGGGCCAGAACCATCCTGACCTGAGAAGGGTAGCAGTTCAGAGTCCATCCCTCAAGTTATTAGACCTCCTTACAAGCAGAGTTCATCAGGCAAAATGCCGGGCTGGGTGAAGCACAAGACTTCTGGGAGAAATATCAATAACCTCAAATATGCTTATTTAACTTATATGTAGAGTACATCATGAGAAACGCTGAGCTGGAAGAAGCACAAGCTGGAATCAAGATTGCCAGGAGAAATATCAATAACCTCAGATATGCAGATGACACCACCCTTATGGCAGAGAGTTAAGAGGAACTAAAAACCCTCTTGATGAAAGTGAAAGAGGAGAGTGAAAAAGTTGACTTAAAGCTTAACATTCAGAAAACTAAGATCATGGCATCTGGTCTCATCACCTCATGGGAAATAGATGGGGAGACAGTGGAAACAGTGTCAGACTTTATTTTTTTGGGCTCCAAAATCACTGCAGATGGTGACTGCAGCCATGAAATTAAAAGACGCTTACTCCTTGGAAGGAAAGTTATGACCAACCTAAGCAGAGACATTACTTTGCCAACAAAGGTCCATCTGGTCAAGGCTATGGTTTTTCCAGTGGTCATGTATGGATGTGAGAGTTGGACTGTGAAGAAAGCTGAGTGCCAAAAAATTGATACTTTTGAACTGTGGTGTTGGAGAAGACTCTTGAGAGCCCCTTGGACTGCAAGGAGTTCCAACCAGTCCATCCTAAAGGAGATCAGTCCTGGGTGTTCATTGGAAGAACTGATGCTGAAGCTGAAACTCCAATACTTTGGCCACCTCATGCAAAGAGTTGACTTCTTAGAAAAGACCCTGAAGCTGGGAGGGATTGGGGGTAGGAGGAGAAGGGGATGACAGAGGATGAGATGGCTAGATGGCATCACCGACTCAATGGGCATGAGTTTGAGTAAACTCCGGGAGCTGGTGATGGACAGGGAGGCCTGGTGTGCTGCGATTCATGGGGTCACAGAGTTGGACAGGACTGAGCGACTGAAGTGAACTGAATTGAACAGATATGCAAATGACACCACTCTTATGGCAGAAAGCAAAAAGGAACTAAAGAGCCTCTTGATGAAGGTGAAAAAGCTGGCTTAAAACTTAACATTCAAAACACTACTATCATGGCATCCAGTTCCATCATTTCATGGCAAATAGTGGAGAAAAAATGGAAACAGTCACAGACTTTATTTTCTTGGACTCCAAAATCACTGTGGACAGTGACTGCAGCCATGAAATGAAAGGATTTTTGCTCCTTAGGAGAAAAGGTATGACAAGCCTAGACAGCTTACTAAAAAGCAGAGACATCACTTTGCAAACAAATGTCCATCTAGTCAAAGCTATGGTTTTTACAGTAGTCATGTATGACTCACGATGTGAGAGTTGAACCATAAAGAAAGCTGAGAGCCAAAGAATTGATGCTTTTGAACTGTGGTGCTGGAGAAGACTCTTGAGAGTCCTTTGGACTGTAAGGAGATCCAACCAGTCCATCCTAACCCTGAATATTCATTGGAAGGACTGATGCTGAAGCTGAAGCTCCAATACTTTGGCCACCTGATGTGAAGAGCTGACACATTAGAAAAGATCCTGATGCTGGGAAAGATTGAGGGCAGGAGAAGAGGGCAACAGAGGATGAGATGGTTGGATGGCATCATTGACTTAATGGACATGAGTTTGATATGACTGAACAGAGTCAGATATGACTGAGCAACTGCACAACAAATAACTAACATGGGTATTTATAGCAACACTGATGTTATACCTCAAATGCTTCTTCATCATTGAGACCATTTCTTGATTGCAAGAGTTTCTCTCTAATGAGATGGTATAAACAAATGTGAAGAGAATGGACAGAATATTCATGTTATACCAAGTATTTATTGAATGCTTACAATGCAAAGGCATCATGTTATATAGAGTCTATATGTGGAAATGACTTCATGATTTCTGTTTTTCAAAAACATAGTGTTCAGTTGAGAATATGAATAATGATCATAAATATGAAGAAGTCAAAAAAGTAAAACATATTCAGTGGCATGTTAAAAACCTAAGTAAATCACTTTGGAAATTCTGAATAAAAAAGAGATCTTATTTAGTGAAAGAATCCTATATGTAGTAATGAAGGAGGTAGTTTTTGCACTTGGACTTAAAACATGGATTTGGGGATGTGAAGGGCATCCCTGGTTTTAAGAAAACAAACAAACAAACAAAAGCAGCATGAATGAGGCCTGGTGTTGGGAAACACAAAGTCTAGGCTAGTATTTATTAATATTTTAGTTTCAATGAGATAGAATAGGACATGAGGTTGGAAGTGTAGATTGGGGCCAGTCAGCTAATAATTAAGTTAAGGAATTTGAATGTCATTTGGCAGTCAGTGAGACCAAAATAGAACTATTGGAAGAACAGTATGAAAAGATCAGTTTGGTAAAACTGCTTAATATAGATTAAAATACAAAGACCAGAAACAAAGATCCATGTTAGAATGGGAGAGGGAAGGAAACTAATATTTGTGGAAGCCTTACTATGTACTAAGAGCTTGGTGAATCACTTTGCTATGCTCATTCATTTCATTTTTATCACAAATCTATGACATCTTTTATTCCCACCCCATTTCTATCTCTGGGAAAATTCTGATGCCATCAGAATTCATACAGTTGTGGTCACTCTAAGAGGCTGAAACTCACATTAGGGGTTTTTGTCTTAAGTTCCCTCTGCTGTGCTGGTTTACTGGAAGAGAACAGGCAAAAGGAACTGAGCTCTGAAATAGGGCAGAAGCACTACGGTGGGCATATGGAAGTTCTTCTGTGAGACAGGGATGCTCCCTGACCTTGGCGCCAGATACAACTCCCAGTGAACAATAACAACATGGTCAAAGCATGTGTGCTTTCTTTCCCTGTGGGAAATGAAATCTAGGTCAGTAACGAGTTGTTTTGGTTAACATGGACAGTCTCATTACGACCTCACATGAAACAGACTTGACATTTGTTTGGATGTAAGAGAAGAAAGCAAAAAAAATAACTTTCAGCCACTAAAATGAGTTTATTCAAAAGAAGAAAGTAAGTATCATAAAGTACAAATATAGTAAATAAGTGGGAAACAGAGAAAGATGCGCAGGTTTTTAAGGGGCTAGGAGAGGCTTCTTTTCAGACATATTTGTAGTATCCGTCAACTAGCTGGAAGTGATCCAGCAGGTTGTTGGAAATGTAACAGAGGTGCTTAGAAGGAGGGTCAAAGGTAGAAAAGGAGATTTCAGAGTCATCAGTATAGAGGTGATGATGGAAATCATGAAACTTCTTTACAAAGAAGAGAGTACTTAGGAGGAGGAAAATAACGAAAATAACATGCCTTGGGGAAGGCAGTGAACTTAAGAGGTTAAAATAAGTAAGTAAAGTAAAAGTAAATTAGTCACTCAGTTGTGTGGGACTCTTTGCGACCCCATGGACTGTAGCCCACAAGCTCCTCTGTCCATGGAATTCTCTAGGCAAGGATATTGGAGCGGGTGGCCATTCCCTTCTCCAGGGGATCTTCCCGAGCCAGGAACCAAACGCTGCTTTATAGGCAAGATTCTTTACCATCTGAGCCACCAGGGAAGCCCCAAATAAGTGAACGAATGGAAAAGATGAGGCAGGAGTTGGAGTGGAAGGAAGGAGTGCAGACTAACAAGATATATTATGGCTATGGGAGAATAAAGGGAAAAATTCTGCTCTAAGGAATGTAATTGTTAGTGTCAAAATTTCAGAGAAGTCACAAAATTTGAAGACTCGGAAAATGATTTTTGTTGTTGAAACTAGATGACTCTTGAAGGAGATTTTCAGTGTTTGATCATGTCATGTAGAAATTCAGGTATTTGGTGAATAAACACAATAAAATACTTTTAAAACATTTTATTAAAAATCACGAATTGTTGAGCATGAATATGAGAAGTATGCCATGTAATGGACTTCAGATACGAGCCAAATTTCTATTGGAAGAGGACAGCATTGCATTCATTTTTAGACATTCCTGATGGAAGGCCAGCTGTTGTCCATGGTGCTAAGAGAGTCATCTGGCATTATAATATTGCAGCAACATGACCAGTATAGTTGGAGTGAATTAGGTGTTTCATTACATACCTCTATTTGAGGGATTTATTTTTCACTGAGATGAGATTTTTCATATATATTTCCCATCTGGAAGGTTTTTTCAAACTCCCCAATGGTTAACATCTAGAAAGCAATTGCTTTTTTTTTTTTTTCCCTAAAGAAATCCCTTGAAACATGAGTATAAGAAATCAAGGTAAGGGAAAAACAGAAAGTGGAAGACATGCTGAAAAGGTTATACAATTCTTTCTTCTTTCAAAATATCCAAAATCATAGACTGTCTACCGAATTCTACTCTTCCCAGTAATGCTTTCAAAGTTAAAAAAAATGACTTAAGCTATATGGAATCTGGGTATTCTACTGATGATCATAATTAAAATATAAAATAGAGCAAATATAACATAATTGCTATGAATCATCAAACTATTAAAATGGCTGCTAATGGAGCCAGTCATACTTTTTGTATGTTCCTCTATAAAATACATTCTTGAATTTCTAGAAATACAGGCAATGCAGTAATACTATTCCCATACCATTTCTGATGAAGCCAACACAGCTACTATTCAAAGTCAGGTAGGGTGTACTGGGGATGGTGGTCAATGAACCTGTGAGTTTGGGGTTGAGTAAATCGACAGTTTTTTTCTTCTGGTCAAAAATTTTCTCGTTCAGAAACTGGACTGACTGGAAGACCAAGTTAGTTGGCAAACAAAATGTTCAACTCTCATCATGAAATTGTTAACAGCAAAATGTAGACAGTAAGCCCATGATGTGTTCATGATGGGAGAAGAATGACAAATAAATTTCACTATGAACAGTTGGAAGGCATATTTTTGATTTATTCAGGAATGGAGAAGACTAACAAGAAATGCAATAGACACTCAAGTCACTGAGATCGGAAGGGAGCGGTTCTCAGGGGAAGAAGGCCTCACCTTGCACAAAGATGCCGTCCATCAGTCATCACTGGAAGCACTTTGTTTTGCTGTGTTAGTCACTCAGTCGTGCCTGAATTTTTGTGAGCCCTTGGGCTGGAGCCCACCAGGCTCCTCTGTCCATGACATTCTCCAGGCAAGAATACTGGAGTGGGTTTCCATGCCCTTCTCCAGGGGATCTTTCTGACCCAGGGATAGAACGCAGGTCTCCTGCATCACAGACAGGTTCTGTAGACTCAGGAAGTCCCTTTAGACCCAGGGAACTCAGCACCTGCATCTCACACAATAAGATTAAATGCAAGCTGTTGCAAGATTCTGAAGGCAAGATATGCTCATGGCTCCTGAAGAGCAAGTCCAAGTAGTTACACCCACTTTGGTCCCAGCCTCTAGAAAAGGGAATGGCAACCCACTCCAGTATTCTTAGGGACTTCCCTGGTGGCTCAGATGGTAAAGCATTTGCCTGCAATGTGGAAGACCTGAGTTCGATCCTTGGGTGGGGAAGATCTCCTGGAGAAAGAAATGGCAACCCACTCCAGTACTCTTGCCTGGAAAATTCCATGGACAGAGGAACCTTGTAGGCTACAGTTCACGGTGTCGCAAAGAGTCGGACACGACTGAGCAAGTTCACGTCTTGGTCCCAGCCTTAGCCCCAGGGCATCCAGGATACAGCGGCGGCTCTGCCCCTTCACTTTGAAGGCCTCTGTGCTGGTTTCTGTGCATTAGGGGAACACCTCTCCTCCACTGGAGGGAGTGGTCCCTTGTAGAAGATGAACCCTGTTGTTCCACCCTGCCCTAGCTGTTCGTTGTTTCTTAAAACTCTGTGGTTATCTAAGTAGCCTACTTCACCATCAGGGCGCCCAGCAGTTGAGGGTGTGCCAAGTCGTGCCAGCATCTCAAAAGAGGATCCCACTCAGCACCGAGAGTCAGGCTGGTTGAACGCTGGATCCTCAGGAAGAGTTGTTCAAGTGTGTAAATACATACAATGCTGCGGGACCCAGGAGCGTGAGCCCCACTAGCCCAGCAGAACTGGATGGCCTACCGGTGGACCCGGGCAGAAGTCCCCAAGTCAGGGGCTCAGACGTAAACTGGGGCCTGATGCAAACACCCCAGAGAGGCCCCAGGCCCTGTACCTCCCCGCACAGAAGCCACACCAGGCCTCCCGGTAAACCCCGGCTGCACCTAAACCTGCGGGCCGGCTGCCTCCCGCCTGCCCCACGGGGACCGGGGGTCCGAGGTGGATCTTGGAGCTTAGCCTTCCCAGGCAAAGCCCGCTCCCAGGCGTCAACCTGCGGTCTGGCCGTAAACGTCCTCGTCGTAACCGCCGGCCACTCGGAACCCTGCAGGCGCAAACCCAGGGTCCAGCCGGAAACCCGTCCCGTGGAGACAGCCCTGTGCAGACCCTCCCGGAGCTTACTCGTCTGGTGGAAGCCCGGGCCCTGGGTCACCTGAAGCCCGTGCGCCGACGGAGCTCCCCAGCGCTGCTCCCCAGAGCCCAGACGGAGCCCGGCCGGCGCTGGGGTCCTGTGCCTCACTGCGGCGGCCACGCCGGGCCCGCGGCGGCTGCCCCTGGCGGGGCCCACGGAGCAGAGGCCCGCGGCAACGGTGAGTGAGCTCCTCAGCGGCGCGTGACGGGGCGACCCTCGAGGGCGGGCTCTGCTCCCGGCGGGGCTCCTGCTCTGTCTCCCGCCCCCGGGCCGTTAGTCCAGGCTCCCGGAGCCCTTGGCCAGGTCGGGGCTGGCCCTCTGGGTGGGCTCGGGGGTTCTCCCGCGGGGGCCGGCTGCACCTGGGACTCCGTGCGCAGCGCCCCGCAGACCCTGGATCTCACTGAGCAGGAGGGGTCGGCCGTGCAGCGCCGATTGGGGTGGGCCTGCTGCTGGCCTGGCTTCACAGAGGGATGCTAAATACTAAAGCGGGCCATGCCCGGCGGGCCAGGCTGCCTGTGGTTGTGGACGGACAGCAGTGGGCAGAGTCAGGGCGGGAAGGATGGGCCCATGAGGAAGAGTTGGCCTTAAGGTCAGTTTTATGGTAAGATATCTCATGGTCTTATCAAATGAAAACTACCGTGTGGTAGAAAACCATCCTATTAGGAATCTCGTTCTGAAGCTTTTTAGCATCTCCAGAGAATAGTTTTGATTCAGATTTCTGATTCCCCTGACCACTTTTTCTGCACGTTGGAGATGGAGTGCTGGCTGTGTAAGAGGGACCGCTGGCATCTTAGCTAGTGCTCAGCGGGGTTTGGGATGCCCTTTTGAAAGCGTTCGCCTCAGATTGGGACGTGAATCCAGCCAGAACCCTGCTTAGTACTCTGATCCACGTGGCTCTGGCTTGAACCCAGCCGAAACCCATGGTGTTCCAGTTGAGATCACACATCTGGTTTCAGGACCTAAGCTCAGGCACTTGATGTCTCATGGCAGGTAGAATTCAGTGAGAGACAAAGGGATAGGTAAGAAGTGGATTTATTTAGAAAGAAACACACCCCACAGATAGAGTGTGGGCCAGCCATCTCAGAGGGCTGAGTGCAGCCTTGGGGTAAACACACTCCAGAGTGTGGGCTGTCGCAGAAGGTGAGAGGAGCCTTGAAATGTGGTGTAGTCAGCTCTTATGGGGTGGGTAATTTCATAAACTAAGGAGTGGGAGGATTATTCTAATTATTTGGGGAAGGGCAGCGATTTCCAGGAATTGGGTCACCACTCACTTTTTGGCCTTGATGGTCATCCTTGGAACTGTCATGGTTCCTCTGAATGTATCATTTAGCTTGCTGGTGTGTTGCAGTGAGCCCACACTGAGGATCAAGGTCTAGTCCAAGTTGACTCATCTGCCATGTTGGACCCATTTCTTTCTAGTCACTTTATGTTGCGTCCTTGGGCTATGTCGTTCTTTTCAAAGTTTGTGCCCTGCCCCCTTCCCTCCTGGTTCACTTTGCTCTATCTGCAGCAGGAGCGCTGTTCATAATGGTGGCGACCAAGTTTTTTGGGTGGTTTGGACCAGCCACTGGGCTTAGTGCACATTCCCCTTATGATCTTACATGAAAAATAACAAGGACTTGGAGGTTCCGAGGGCTTCATTGATTTGCCTGAGATCACTCAACTAGTCAGACAGAATGGCAACCCGGGAATCTTCACCTAAAGACCTCACCTTGTGAAGAAGTTTCTCTGGCTCAGCTGGGAAGCCCTCCACTCCTATGGGGAATGGTAGTCCTTCTGTCTGGGTGTCATTCCATCTTTGTGAATTTTGTTTCATTTAGTCTGTTTGCAAGCATTGCATAATGGGACTCTTTTACTCAGTCCTGTCATTTCAGAAGTGTGTTTGAATCTTTTAAAAGATAATACCTAGAAGATTTGAAGATGGGAAGGTGGGGATTAACTTATGAGACAGCTGTACTTCCTGTTCTGCTGGGAGCATTTTGTTTCTAAATGGGCTGGTCCATGAGGGTATAGCAAAACCTTTATCTCTCAGCACCTTGCCCCTTCTGGAGGGCAGATTCCCTCCCAACTTTATTTTATTGTGGTTTGTGCCATGTTTCTGTTTACCTAGGGAGGAATCCTTAAACAGAAGCGTTTGTCAGATATCTAATGGGGGAAAATATATATACTTACTCTTAAGTCAAATGATGTATTTGATATTGTTTTTGGTAGGATTATTACAGAGAGTGTATAAAGTCGATTGACACATTACTCAAGTGGTAGGAGGGTTGCAATCATGGTACAATCAAATCCCATACCAGCAAGGTGGGCAAACCCAAAACTGAAAAATAAGTATATCACAGAAGTTCTCCCACAGAAGTGAAAGTTCTGAGTCCCACATCAAGCTCCTCAGCCTGGGGGTCTGGCAATGGGAGGAAGAGACCCCAGAGAATCTGGCTTTGAAGGCCAGCAGGGTTTGACTGCAGGAATTCCATAGGATTGAAGGAAACATGAATACCACTCTTGGAGGATGCTCACAGAGCCCTGTGAGCACCAGGACCCAGGGAAGAAAGCAGTGATCTCTTAAGAAACTGGACCAGACTTATCTGCTAGTACTGGAGGTTCTCCCGCAGACACAGAAGCTGTGGCTCATGGCAGAAGCAGACATACTGGTGGCGGTAGTTTGCTGGCATACTCATTCCCATGAACGCTCCTGGAGGCTGGCATTTTCTCACCAAGATTCGGCCCCACCCAAAGCCTGTGTTAGAGAAGCCTCTTGAGAGTCCCTTGGACTGTAAGGAGATCAAGCCTGTCAATCCTAAAGGAAATCAGTCCTGAATATTCATTGGAAGGATTGATGCTAAAGCTGAAACTCCAATACTTTGGCCAATTGATGCAAAGAACTGACTCATCTGAAGAACTGAGTCATTGAAAAGACCCTGATGCTGGGAAAGATTGAAGACAGGAGGAGAAGGGGACAACAGGGGATGAGATGGTTGGATGGCATAACCGACTCGATGGACATGAGTTTGAGCAAGCTCCGGGCATTGGTGATGGACAGGGAAGCCTGGAGTGCTGCAGTCCATGGGGTCACAAAGAGCCGCACATGACTGAGCGACTGAACTGAACTGAACAGCCTGAAGGCTCTAGTGCTGGCACGCCTCAGACCAGACAACCATCAGAGCGGGAACACAACCCTATGTGTCAGCAGACAGGGTGCTTAAAGTCTTCCTGAGCACCCAGTTGCCCACCAAACACAACCCTTGACACGATCCTGCCTACCAGAGGACCACGCTCTCCCCCCCAGTGGGCAGGAACCAGTCCCTCTCACCAGGAAGCCTGCGCAGCCTCTGAGAAAACCTCATCCATCAGGGGGCAGAGAGCAGAAGCAAAAATAACTACAAGCCTGCAGAACAGAAACTGCAGTCACAGAAAGGTACACAAAATGAGACAGCAGAGGAACGTGTCCCAGATGAAGGAACAGGATGAAACCCCAAAAGAACAGTTGCATGAAGTGGAGGTAGGCAGACTACTTGAAGAAGAATTTGGAGTAATGATGGTATAGATGATCCAAGACCTTGGAGAGAAATCAGGAAGATACAGGAAATATTTAACAAAGACCTGGAAGAACTAAAGAAAAAGCAGAGATGAACAATACAATAACTGAAATGAAAAATTATAATTCAAGAAATTACTTGCAGAATAACTGAGGGAGAAGAATGGATAAGTGAGTTGGAAGACAGAATGGTAGAAATCACTGCTGCAGAACCAATTAAAGAAAAAGGAATGAAGAGAAATGAGGACCTCTGGGACAATATTAAACACACCAACGTTTGCATTATAGGGATCCTAAAAGGAGAAGATAGAGAGAAGAGGCCTAAAAAGATGTTTGAAGAGATAATAGATGAAAACTTCCCTAATATGGGAAAGGAAACAGTTACCCAAGTCTAGGAAGTGCAGAGATCCCCAGGCAGGAAAAACTGAAGGAGGAACATGTAAGACACAGAGTAATCAAATTAACAAAAATTAAAGACAATGAAAAAATATCAAACAGCAGCAAGAGATAAACAGCAAATAACAAGCGAATTTCCGTAAAGTTCTCAGCTGATTTCTCAGCAGAAACTTGCAGGCCAGAAGGGGGTGATGCAATATATTTAAAGTGTCAAAAACTGCAGAACCTACAACCAAGAACATTCTACCCTGCAAGGCTCTCATTCAGATTTGATGGAAAAATCAAAAGCTTTGCTGACAAACAAAAGCTCAGAGAATTCCATATCACCAGACAAGCTTTGCAACAAATGCCAAAGGAACTTCTCTAGGTGGAACAAGAAGAAAAAAGGACACAATTAGAAACAAGAAAATTATGAATGGAAACGTACACTGGTAAAGGTACAAAAAGTACACTATGGTAAAGGTAGGAAGTCATCTGCACACAAGTATGTTAGCAAATCCAGCAGCTGTGAAAACAGGAGAGCAGGAATGCAGGATATTGGAGATGCATTTGAAATTAAAGACCAGCAACTTCACACAACCTTGTTTATATATAATCTGCTATATCAAAACCTCACGGTAACTGCAAACTGAAAGCTCAGTAGATGCACACAGAAAACAGAGTAAGGAACCTAAATACACAAAAATTAATCATCAAATCATAAAAGAAGTGAACAAAAGAGGAAGTGGAAAGAAGGCCCACAGAAACAAATCCAAAGCAATTAACAAAATGGCAGTAAGAAACACACATAGTGTTAAACCTTAAATATAAACGAATTAAAAACTCCAACCAAAAGACAGAGACTGGCTGAATGGATTAAAAAACAAAACCCGTGTATGTGCTGTCTGCTGGAGACCCGCTTCAGATCTAGGGACACATACAGACTGACAGTGAGGGGATGGAAAAAGGTATTCCAGGCACATTGAAATCAAAAGTATTTTTTGTTGAGAATTTTTGTGTCTACGCTCAGCAGTGATATTGGCCTGTAATTTTCTCTCTTTTTGGGGCATCTTTCTCTGGTTTTGGTATTGGGGTTATAGTAACCTCATAAAAAAATGTCTGGGAATGTTCCTTTTTCCACAATTTTTTGGAATAGCTTCAGAAAGATAGATATTAGCTCTCCTCTAAACGTTTATTAGAAATCACCTGTGAAGCCATCTAGTCCTGGACTTTTGTTTGTGGGATTTTTTAAATCACAGTTTAAATTTCATTACTTGTGATTGATCTGTTCACATTTTATATTTATTCCTGGTTCAGCCTTGGAAGATTGTACCTTTCTAAGGATTTGTCCTATTCTTCTAGGTGTCCATTTTATTGATATATGTTTGCTTATAGCAGTCTCTTAAGATCTTTTGTATTTCTGTGGTGTCCATTGTGACCTCTCCTTTTACATTTCTAATTTTATTGATTTGAGCCGCCTCTCTTTTCTTAATAAGTGTGAGTAAAGGTTTATCAATTTTGTTTATCTTTCCAAAGAACCAGCTTTTAGTTTCATTGATCTTCTCTATTGTTAATAGATAAATAGCAAGGACCTACTGTATAGCACAGGGAACTCTGCTCAATATTCTGTAATAACATATATGGGAAAAGAATTTGAAAAAGAATAGATACATGTATACGTATAACCGAATCCCTTTATGGTACACCTGAAACTAACACAACATTGTGAATCAACTGTGCTCTCTGTCTCTCTCTCTCTCTATATATATATATATAAAGTGGATCTTTTCATTTTCCAGTGGGAGAAGGATTAAGGATAGCATTATGGGGTAGTATTCATGTATAATGCTAATATGGTGAAATAAACCATAAAAGGACTGTTTAGGTCAGATATCAGAGGCGGGAAGTGTCCCATCACTGAGAAGTGTTCAAGCAGAGAAAACATGCCTCTTCTCAGAAATGACCTTTCAAGGTCATTTTTAAACAGCACGGGTTTGGGGACTAAATGATTGCTAGGTGTTTTCTAACCCGAGGAGTCAGTTGTTCCTCTTCTTAAGGAGATTTCATATCTCACAGAAAGGAAAAACTATGACATTGAAGAATAACACAATATAAGATAGAGTAATTTAAATAATTGGGTTGAGGGGTGAGAAAGAAAAAATAGGTGCCGTGGAAGACGATAAAGCTGAGATATGTGTGTGAGAAGGAATAGTTTCAGGGCTTCAGTATGGATGGGGACCTCTAGTTGAGCACTGCAACAGAAACTTGTTAGGAAGAAAGTTTGAAATGCAGATTCTGACTTTGTCATCCTCCGACTCGATTTCTTGAAGTGCTCTAAGGACAATGTCCGTAATCATGGTCTCTAAGGCTTCGATGCATCTAGTCTCAGCCTCAGTTGTGCCACTATACGTACCACCCGCTGATATCGCTGTGCTGACGTTCTGTTATTTCTTGAAATTGCCAGACACCTCCCACCTTAAGAGATTTTTCTGCATGCTACTCATGGCCTTGAGTGACCTTGACCCCACTCCTGACCTGCGTGAATCCTCTTCGGCTTCAGTCTCAGCTTCAGTGTCATTTCCCAGGGATGCTGTCCTTCTACAGCCTCTCCCTGCCGCTGAACTAGGCTCATCCCTTAACTGTACCCTCTTACTGCCACCCGTACCTCCCTTTCATCTCACCGATCATGTTTATAATTCCATAGTTATTTTTAGATCATGCGTTTTTGACCCTACTAAGCCATGAGCAAGCTAAGCGAGCAAGTCAAGTGTTGCATCTCCATCTCCTTATATGTGGTTAGATATTTTTTGAATGTGTGAATGAAGGGAGAAGAGATACTTTTCGAACAGCTGAATATTGGTTTCCAGATCTTTGTGGATTAATCATTTAACTCAAAGGGCAAGGTGATTTCAGTTTTCAGTGCTGAAAGCATCATTATCTTGCACCATTCTCAGCTCTCTCCCTATTGAAGCCAAAGCAGTTTTTTAATGGATTTTCTAAACATGGCCCAAGCGTCTGCAGCATGAGAATCAGCTGAGCACACCCCTTGGCATTTCATGTCTTCCTTGGATTGCCCAGGAATAGTTCATCATTTTCCTGCTCTCATAGCTGAAGATTACTTTGCAAACATCTGCTCCCAGTCCAAATTCCTAAGGAAACAGGGTTTGAGACAACACTGTATCTCTATTTCTGTGTTTACCTCATTTTCTCACTGAAGACTTTTCTCCTTGTATTCCCATGAAGCTAAGAACATCTGGAGATCCTCATCTGGGAGTTGGTTCCAGAAGGAATCCAGGGGTGAATTCCCCTGTCTGAAGTATTGAGAGCCTGGCCTCATCACAAGTCCTTCTGCTTTCTCTGGGAGAAATATGAGATGCATTCTCAGTCTCTCTGGTTTAATATAAAGAAAGGGAATAGATCAAGCAATTAGTTAGTGAATAGAAATGTCTGTTCAGGTTTTCCGGGCTCTAATTCCTCTTTCAGACAAATATAAATATAACGCGGACAAAGGGCAAGGCGGAAGGTTTGGACCCTCCTTGGGGCAACCAGGGAAGGATTTACAGAGGAGGTGTCTTCTGAGATCTTGGGAAATAAGGTGGAATTTTTCAGATGGTCAAGGGGAAGAGGAAACAGTCAGGGTAAGAAGGCGGATGTGGGTGTTTGTGGGATGGATAGGGTGAGAGATTATGGGGACAGTGAAAGCAGTGAGGTCAGACATGTGCATTTCCTGTTGTGATTCCCACATTGAGGATGGCGAGGAGAGTTCCCAGTCACTGACACACTCACTGGTCACGTGAGCTTGGCTGGCTGGTAAGAGCCTCAGAAATCAAATGCCATCCAGCTGTCTGGGTCTCCCTTTTCTATCTCTGCTGAGTAAATAGAGAACACCTAGTTCTGGAAGATCACCCTTTCACTCTCCTTACTTCCTAGGTTAACTCATTCTCTGCTTATTCACAATCAGATTCCTTTAGCATCTTTCTAGTATGAACAGGTCAATGCCTCTTTTGTTCTTTTTGTTACTGCATTTTGATTGCATTATTGCATTGATTATTGTAAGCATAAAGAAACACAGTCCATCCTTTCATGTTGAAGCTCTGTCAGGAAATTTTACTCAGGTCCTGTTTTATTAGTTCTAGTGATTAGACTATTGCATCCTTTGGATTTTTCATGTGAACTGTGAAGATAATCATATTGTCTGAATAAGAGCAAATACTTATGCATGCACTTTGTTTCAAGCATTTTATAGCTATTTATACACACCCAAATCCTATGAGTGGGTCCTGTTATTAACAATATCACAATATAAATTTTACAAGTGGAGCAGTTGAGGCATTGAGGTTGATAAACATGCCCAGGGTTTCTCAGATAGTAACTGGGAGAGCCGAGGTTTTAATCTAAGTGTGACTTCATCATCCATTCTCTCTACCATGTAGGCCGCTTTGCTTCTTAATGTTTTGTCTCCTTCTTTCCAACATTTGATTCTTGTTTTTCTTATTATTGCCTTATCTAATATCTTTCGGGATCATTTTGAGCATTAGAGGTGCAACTGATCTTTAGGGTTATTCTTATAAAGTTTCATTATGATGAACATAATATGTTTGCTATCTCAGTGGGAAGTTGTGTGATAGTAAGACTTTCCTCAAAAAGTCAGAATGAAAACACAGTAGAGTTTTCTGCCCGATCCCTGCAAGATGAGTCCATGAAGGCACTGCCATGGTTAAATACATTTCTTATATGTCTCATGTTTTTCTGTTCCTCTCTGCCTGCTTTATGACTTTCTTTTGTACTTGGTGAATATTTTTAGTGCCATATTTTAATTTTTAAAATATTTTTTACTTATTTTCCTTGCATTTGCCCTAGAGCTTACCGTATCTCTCTTGTAGGTGGCATATTTTTAAAGCCCCTTCTTGGTTTAACATTTTCTTATTTAAAGACTGTTTTGGTTCTGACACAGCACGTGTGCGAGGTGCAAAAGCGCAAGAGCTTAAGGCTGACTGAGGTTCAGTCTGTGTGCGGAGTTCACCCTGATTTTGACTAAGAAAGTAGTCTCTTGCAATTATAAGCTCTCAAATGCCCCCTTTAAGGCTGGACCTGTAGGTCTCACCCCCAGTCCTGAGCTCGGGCAGGGTATCTAACATCAGCGTCGCAGCAAACCTGCATTGAATATGGTAAAAGTTCCTTGTTTTCACTTGAGTAACTTGGGGTTTATAATGTCTTTACCCTTTGAGTAAAAGGATTTGTTAAGCAAATGTGTAAAGAAAGCAGCAAAGGAGACAGTTCACCCACGGACGCAAACCCGCGGCTCTTAAGGAACTGAGCACATGACTGGCAAGTCCATGGATACTGTTCATTAAGAATAAGCCTCGTCTGTCCACGAAAGCCGTCTTGGGGGCTGGGGACCTGTTTTCTTGGGCAGTCTTTCAAGGACCTTCTCCAGAGCCACTTCCTCTGTAAAATCTACCACAATTATTAAGGTATAAAAAGAGAGCATAGATTCTGGAGTCAGATCTTTGTTCCCATCTAGTCTCTGCTTGTTGATAATTGGGTGAGTTAGGCTTGGTCACTTAAGCCCTTGTTACTCAAAGTGTGGTCCTCAGACCAGCAGTGTCAACATCACCCGAAAATTTATCAGAGGTTTTGAATCTCAGATCCTTCTCAGACCCATTATTTTAAGATACCCAGTAATTCATTTGCACATTGAAGTTTGAAAGGCACTGATTTAAATGCCATAATTCTTATAGGGTAGTTGGGAATATTAAATGCTATGATTATTATAGCACCTATAACAGCTGTCGGTACAGAAAGGGTCCCCCACCCCAGATGGTGGTTGTAACTAGCATTACTGTTAATGTTTCTGTTGTGGTCATTGTCCCCTCTGACCCCGTCCCTTGAAGGCGTGCCCAATGGAGACTGACGTCTCACCCAAGCCATGGCCAATGGAACTTACAACCTTCTCTGAGCCTGTTTTCTAGCCTATAAGATAGGATTGATGGTCCCCACTGAGAGAGCTGCCATGAGGATTATTTGAAGTGATCCATGACATTTCCAGAAGCCGGGTGCTGTACTCAGCCCTTTGCATCCATTGTCTCATTGGAACTTCATAACATCCCCTCGCAGTGGAGAAAATGTTCAGAGAGGTGATGGCATGTCCTCAGGGACACACGGCTAGTAAGCGGCAGGGCTTGTATGCAGATCTCAACCGAAAGCTTTTAGCTGCTTGAATCTGGGCGTTTCCTGCAGCGTGACAATTGTGCTTCCATCATCCAGATGTCGTCAGTCATCGGGGTCCCCCGCCGTGGAGAATCATCAGCCGTGACTGAGCGGTAGACTCTGACTTCCCACCCTGTCGGTGCTGACCCCAGCTGGAGGCAGCCGTTTGGCTTTCATGAGTCCTTGGCCACACTCTGATCAGCCCAGTTCTCTCCATCGTTCCTCCTTGTCTGTTTTTTCCTCCAAGGGCTCAGATGGCCAGATTCAGGGTCAGTTGCCTTAGAGAGTCAGGTGTGACTGCTCTTGTTAAGGGGCCGGAGGCTGAGCTAATTCTGGCAATTACAGCTTCCTATGTGCATAACACCTCTCAGGCAGAAGGGGCACAGGGCCAGCTCCCGCACGGCCGCGCTGCTGCTTCCCTGGAGACCCCTGAGCAGGGGCCTGGAAGTGGCATATGTCTCCATCGGAGTGGACCGCCTCAGATGCAAGGCGAGGGGAAGCTCTGCTGCTGAAGATGAGCATCGGCCAGGCTTCCAAAGACTCTGCAAAGTGACTGCTCCCAGGGCCCCACAAGTCTCTGAAGCTGGGCGTCCCCATGGTATTTAGCCACCCCTGTGTAATGGGTGTCTTACAACAACGAACAGTATCAAGTGTCTTCTTGTTGTCACAGGCCTTACATCAGAAGTCTTTAATTCTTAGGAGAGCCAGATGAAGTGGAGGTCATTGTTCCCATTTTAAAGATAAGGAAAACACGGCTCAGAGAATTTAAATCATTTGACGGATGTCATACAGCCAGTAAGTGTTGTAGTTGACTTTTCTGCCAAAGTATGTGGAATTACAAACCACATGAGCAGTTCATCATATCATGCTGCCACTCTCAAGAACCTCTCCAATCACCTAGTCCTTTCACCATTACTTGCTCTTTATCTGTAGACAGATGTCACCTTTTTTCAGATTAAATACTTACACGTGTGCGTGCACACAAGCACACATACACACCCCCCTCAGATTCATCTTTTCCATTTCCATACTTCTAGAAAGTTGCTTTCACATCTGAATTTCTTTCCACAAAGACTTGTTGCTTCATTTGGTCTAACTTTTTATTCGGTTAGTATGGTCTTTTAAAAAAAATCAATGACTGGTTAGTGATGCCTTTAATAGATATTGAATGGATACAGATTTGGTGTTATTTATCACAGAAGTGATACTTTAATTATTTATTCCCCTCAAAGTAACACTGGCTATATCCAACATGTTTCATTTTTGGAAGTGAACCTTTATCCTCTGATTTTGGGGGTAGGGGCCAGTCCACGATAACCTCTTACTCATTAGAGAAGTTATTTTTGCTCTGTCACCAGAGGATCATGACCAGTTGACATAAACCTACATGTTCAGAATCATGTAGTTCTCCGGATGGAAAAACTGGATCTCTGAATCAATCTTTCCACTTATCTATATCTGAAATAAATATTAAGTTAGATACTGACCTTCACTCAGCCAGCAAATAGTTATGAGGTCCTGTTGTACACTGGATACTCTGCTAAAGTTTGGTATACAGGGCTAAAAGGATTTGGCAGAGTTCTGACCCTCCTGGGCAAGATACAATGTGTAAGTAACCAAACACATGTACAAATCCAAGAAGGAATAAAGGCTAAGAAGGAATGAAGGAAAGTTCAGTAACAGAATATGGAATATGGGAGATGGAGCTATTGAGTGTGGTTAGAGAAGATGTTTCCAAGGAAGGGACATTTAAGTTGACTTTAAAGGATACAAGAAGCCAGCCGGGAAAACCGGAGGTAAAACACCCTGGATTTAGGGAGTCACATATGTGAAGTCCCTAAGAAGAAGGCTTTGAGAAGTTCAGAGAGCTGCAGTGAGGCCAGGGTGGCCGGAGCCCAGCAAGAGAAGCGCAGAGTTTGGCAACATGAGGGAGGTGGAAGGATGTGCAGGGGAAAATGATACAGGGCTCTGAGAGCGTGGCAGGGGTTTGGGGTTCTACTTCAAAGCAAATGTAAATTACATTTTGGAAAATGATGACTCTGGCTCCTTTCCTCTGGTAGAATACAAATTTCTTTATATTTTATAGCAGAGAAGAAACCAGGATTTAGAGTCAGAAAGATCTGGGTTTAGTCCAACACCAGCCACTTATTTGCTTGCTGTATATCCTTGGTGAGTTACTCATTTTCTGAGTCTCAGTTTCCTCATCACTGAGGTCAGGCTAAGTTATGCTGCGGTAATGACAACAAAAGCTACCCAGAACACCAATGACTTAGTACAACAAAAATCAATTTTATTCTCACATGAAGTCCACTGAAGACTTCGTACACCCCTCCAGTGCAGAATATACCCTGGTAGCTCAGCCTTCCAGACTGCTTCCATCTCATGTACATGCAGATCAGCTCCCTGTAGAGTGTTGGTCACTATAATTAAAAAGTTTCCTTCAGGAATGGCATTTATTACAAGTGCTCACATCTTATTAGATAAAGCAAGTCACATGGCCATTCTTAACCATGGCCACCTTAAATTTAAGAAGCAGGGCAAGGTTTCTTGTTTATTGGCAGCCAAGGGCATCAAACCTCAGTGAATAATGGTAATAATAACATTTCTTGCACGTATGGTGTCAGCAGTTAGAAATAATACATGCAAAGTGCCTCTAACTTATCTAGCACATACTAAATGCTCAATGAATGGCTATGATTATTAGCTTCGTCTCTTAAATTCCTGGTGTTCCTCCTCTGTGGGATCTCTTCCAATGAGCAATATTTAGCAGGCTCTCTATTCCTGGATTCTGCGTGGAAGGTCCATGATTGGTTGAATCTGCCGATGCGGGACTGAGGATTCAGAGGGCTAACTGTTGGATATAGTGGTTGTCTAAACCTGATAGAACAGCCTATTTTGTAGGAGAGAAAACTGGAATCATTACACACTTCACATCATGGATTGGCCAGCTGTAACATGTGGGCCAAATCTGACTGCCACCTGTTTTGTTAGCTAAATTTTTATTGCAGCTTGGACATGCCTGTTTATTTATATAGTGTCTGTAGCTGCTTTCACTGTGGCAGAGTTGAGTAAACACAACAGAGGCTGCTTGGTCTGCAAAATCCAAGATATTTACTATCTGGACCTTAACAGAGAAAGTCTTTTGACTTCCTCTTTTGATGATCTTTCTTTTCTTTTTTAAATTAATTTATTTTTTTTAATTGAAGGATAATTGCTTTACAGAATTTTGTTGTTTTCTGTCAAACCTCAACATGAATTTGATGATCTTTCTTAGTGCTTGACCCTCCCTAGTCATTCAAGCTTTCCCTGGAATATTCTCAATTTTTTTCCTACCTTAGGACACGGTATCTTTTTATCTGTAGTCTGCACCTTTGTCCCCATCCTCCCAGTCTTAACTATATTTTCATGTTGATGCTCTGCCTAGTTTGAAAAGAAAGAAATCAATGAGGAACTTGAATTTTTCCTGGACTTGTAATTTTTCTTCTCTTTTCTTGGGTGTACTTGGCTGTGATTGAAAGAAAACTTGTGAGTAATCAAAGCCAACTGCCTCCATAACCAAATCTGGGCTCCCTCTTGTGGGAGGCTGGAGACAGCTGCTCTTCCCTCTTCTTTCTTTATGCTGGGCATCGTTTTCTGTTTTTTATCTCTTGACATGAGTGCTGTTTGATGGAACATGGCTTCTTGCACAGATCTGGAGAGTTTGTCAGCAACTGTGGTTTGTTTTGTTTTTTAAACCATGTTAGTAGGGGGAAAAGACCTATTGTAAATCGTGTCCAAAAAATATTTTATAGGGCCCACCTGTCCACAATGGATAAATCAGTTCCTTTAAATTAAATTCTCTAAACCTGAAAGGCCTTGGGTCTGGTACTGGATTTATTCAGACTCTAGAAAAACAGTAATTTTCTAAGTCAACATTCTGACCTCACTCAAGTCAGCTACTGATCATGATAAAGCCTTTCCTTGCCATTTGCTGCTCCCTTTGAAGGAATTCAACACAGTTCCTGGGGAGAAAACTACCCAAGTCCAAGGGACAGAAACCAATCACGAAGTGTCAGCCAAGGTGGTAGGTATGCTGCATCACAGATGTCCACTGCCTGGTTCTGCCTCTGCTGGGCCTGCCCCCTGCGAGGATGCCACATCCAGGAATCTGCAGCTTCCCTGGCGACTTCTCTGCTCATCTAGTACTGAGGGGTCACTAATTAAGCCTTATTTCTTCATTCTTTCCGCTGGACTTGCGGATATAATCGTTAAGTCCTGTGGATCCCCTGGTGTCCTGCTGTCCAGGCTCTTTCTTAAGCTTTGCCCGGGCCAGCATCTGTGACAGGTGGTTGCAGCACTATCCGTTCAAACCCTGATCCTTGACTCCAGAGATTAACTTTACCCTGGGTAGCCACTCATGTGAAGTTATTTCAGCTTCCTAAATGCCCTTTCCTCCCACATAGATCCATTTTTCCAGAACAGAATCACAGCTTAGTTGGTAGACTTAATGTTTGATCATGTCCTTCTGAGACTGGAATGGAACTTTCAAGATCACATGGCTTGGGTACTTTACAGCGAGAAAGCTGAAGCTTCAAGAGGTAACGTTGTATAGTCAGTGACGAAACCATATGTTTTCATCATGCCTCTTCCTCCCGGTGAGTTTAAGTGTAACTGTTCCCCCAGAACCATGACTGTTTTTAGCCCAGGGACCTTGACGAGTGAAAGACATTCACAGTCATGGGGAATCAAATCACTGCCAAGAACTGTTTAGATCTTTGGGGGCCATACTCCTCTAGCTGGGAGATGAGTTCCACCAGGGATCTGCATGATGCCCTAGGACAGGGAAGGAGTCTCAGGGTGAACTTCTTGTGCCTGGGCTCCTGAGAGCTGCAGGGAGACCTGCCAAGGTTTCCTCTTTTTAAGGTCCTCATCCTTGAGGCTATCCTCATCTCTCAACCTCTGATTCAGGGAGTTCTAGGGACTGACGACTTTGTTTGGAAGCTACTCTTCTGATGCCATCTCACTTTATTCCCCTGCACAAATTTGCTGCTACACGGAAACCAAAATTTGAGGTTCCCTGGAACTTGAGCACCAGGCCAAATGGTCCTACTGGTTCCTCCTCCATCACTTTTATAGATCTGGGTCACTACCTCCTGAAGAATTAGTTTTACTCAGTGCTTTGGGCCAAAAAATATTGACTTATATACAATCTAAGTATGTACAGTCAAACAAGTATATAGTATAGTAGAGATGGCGGAATTTTCAGGTATTTTAATGTAAATAGAATAGGAGACTTCAAAGAAGCGTGTGTTTGTGGCAGGCCACTTTGTTTTCTGACCTCAACCTAGGTCCCCAGGAGTAGCTTTCACTTATTCTCTGTAGTTTAGTGGCACTTTTCTAGAAACATGATAAACCTTGAGCTGATGTAATCATTTTGTTTGCAAATGAGGAAAAGGAGTTATGGCATTTAGGTGGCTTGCCTTGGCCATGTGAGTGAGTGTGAGTGAAAGCTGCTCAGTTTTGTCCAACTCTTTGCGACCCCATAGACTATACAGTCATGGAATTCTCCAGGCCAGAATACTGGAGTGGGTAGCCTTTCCCTTCTCCAAGGGATCTTCCCAACCCAGGGATTGAACCCAGGTCTCCCGCATTGCAGGCAGGCTCTTTACCAGCTGAGCCACAAGGGAAGCTGTTGGCCGTGTGGGATAGTGGGAAAAGCATGGACTTGAAATCCAGAAATTGCTCTTATTTGTGTCTTTTTCAGCCATGTGACTTTGGGCAAAATTTTTAACTTCTTCCAAACAGTTTCTCCAACTGTAAAATGACTTAGGGCAAGATTATGTGGCTATTAAGTAAGGTACTACCTGTAAAATATCCAGTGTTTGGTAGTTACTCCGTAAATGCCAGCCACCTTTCCTGTGTGGCAGAGGCAGGAGTACAAGTAAACTGTTCAACTCCTTTTTCCATCCACTAAGCCACATCTCTGGATACACATGTATGTTTTTATATCATACTGCTCACCCTTACGTTTGGTTCTCATTGGTTATTAAAAGTGGTAGAGTTTGCATTTTTATTTACTATGTAAACCAATCCCCTCCCTCCTCCTGAGAATTCTGCCACTGGTAGATTTCCAATTGTTCATCCTTGCCACTCAAATTCTAACGTCTTCACAAAATGTACCCACTTTTCCCCTGTGGCCCCGATTCCTTATCGTCATCACCCTCTCAGAACATCTTGTAAGTGTATCTGTTTTAAGACTTATTATATTGTGTTATAATGGTTGTTTATGAGTCTGTCTCCCCACTGAACTATGAGTGGAGGCTGAACCTATTTCCATTCTGAATCCAGCTCCTAACGCAGTGACAGGTGTGTGTAGGTGTTCAGCAAACAGATGGTTGCATGAATGGATGCATTGATGGAATGTATCACCTTGCCCCCATTCCTTCCGAAGAAGAAATCAGTCTTATGTCCTCAGTGTCTAAGAGAAAGTGGACCTTTGACATAGGGAAAAACGTGGAGCCAGAAGGTAATGTGCCTGTGACTAGCTTTCCCGCCATCTTAGTAGAGAACGGCTTCCTCACCATTATTCCTGAGACACATCCAGTCCCAAGTTCATTTCTGTCCCCACCACATGCTGACCTTCAAGGTTGTGGCTGCCTATCTGTCTCGCCTCTGTGTAACCCGCCATCCGCCATTTGCCAGTTCACCTCCTCCGCAGTTAGTACCACCAACCCGGCCTCAGAATGCCAAGCCAGGACCTGGAGTAATTGCTGCTCGAGATTCCTCCTGACACAAATGTTGACATTCTGTTGGCATAACTTGCAATAATGTATGCAGATTGCATCCTTCCAAGGCCATAATTATTACTTCTCGGCGAGAAGTAGGTTACTCCCTGGCTTGATTTCTAGGAGCCAGTTTCATTTTGGAGCTGGCTCGTTTAGAAGACTGAGAAGGAAGAGGAGAGAAGAGACGTTGGAATGCACCCCAGGGAACAGAGCTGCAGGTTGGCCAGGTCTGGGCAGCAGGACGTGCTGGAAGGGCCGTGGCCCGGGAATCAAGAATCCTGCGTGACTCTGCTGTCAATTTGCCACATCCCATAGAGCTTCTGGAGTTGTGTCTCTAATATGCATTTTATAAGGTCCTCAGATTACTCTTAAACACAGTTGAGTCTCCCCTTGAGAGGAAGGTCAGGCCCCTAGCCTCACTTTACTTCCTTGAACGAGGCACTCTGACGTGGGTTGAAGGCATAATGGAGTCCATAGGGACATAGGGTGGTCTGGTAGCGCTCTGTTAGAGATTTTTATAAAAGGAATGAAATGTTAGAAAATACTGGTTTTCATTACATACTCTCTTTCCTGTAGCTGGAAAAACATGTTCTCACATGTTAGAAAACAGTATCACATCTTGGTTTTCCTCTTCCAGTTAACTCTTTGTACCTTTAGAATAAAAATGCCTAGTCTTGTACTCTGTAATCAGAAACAGGCCCATGTTCTGTGTTAAAATAAAAAGGCTAAACCAGATCCCAAAACTTCTACAAGGTCTACTAGTATATAAAGTTTCTTCAGTCTACTTTATGACTTCCTGTCAATATGTCCTAGAATTGGAATTTTATTTGGACAATTTTTTCATTCTTTTTGAGCTCAACTTGGGATTCATTGAGATCTCCAGATCTTGCTTTGGTTTCTTTGTGCTTGATCGCGCCTTTAAAAAAGATATGTGATGACATCTGTCTTGGTCCCTGGTATGTAATAGGTACTCAAATACAGAGCCGTTAGTTGAAAGTACATGGGACTCTAGCAGGACTGGATGCTCATTCCCTTAAAGGATAGGACTGCTTTGCATTTCCTATTTGGATCCTATCTTGAGGCCTCAAAGAAACACTCTCTGTATGGGCAATGGTGGCCAAACTCTGAATTGTTCCTAGAGAAAGGGATCATTTGTCACCCATTTGTATTTTGCCTTGCCTTGGTCTTTGGAGAAAGAAGTGGAGTCAGAGAAGGAAGAATGATAAACAGCACCTGGCCGGTTTCCCCATTCTGGAGAAAATTGTCCCCAGCTGAATGTTCAGGCCACTCTAGTCCAATAAAGACTTCATGGTTCCGCCCATAACGTGTGTGCCTTCTCCCAGATGGAGAGTGTAAGGTGGAAGTATGTCAGATGTTCTCTTTTCCTTTCTTTCTCTTCTCATTTTACAGAAAATTCACCGTGTCGTAAACTCTACAGGATGTCTCCCTTGGGGCCTTTTCTTCTCCTGCCACCTCCATCTTCACACTGGCCTCCAGGGCTTCTGGCTGCCACCGATGCCGATTTGTTGTCCAAACGTCTGCAGCAGCGGGGCCAGAAGCCCTCACGGTAGCTGCTCGTTAATTTGCTTGATAGGCTGACTCCAGATGCAGCCAAACCCATTAGGACCTGATGGTTCATTTGGTGCTTCAGTCCCTCCGTAATGAAACGAGAATTCATGGGGTCCCATTGCTGCCTGGATGGAGAACAGGGAGTGGATAGCACTCCCCACACCTCTAAACCTTAGCTCTCCTTGAAGGAGAACTGGAACCAGGGGTCCAAATGCCTCCTTGCAGAGAATCATGAGCATCAAACTTCCAGCGACAAAGACAAGACTATTTTCACCAGCTATCCCTTAGCCACGTTTGCTTCGTACTCAGGTACATCTGATGGCTTTCCCCACCAGCCGGAGAGTAAACTTTGACTACCGAGCCAGAGCTGCAGGAGCCTTCCTGTCTGACTGCAGACTTCCTTTCCAACCTCAACTGCCTTTAACTTCAGTCTCGCTCCCTACCCCACAGTCGAACCAGACTCCTTTCCTCCACCAGCGCGGGACCTTTGTGTTCTCAGCCGTGTGCCTTTGCAAACCACATTTCCTCAGCCCAGAGTGCCCTCCCTTGACCACCATTTCAGTCTATCAACATCCTACATTAAAGACCCAGGAAAATGCCATGTCCTCACTGCAAAACATTCTTACTTCCTCTGATAGAAAGTAGTTTCCTGCTGTTGTTTTCCCTTGTATTCTATTCAAGCTGGACTTGGAGTTGTATAATTATGTTTCTTAAAGACCTCCCACTATGGGATTGTGGACTGCTTGTATAGAGTCACTCCTATTTTGTTTATCTCTGTCCTCCATGGCGCCTAGTATGGAATCTGGAATGTTTGAGGGACTTGGGAAATGTTTCACTTGAATGTCAGCTTCTGCTATTCTCAGGACCTATTATTCTATATGGTGTACCATCCCGGGATTACTCCAAGGACTGATTTTATATGTTTTCCTCAGGGGCACCACCTCTGAGGTTTGGAATAGGTTTACGACCTTTCTAATTTCCACTGAATAATTCAGTGTGGATGACCACAGCGCCCTGAACTTCTCGGTAGACCCAAGCTGAACTGTATTGCAGGGGATTCACATTTCGTTTCTCAGCATCTTTGTGTGTTCTGCACTTACTATACTGCTGCCTGATTGCTGAGCTGGAGGGCAGTGTGTGAGGCCCTTTGATTCGTCCTCTGCCTTCCACCCCAAGCAGCAGCTGAGCCCTGGAAGATGACCCGCATTCACCCTCCAGAGCTGAGCCGCTCTGCTCATCCTCCACTTCCCATCCTGTTCCAGAAACCATATGATAATGTCAAACATGTTTTATTAGGAAAAACTTTCCCAGAATCCCATTTTAACAAATCTATTGTTCATTTGTTGAATTCGTACGTTCAATAAATATGGACGCATGTTATTTGATTATTAAATATCTAGTCTCCTGCAAAAACTACTTCATATCTTCCAGTCATACAGAGTAAAGGTAAAATTTTTTTTTCTTACCGTCTCTCCAATCAATACATTGGCTCCTCTGCAGTACAGCCTGGGCTCCTCTCTGTCCCCACATTCTCTTGCCTATGAGCCAATTCACTTGACATTCCCCGTTCCTGACGTGTATCCCCGACCCGTCTGTCCACAGCTTCACCGTTCCTATGGGTTATTATATGCTGTTGTTTAAACTTATGTGACAGATCTTCCAAAAAGCCTTTTCTGAGTCTAAAGACTGGATTGATGGCACCTCCTGTGTGTTTCTAAACCCCTCAGATATTCAAGGTTCCATGTTAGGCTCCATGAGGAAGACAGAGAAATGAGATAGGAGTGGCTGCATACAGGAAGTCGCAATAAAGAAAAGACACTTTCTAAAATAATGACACCTAATCGCATGGTATTATACGTTCTGTTTCTTTGTTTTTCTCTCCCATTAGATTGTAAGCTTCCTTAGGCTAGCGATCATATTTTTTTTCCTAGAATCCTTAGAATTGAGTACCATACCTGTAAATAGTAGATGCTTAAAATATTTATGTGCCAGATGGATGGATGGTTTCAGTGCTATTCTAGCAAAACAAATATGGTAAATATGGTAATATCCCCTACTTCAGGGAGTTCATACCTAGCGAGAGAGGCAGAAGGTGAGCAGAGCAGTTACGCTACTTTGTGGTAGTTGCTGCCGTGAAGCCTGAATGAATGGGGGGCCAGCATGTGTCTGACAGCTTCTCAGGGACAGGCTGGAGAGGGGTCGGTGGGTTCCTTCTCGCTCAGACTGAGGATACAGCCCCACCAGCAGCGACTCAAGGTCTTCAGTGGATGTCTGCTGCAGAGCCCTGGTTGCCATAGCAGTTTATGTATTGGTCCACGTCCGCCGTTTTTATTCCATAACCTACATCTCTTATCAGGCCATATACAGCTTTTGTGTAATCATTACACACCCGCGGGCTGCAGTGATTTCCCTGAGCTCTGGTGTAAGTGCTGGGGCCTTGCCTTCTCACGCGTGGACTTCTGCTTCCCAGCTGCTTGCTTCTGTTCTGAGTATCTCTCTCACAGCATGTCAGGATACACAAAACGAGTCCGTCCCCTTTGCTCAGGCTTCAGACATTGTCGTGGCATTTGGGCATTGTGTGATGCCCACATACAGTTGAAACTCCACTGTTGGCATCAATTCTCCCATAGGAGAAGGTTTGCAAAAAGAGAGCAATTTATAAAGTGACAGTCAAGGATTCTGAACCATGGTTTGATCTAATGGCCCTGAAACTGCCTGATGGAATGTACAGCTCTTGGTCGAAGTGAGGACCCCAAAGGTACCACATACCTCAGTGACTTGAGAAAACTGATTCTACCTGACAGTAATCAGAAGTCCACTTTTTAATTGTTACTGAAACAGTAAGTATTTGGGGTGCTAATACACATTTATGGCCCCCAGGCCATTTCTCATTCCAGGGACATACAGAAAGTTTCAAAGCCAAAGGTAGTTTCTGCCATATAGTCTAGAGAGGTGGAGATGTTAGAATAGATGATTAAAATATAATGTATTTATGACAGTTAAGAGCTGTGCATGGGAAGTTGGGGGGCACATGTCTTTTTTGTTTGTAGAGTTTGTGTTTATAGGAGAGTCTTGCTGGGAAATAAAGGCAGGGCTAAGTCTGAAAGGATAAGGATAAGGTATTCTGGCTAAGAGGAGGTAAATGTTTCTTTATGAAGCAAGAGTTACAAAAGGAGAAAGCACTGGGACTTGTGTGTAAGATACAATATCTGTGATATTGGACAGTACAGTGTGACTCGAGGCATGGCAAGAAATGAGGCTGAAAAGGATGCTAGGGGTCAATTAACGGAGGTTTTTTAGTATCAAGCCAGGTAGTTTGCAGTTTATTCCAGGGATAGCGAGGAGCCACTGAAGAATTGCAAGCACAGGGATGTTACGGCCAGATTTGCTTTTAAAAGGTAGCTAGAGGGTGAGCCTCGTGCTGAGTCCACAACCCGCTCTTCCTTCTCTGCCTCTTAAAAACCACGACTCTCTCAAACCAGTATAATCTCTCCTCCACCTAATCTCTAAATCCCATGGTAGTTCCCCGCTTCGTGAGCAGAGAGGCAGAACAGCTGGTCACCATCCCACTTGAAAACTATTCTTGAGATGTTTCCCAAAATGTGCTAGATGTCTCATTCAAATTGGATTTATTCTGGCTTCCACAATCAGTGCCCTAGTTAGCTGTTCCATCAGGGGTCCTTGATAGATGCAGCATAGTCTTGGGGGCTTGGGGCGCATTGGATGGTGAAGTGCATAGGATCATTGACCCTGAGGAATGGAATGCAGTCATCCTTCTATCTAATCAATTAAAACCATCCTCACCATTGCCTCTTTAAATTCTCATGCAGCCACTTGTGTTTGTTTACTTTGCAGGAAACTTTCTCATTATCCATATACTATTGCTTCTCAGGGAGGGCAGAGTAGAGATATTATACCTATCTAATAGATAAAGAAAATACACATTCAAGATCACTGGGGCAGTAGACAGCAGACTGAACTGGGAAGTAGGGTACCTAAGTTCTGGCTCAGTCATCACCCAGCTATGAAATACAGGCAAAATGAGAGTATACATTTTTTTCTAAGACGGCAGAATAAAGGAGTTTGGGTTTTATTCATTCATCCAACACTTATTTATTAAACGACCACTTTGTGCCAGGAATTGTCCTAAACAGAAGTAAAGCAAACAGAACTATCCCCAGGGAACACACATGTTAGGGAGTTAGACGATAAACAGGTAAGCAAGTGAGAATGCAGTGTCAGACATACAAATGCAGAAATGCAATGGAAACCGCACAGCATCTGACGGGACATTACGCAAGATAGTGCTGTTTCATGCAGAGCGAGAAGAGTGTGCCTCTCTGAAGGGGTAACTTTTAAACGAAGAACTGATTGAAGACCAAGAGGGAGACATGCTGAGACCTGGCAGAAAGCTTTGCAGGCTGAGCGAACAGCACGTCCAAAGGCCCTGAGTCGGGACGTACTTGACATGTTCTAAGACAGTAAGGTCGGTGTAGAGGCCAGGCCCTGTCAGTCTTGCGGGCCAGGGTGGAAGTCGGGATGTTGTTCTAGGGTGATGGGATCCCACTGGAGGGATCTGAGAAGAGAGTGACATGAGCAGACTCAGCCTTTTAAAGACACCGCTCTAGCTGCTGTTGGATAGTGGGATAGTCATAGGAATGAAGACAAGAATGGCAACACAAACAGCCTTCAGAGGCAGCTGCCCTCGGCCTCGTAAGCAGTGAGGACTGCAGTCCTTTCAAGCCCTAAATTTACCTGTCATGCTGTAGGCTACGTGTGGCCAAGTGAGGATTTCAAGTTGCGCTCAAATGTACTCTCTCTTTCATTCTACCAGCTCTAGTTCAAATGAGTGATTTTTGCTCTCCGACCTATCCTAAGCCATTAAGCATTTCTTGTTACCAAGCTTTAACTCAGTATTTTAGAAAACAAGTCCATGTACATATTCTGGAGCCCTCATGTGTGTTTTTGAAAAGTATTCACGTGAACAAAGGGAAGCATTGTGGTTCTTACCTTTAAACTTTTTCTCAAGCTGTTTCTTCTCTTCACAGTGCTTTTTCTAATCCTGCCAGTCCTTCAAAGCACAGACAGAATATGTTCTCCATCTCTAGGGAGGCCTTTTCCAATCATCAGAGACCACAGACGTATCTTTGTGTATCAAGTACCTGCTCAGTATCAGGTTCTGGGTGCTGGTCAGTCACCTGATTGAGTAGCACCTAGAACCTGATACAGGCACAGTCCTGGTATCTTCATGAAATTTTCCTTCTTATAGTAATACTGATAATTAATGTGCAACAAAATAAGCTAGATAATATCAGACAGTGATATATAAGGAATAAGGAGTGTTTCATGATAGAAAGTACCTGGAAAATGCTTTTCAGGAGGGTCTGTTTCTGCACCAGATTCCTTATCTGTTTAGTGAAAATAACATGCACAAGGGTGCAGTGATGGAGATGCCACGCTGGAGTTCCCACTCACGCTCCTCATATCTCGTGTACAGCGGATAAATGTTACTAGGGTCTGGGTGGAGGAGGAAAGAGGAACTGGTGGAAATGGAAGAAAAGGAGGGAAGAGAGAGGAAGAAAAGTGCCTGCCTCAATGCCAGCGGTATCTGAGAGAGGACATGTTGTCAAGCGAGTGGGTCCTGTTTCTGCCGCTACGAGATGTGTTTCTGCAGCAGAGTGACAGTGGGGTGCAGAGTGAGCCCCTGTGCATGGGGCCTGGAGCGGGCTTTCAGTGCATCCCCAGAGGGGGTCCCCCTGCACGCCGTGGGGGACGCGGACCGACCTCTGGCGGAATGCCCGGGGGTCCCGCTGAAAGGGATGGCAAGAGGTCAAGGTCGTTTCCTAAGCCCTCTAAATTGCCCGGGTTTCTGTTTTCCATGGGCGGAGTCGTGGAAGTGGAGACTCTTAACTTCCTCCAACAACGATTCCAGTTTCCAATTAACATGCCAGGAAGAGAGACCAGACGCAGGCCTCTGGGGGTCTGTCACAGCTGGGTGGTGTTTGTTAAAATTAGCTGGTGGGCAGGCTTCTTTTTCCCAATCGTGACCGTGAAAAGCTCACATCCACATTCATCCCTCTCACCCTGCCCCTCCCAGCAAACCCCTGCCATCCTGTTCCCTGGCTGAACAAAGTGGGACTCTTCTAAGTAACTGATCTTCTGTCTTGTTCCCTGAAGCAGTATAGACTGAGTGAAAGACGGTATCTCATCTTCCTTGTTACTGGTTCTAATGACATCCTCTGGCTGACAGCTTACTAGAAGGAGGGTGATGGCGATGGGACCCTGGTGAGCCTTTTGTCTGCCCAACTCTGACCCATGGCACCGATAGCTTCTGCTTACAGAGGAGACATGAAAAAGCAGAGGATGGGCAGGAAGGGAAGCCAGGGTGTGGCCACATTCACTCACTCACCCATGCGCGTATCTACCCATCGATCCACCCATCTGTTTATATACTTACTTTTTAAAATTAATACTAACTCATATATTCATTTGTTCACTCACATTATCTGTCAAGGTTCTTTGCTAACAAGCAACCCGCTTCTGAATATTTTCAAGAAAACAAAGGAGAGGGTATTGGAATGATGTCACAACAACTCCATTGTTAGAGCTAAAAAGACTGTTATGAGTTGAATCATGTCCCCTCAAAATTCTTAACTTGTAGGACCTCAGAACGTGATCTTATTCGGAAACAGGATCTTTGAAGCTGTTACTAGTTAAGCGAAGATGAGGTCAATATTGGGGTTCAGTGGTTCTCTATTCTGATACGACTGATGTCCTATCCAAAGGAGACATTTGGACAGACAGACGTTCACAGAGATAATACAACATGAAAAGACACAGGGAAAAGACAGGATCTACAAGCTGACAAGAGCGGCCTGGAGCAAATCCTCCCTTAAGAGACCTCAGAAGGAACCAGCCCGACTGACACCTTCATCTCGGACTCTGCCTCTTGAACCATGAGGCAGTGTTTCTGCTGGTGAAGCCACTCAGTCTATGGCGCTTTGTTCTGGCTGCCCCTGCAGACCAATACAATGATAGATATGAGAACCAGCCAAAATCAACCCCCCAGAAAAAGAAAAACCCTGAAAGAAAGTAGGGAGGTTCCAAAGGCCTGAGCAGCTGGCTGTCTGTGGTTTCCCTTGGGTCGTGCCGTGGGAAGACTGTCTTCCGTCACTCTCTTCATTCTGATTCCCTCAGCAGGAACCTGACTGGCCCACCGTTATCCTGTGTCTCTGCCTTTGTATCAGTTGGTCCTGGTCCACAGAGAATGCAGTGGCATGCACATAACCAGGGGAGAGTCTCAGAGAATTTGACCAAAAACCGAGCTCCCTACTGCATTTACAGTGAGGACTCCTCTGGTCCCTGTTCTGGGCTAAGTTCTGGTGAAATTTAAATTATTGTCAAGAAATTGTATTCAAGGCAATTTTACTTTGTCCAGGGGGAAAGGCAAAGCGTTTTCCCATTTCGCTAAAAAGGGAGGTGTGAGCTGTTAGTGATGTGGGCATGGGGCAGGACTTCACAGGCGACTTCCTTAGGAGTCCAGGTCAGAGTTTCACAAAGAGAGCTACTAGATTTAGACCTCGAGGTGTGGATAAAATCTGGACCTGAGGATATTAAGGGAAAGGTTTTCACTTATAAAGAAGGGCGCAAGCTGAGACTCGGAAGCAGCAGAGGATCATCCATATGGAGGCAGGAAGTCCACCTCGCAGGGACTGAGCGACACAGGGCTGCGGTAAGTGGGCTCCTTCGGGGCACTGTGGCCAGGCCACAGAGGCCGGGGCTGGCTCGGCGGCTTGAACTTGGCTGAGCTGGGAGTGGGGCGTCAGCTTCTGCTCTGACAAGGGCAGTGCCATGATGTAGCTGTGCCTTGGAAAGATAAGGCCGGCAGACAAGGGTAGGGCAGATCAGCTCAGGGGAGACTGAAGGCAAAGACATCAATTAGGAGTCAGCGGAGCCCAAGTAAACAGGTAAGATAAGGAAGGATAGAGCTATTAGAGTGAGCTCTGTGCGCTTGACCTACACTTTCCTGCCTCGTGACATCAGTATTGCTGAAACCACCATCTGGAAAGTTCTGTCCCCATGTTCTCGCCTTTTCCCGAGACTCCATGAGTCAGGCTTCTCCATGAAAGTGTCTCTGGTTCCCACCCGGAAGGGGCTTCTTCCTCCTCTGAAGTCCTTCTGTGCTCGTAGGGGCAGGGCGCTTTTGTTCACGGATTTATTCATTAAACAATTATGAATGCCTCTCACCTTACTAGGTGGTGGGGCTCACAAGTTAAGTGGCCAGTCTCTGTTGGTGTCTAGCAGCTCACCTTTCTCGATTTCAGCTGCTTCTGCTAGACTGGAAGATCTCTGGGGAGAGAGACCAACCCAGCCCGACCCTCTGTGCCTCATGATGCCCCTGGCCCACAGTGTCAGCTTCTTACATGTTGGCCAAACCCATGACTGATACCAGCGCTTTTTTGTTTCCTTCAAAGGCTTTTTTTCACATTAAACTTATAAATCCACAAATACATACTCTGTGACCTTGAATGCAGCCACTTGTCACTTGCTTGGGCTGAACTTATACAACAGAAGGGTAGGTTCGTTGATTTTTTATCTTAATTACAAATCCTTTTATGCTTTTCTGTGCCTTTAATATTATACACCTGAAATGTCTGCATACGAGTGTCTCTCAATGGTGACTGAACATTCAACACTGAACTTGGAGGAGAGGCAAATAGCCTCATCATTCCTTACAGCATCTTGGAGAGGCAGCTGAGAGACAGGCTTCCTTTTCTCTGCTTTCTAAGTGAAGAAACAGGAGCCTGGGTGGGTCTGGTGGAGGAACTGAGCGTACAGAACTTCTTCCACATTAGAACCCAGAACCATTTCATGGTAGACATAGGAAGGTCCTGAAAGACATCACCCTGAGCCCCCTGTTTACAGACGGAGAAACTCAGGCCCAGGACAAGGGCGTAACCCAGCCTCCAGAGTGAGTTATCAGAAACCCTGGGACAGAAGCTGTTCTTTTTCATTAGCAATGATAAAATCTCACTGCAGACTCTCGCCTTTCAACAGTCAGAAAATAATACCTTCATTTCCTCACAAAGAAAGCAAATTGTCCAAAATGGCATTGTAGTGTTAGTTACTCGGTCTTTTCTGATTCTTTGCAACCCCACGGACGGTAGCCTGCCAGGCTCCTCTCTCCATGAAAGTGTCCAGGCAAGAATACCTGAGTGGGTTGCCATTCCCTTCTCCAGGGGATCTTCCTGACCCAGGGATCGAACCGGGGTCTCCTGCACTGCAGGCAGATTCTTTATCGTCTGAGCCACCAGGGAAGCCAGAAATTGCATTGGCCTCAGTGTGAACTGCTGTGCTCCACACGTTTTTATCTTTCAATTCCCCTTTACGCCTCTCTCAGTTTCCTGGGGATCTCTCACTGCTCCCACTTCCTAGTGTCAGAGAAAGACATGGAATCAAATAATTGATACTAAAGTATTAATGAGTTCAAGTCATAAAACTTTAAACATTTAAAACTCTTTCATTCATCCATCCATCTAGTGAAAGAATTCCTCCAATATCTTTAAGTGATTATCACCTTAGGTGATCATCAGGGTCCTGCTTACTTTCCTCTGAGAAGATGAACACACTGCCTTTGTATGAACTCATTCCATTGGTGGATGACTCTTGCCTTCTGAAACATTTCCAAGATGAAACTTGCCCCTTAGCAGCTTGTATCCACTGAACCTGCTTTCTCAGAACACATGAGAATATGTTTGTTTCCAATCCTCTTTGAACCTTTTAAGGCATTTGAAGACAGTTTTCAAGCTAACCAACCTTTTCCCCTGGTTCATACTGTTCATGGGGTTCTTGAGGAGATTAAACTAGTTAATCCTAAATGAAATCAACCCTGACTGTTCATTGGAAGGACTGATGATGAAGCTGAAGCTCCAATACTCTGGCCATGTGATACAAAGAGTAGACTCATTTGAAAATATCCCCATGCTGGGAAAGATTGAAGGCAGGAGAAGGGGACAACAGAAGATGAGATGGTTGGATGACATCACCAACTCAATGAACATGACTGAGAAAAATCTGGGCTTCTTTGTAAAACTGTAGTGTTTAATGCACTGTCCAGGTGTCACCTCAGGTGTCAGACAGAGAGGGAGAAACTCACAGATCAGTTCAGCCGTGTTAGTGCATCACTTCGCTGTTCTGGGGCTTCCCTGGCGGCTCAGACGGTAAAGAAACTGCCGGCAATGTGGAAGACACGGGTTCAGTCCCCGGGTCGGGAAGACCCCCTGGAGAAGGGAATGGTTACTCACTCCAGCATTCTTGCCTGGAGAGTTCCATGGACAGAGGAGTATAGCAGGCTACAAGTTCATGGGGTCGCAAAGAGTCGGGTGTGGCCGAGTGATTTTAATTTCACTTCACTTCACTTCTGGGAGATAGTGAAGGGCTGGGAAGCCTGGTGTTCTGCAGTCCGTGGGCTCACAAAGAGTTGGACGTGACTTAGCAACAGAACAGCAACCAGCCTTTGCTTTTCCAGGCTAAACATTCTCCGTTCTTTTAAGAGTCTTCCTGGGAAATGGCTTCTGTCCTCTCGTTATCTAGTTCACTTGCCAGGAACCCAGTCTGGCCCTTTGCAATGTGGGCTCCAGGGAAGACTCTGTACCTCCTGCCTAGGTGTGCCTGTGGCTTCACCTGCTGTGTCCAGCCCTGTGCTCATATCACTGTGGCCTAATCAAACCCCTGATAATTACACAGTGAAAGTGAGAAACAGATTTAAGGGACTAGATCTGATAGACAGAGTGCCTGATGAACTATGGACAGAGGTTCGTGACATTGTATAGGAGACAAGGATCAAGATCATCCCCAAGAAAAAGAAATGCAAAAAAGCAAAACGGCTGTCTGAGGAGGCCTTACCAATAGCTGTGAAAAGAAGAGAAGCAAAAAGCAAAGGAGAAAAGGAAAGATATACCCATTTGAGTGCAGAGTTCCAAAGAATAGCAAGGAGAGATAAAAAAGCCTTTCTCAGTGATCAATGCAAAAAAATAGAGGTAAACAATACAATGGGAAAGACTAGAGATCTCCTCAAGAAAATTAGAGATACCAAGGGAAATTTTCATGCAAAGATAGGCTCAATAAAGGACAGAAATGGTATGGACCTAACAGAAAGAGAAGATATTAAGAAGAGGTGGCAAGAATACGTAGAAGAACTGTATAAAAAAGATCTTCATGACCCAGATAATCACGATGGTGTGATCACTCACCTAAAGCCAGACATCCTGGAATATGAAGTCAAGTGGGCCTTAGGAAGCATCACTAAGAACAAAGCTAGTGGAGGTGATGGAATTTCAGTTGAGCTATTTCAAATCCTGAAAGATGATGCTGTGAAAGTGCTGCACTCAGTATGTCAGCAAATTTGGAAAACTCAGCAGTGGCCACAGGACTGGAAAAGGTCAGTTTTCATTTCAATTCCTAAGAAAGGCAATGCCAAAGAATGCTTGAACTACTGCGCAGTTGCACTCATCTCACATGCTAGTAAAGTAATGCTCAAAATTCTCCAAGCCAGGCTTCAGCAATACGTGAACCGTGAACTTCCAGATGTTCAAGCTGCATTTAGAAAAGGCAGAGGAACCAGAGATCAAATTGCCAACATCTGCTGGGTCATCGAAAAGCAAGAGAGTTCCAGAAAAGCATCTATTTCTATTTTATTGACTATGCCAAAGCCTTTGACTGTGTGGATTACAGTAAACTGTGGAAAATTCTGAAAGAGATGGCCTGACTTGACCTGACTCTTGAGAAACCTATATGCAGGTCAGGAAGCAACAGTTAGAACTGGACATGGAACAACAGACTGGTTCCAGATAGGAAAAGGAGTACATCAAGGCTGTATATTGTCACCCTGCTTATTTAACTTATATGCAGAGTACATCATGAGAAACACTGGGCTGGAAGAAGCACAAGCTGGAATCAAGATTGCCGGGAGAAATATCAATAACCTCAGATGTGCAGATGACATCACCCTTACGGCAGAAAGTGAAGAGGAACTAAAGAGCTTCTTGATGGAAGTGAAAGAGGAGAGTGAAAAAGTTGGCTTCAAGCTCAACATTCAGAAAACTAAGATCATGGCATCTGGTCCCATCACTTCATGGCAAATAGATGGGGAAACAGTGGAAACAGTGACTGACTTTATTTTTTTTTATTTTTTATTTTTATTTTTTTTCCTTTTTATTTTTTTTTTCATTTATTTTTATTAGTTGGAGGCTAATAGCTTTACAATATTGTAGTGGTTTTTGCCATACACTGACATGAATCAGCCATGGATTTACATGTGTTCCCCATCCCAATCCCCCCTCTCACCTCCCTCTCCATCCCATCCCTCTGGGTCTTCCCAGTGCACCAGCCCTGAGCACTTGTCTCATGCATCCATCCTGGGCTGGTGATCTGTTTCACACTTGATAGTATACTTGTTTTAATGCTATTCTCTCAGAACATGACTTTATTTTTTTAGGGGCTCCAAAATCACTGCAGATGTTGACTGCAGCCTTGAAATTAAAGAATGCTTACTCCTTGGGAGGAAAGTTATGACCAACCTAGACAGCATATTAAAAAGCAGAGACAATACTTTGTTAACAAAGGTCTGTCTAGTCAAGGCTATGGTTTTTCCAGTAGTCATGTAAGGATGTGAGAGTTGGACTATAAAAAAGCTGAGTGCCAAAGAATTGATGCTTTTGAACTGTGGTGTTGAAGAAGACTCTTGAGAGTCCCTTGGACTGCAAGGATATCCAACCAGTCCATCCTAAAGGAGATCAGTCCTGGGTGTTCATTGGAAGGACTGATGCTGAAGCTGAAACTCCAATACTTTGGCCACTTGATGCGAAGAACTGACCCATTGGAAAAGACCCTGATGCTGCGAGGGATTGAGGGCAGGAGGAGAAGGGGACGACAGAGGATGAGATGGCTGGATGGCATCACCGACTCGATGGACATGGGTTTGGGTGGGCTCTGGGAGTTGGTGATAGACAGGGAGGCCTGGTGTGTTGTGGTTCATGGGGTCACAAAGAGTCGGACATGACTGAGCGACTGAACTGAACTGAACTGAATGCTCACTTAGCTTGTTTGTCTGTGGACTCACGTTGTGCTAATTATTTGTAGAAGCTACGAGCTCTTTTTCATAAGGGCTACTGCAGAGACACATTTTCCACTTAATTATAAAGAACTTCTCCCAGGGATATTTACTTTTTGAGGGACATCTGCGTAGTTTGGATAACATCACACTCCAAGGAATGGCTTTCTGATAGCAGATGTTTAGACATGGAACCCTTAGGAGAGGTGAATATTTTGAGACAAGGGTTGTCCTTTTCCACTCTTTCTCCAGCTTCTTCTCCCTCCCACCCCCATCCCACCTCCGTTTTGTATCCCCTGTGCTCCTGTGGAATAATAGGAGAGCCCAGAAGACCTTGCAGTCTTAAATTCAAGCCTTCTTCTCAAACGTGGAAATACAGATTCCAGAAAGATATATATAATTAGCCATAAATCCATGTAACTGTCTCCCTAGTGGCCTCAAGTCCTGCACTGCGCGTGGTCACAGATTTTTACGGATATTTCATTAACACTGGAAGATGGCACTTTTTGCTAATGATCGCCTAACATTTAATAAACACAGCCCAAGAGTTTTACAACCTGTTAACTTGTAAGTGGCAGTAATTAACCAAAAATGATAAATAATTAAGGTCTAATTACATGGTATCAGTCATTTCATTTTCCAGCCTGTGCAGTAAGTGAGTTTGAACTGCCAAACAGGATTCTTTCTCCATTTCTCTGTAGTCATCTGAGCAGGGCCTGGGGAGCACTGAGGCCACACATGCCTTTATGGGGGAGCTGAGAGGGAAATTGGCTCATTAGATCAGTAATTGGACTGTTTCCCCCGCCAAAGCACATTCCCGTGGAATTGTTTGCGAGCTTTGGGTTTGGAAGAAGAACAAATGGGCGTATAAGCGATCCCTGACTTCTCAGAGAGATTAAGGAAGGCAAAGGCTGTTTGGAGAATGCGGTCTGTGAGACAAAGAAGAAAAAACATGAGAGGCAGGCTCCCCGAGTTCTCCTTCCGGAGACCACAGGGCTGCAGGCAAGGTGCCTTCCCTCTCTGGAGCTCTGACCTGTGCATGTGTGTGTGCATTAAAGGTGGGGAGGTCACTAACTGAGAAGTTCAGAAGATAAACGTTTACTCGTGTGGCTTATTAAAGGCGCCCAAAGAGTGTCATCAGAACCTCTGTCTTCATCTCTCAACTAGGCTTACTCTGTGCTGACCTCACCTTGACAGTCAGTGTCGCCTTAGAATCGCACATGGCTTCTGTCACATTCTAGGGTCACATCATTCCAGTGCATGTCCAGGAGGAGCTGGATGAGTTTTGTCAACATGAATAACAATTGAAATAAGGATGGTGACGCCGGTGCTGATGCTGGGAAGATGAGACTGAAAACATTTTTCTGAGTCCTTGCTACAGTTCAGGCAATTAGGTGACACATATTTATAAGCATAATCTTACTTAAACCTTACAGTGAGACTGGGAGACAGGTGCCATTATTATTCCTATTTTGCAGATGGAGAAACTAGTCTAGGGAGATTCATTCACAGCTACAAAGTGGTGGTGTTTGAACACCACCCTTGTGGTTATGATAGCAGCTTATAGATAGATGTTAGCGATCTTTGGGACCCCGTCAGAGCCTCGACAAGAATCTGGTAGAGTGGATATAAGTCGTGCTAACTCACTACAGTAATGTCTGACTCTTTGCGACCCCATGGACTGTGGTCCGCCAGGCTCCTCTGTCCATGGGATTCTCCAGGCGGGAATACTGGAGTGGGTTGCCATGCCCTCCTCCAGGGGATCTTCCTGACACAGGAATTGAACCCAGGTTTCTTTTGTCTCCTCCATTGGCAGGCAGGTTCTTTACCACTAGCATCACCTGGGAAGCCCTGGATATAAATGTATCCATCCTCATTTCACAGATGGAACTAGAAGCCCAGGAGGTTAAAACATTCACAAGAGATGATACACAAACACTAGGCTTCATCAGTGGCTCAAGCGGTAAAGAGTCTGCCTGCAAAGCAGGAGATGCGGGAGACACAGGTTCGATCCCTGGGTCTGGAGGATCCAGGAAAGATCCCCTGGAGAAGGAAATGACAACCCACTCCAGTATCCTTGTCTGGGAAGTCCCATGGACAGAGGTGCCTGGTGGGCTACGGTCCATGGGGTCACAGTGGAACACGACTAAACAGCTGACACAGACACGCATGCATGAGGCACAGCTGCTTCTGCAAAATAAGGGGTGAAATCACATCAACAGTTTTCAGACTCCTATCCCCAGTTCCTTAAGTTCCCTAGAAAGTGTTGCCCAGGAAAAAGGGGCTGGGGGCATATGATCCTTGAAGCTTTCACCACTGAGTTAAGTCAGGGAAGCTCAGCTTTGGTTAAGTTTACATTTGGGGTTTTGTTTATGACTTCCATTTGAAGCAATTAAAAGAGGAAAAACGTGTGGATACCCCAGCAGATGAAGGTCCCTTCGAGCTCCTGACCGCTGAGTCCACAGTCATTTCTTAGACCTGTCCGTTAGAACAGACCCCCTGGGTCCTTGTCCCATCCTGAGAAGCAGCAGGGGAGGACGGCCAACTGTCTGTGGTTTCACCATTAAATAGGTGGCAGGCAAATAGAAGAGTGAATTCTGAACTTTTTCCTGGTATGCCACCACAAGCAGAGGAGGACCAGACTCAGAGAATTCTTGGGGTGGGGGTGGAAGTCGTCCTCCAGGTGTTTGTCTCAATGATCACCGATGTGCTTTCTCTGAGTCTGTGTGGGGTGGTTACGGCCAACAGGTCTGAATCTTGATGCTTTTACAGATTTACTCTAGAACTCTAAGGTCATCGTGTTGTCTCTCTGGGTTTCAGTTGCATTATACTTAAATATCATTTACGGTAATTTCATTGAATGCATGTCTCCCCGCCTAGACTATGAGGTCCCACAGGGAAGGGTGCTCTGGCTGTCCTAGAACCCAGGGTAGCAGTCATACTCAGGTAACACATAGGTATGTGTTGGGTACTCATGTCAAAGGAAGGGTTGTGTCATGATGCAGGTGGTCCTTCTCAGAGTCCCATTCTCCTGGAGAATGTTTGGGCTCTACTGAGCATGGATAAGTCTTGGGATGAGCATTTGGTGATGGTGAGGTGGGGGAGAAGCCTAAACAACACTGAGGGAGAAACTGGGGGCCCTATTCCGCCCTCACCAGGCAGAGGAAGAGGATGGAACCCGGATGCAGCCCCTGATGGTGATGCTGTTAGTTCTCTGGGGGATGGAGTGGGAGAGGTCAGAGTGCTGCCTCAGGGAGGACTAAGTTCTGGGTCCCCCCAAAGATGACCTCTCTCACCATATTCTAGTTCCAACTCAAGGCTGGGTGGAAGAAATTAGAAAGATGAGAACAAGCCTGCAGAGAAAGAGATAGAGCATCCATCCATCTGCCTTCTTCCCTAGGGGTCTTTGGTCTATGAGATGAAAGATTCAGTTGCCTATCCTGTGTCAGGATTTGAAAGGACTGTGTTGCTTGAAGTAAACAGCATCTGTTGCCAAGTTCATGTGAGGACTGTGGCTCATTCCTGGGAAGGAGGGTAGGTAACCCAGCTTCTTTGCTTACCAAAAAGCTGGGGAAACCTATCACAAATATCTCCCCAGCTCATCTTTCCCAAATATACCCCATCCATCCATCCCCTTAAAAGAGGAGACTTGGATCCTGTAGAGTGGTGCAGTTAGAACTTGGTGCAGAGAATCCCAGATGGTCCGAGGAATCTGGCTCTGCCCCTATGAAGAAGGTGCTGGGTAGCTTGGGTGGCCTGCTGAACCTCTCTGGTGCAGTATTTGTCAAGTGAGAAGACTAAAGCTCACTGTTCCTCTACCTTCCGAGAAGCTAATTAATAACTCAGCCTGGCAGAAAAAATAAGAAAACTTCCCCACCCACACCCCTGTTCCCTCACTCTGCTACTGTCAGCCTTAGTGTCTCCCCAGGGGAGTGGGGCTGACAGATGGTGGAGAGAAACAGGGAGTAAGGGGGGGCTTCAGTCTATTTTTGGTTCCTGTTTTAAAGTTCTTCAAGGAACTTCAGGAAGAGTCATTCTCCGCTCTGCTTTCTGCATGCTCCATACTTCACACAGCTGTGAGGATACACTTTTCCAAGGACTGGAAATAAGTATGCCAACACAGATGCACACAGGCATTTTTCCATCAGCAAGTGTATATTGGCTTTAATTATCATTTACTAATTCAAATTAAAATCCCTTATCTTGGCGTTCAAGACCCTTCCAACTGTCACCTTGTGGATTCCCCTCTCATGCCCCCAGGTCTCTCTCTTTTTCTCATTGCGTGGGAAAAGCCAGCTGAGTAAACGCATGTTTACAAAGTGAGCAGATCACCCGTCAGGATGGGACCTGGAAGCTGCTCCCTCCAGGCAGTCTTCCTTGATTTAGTCCTTGGTTAGCCTGGTGCTCCTATAGCTATTTCCTTGACCTGCTGCTCATTATACTCTGTGGCAGTTTCTAACTTGAAGCCTTACCGGCTAGTGGTAAGCTCTATAATCATAGGGACAGGTCTATCTTTATTCTGTCTGTGATCCTAGCACTCATAATCTTGACCATATGATAGGTTCAAGATAAACAGAAGCTGTTCTTAGAACTTTCCCGAGAGTTGCACCATCTGCTTGTGAAAACAATTGTAACCTCTCAAGGGAATGCTCATCTCACCCCACCTGTATTTTTATTTTGCTGTGCTAACTCCCTCAATGATTACCATCTTCCAGGTATGTAGTCTAATGATGTCTTTAAAATAAATTTTAAAAGTGATAATAAAAATACTATGTCTTATTTCCACAGCAGCTTACAGTTTGCAAAGCAGCTCATCTATTCTTTTATTTAAAAGAACCAACCTAGTTTCAAAGGAGATCCAGCATCCCCTCAGAGAGACTGGTTCTTTTTGGACCTGTCTCTACTCCTGTTCCGACTCAGTTGTCTTACTGGAGCATCCTTCCCTCAGCACACTCCCTACCCTTGTATACCTTGATGCTGCTCCATTAAATATTTATGCCAAGATTCATTATTTGGCCATTAAATATTTATCAGCTTGTGAGCCTGTATCAGACAATATGAATTTCCTTCTCCAGGAACAGGCTGGTAATTAAGTCTGCAATCCATGAGTTTCTCCTAGGCAGCCTATATTTTTTCTTCTCTGTCCTATCCCCCTAAGACTGTCCTTCACGAAGACATTTTACTACTTGTCCTAGCGGTTCTTTTCCGCCTAGTTATTCTGGCCATCTGTGGGTTCTTTTTATCAAGCACAGATGATTTTCTTCTCCAAAGTGGAATTTGGGAACAGGCAGACTGTGTGACTTACCATCCCTGGTGTTTTGTGGGGAAGCCTGGAAGAGAAGTTTCTGTTTAAATGAGGTTTATGGTCTAAATACACACTGCTTTCTATGGGATTTAAGAACAGAATTCAAAGGCAAGAATCCACAGGGCTGTTTCTGTGAGAGGGAGGGGGCCCATGGCAGAATAAAACATGAACTCATCTGATGATGATCTTTACAGGGAAAACAGGATTTCTCTTGAAGGAAGCCCTCTGGGTGTGTCCCTGCAAGGACTAGGATGGGCCTGAAGTCACCATTCCAGTTTGAGGACTCAATCTTTGTATCACCTCCTTTCCCACTGTCCCTTCCTTTATGAAACCTTCATGGATTACACGGGGAAAGAAGATCTGCTCAGAGTCCTCTGTTGAGTGTATAAGAGTGGGTGTGCGCTGCGCGATGTATGTTGGGAAAGAGACACAGGATAGTGTGGGTGTTCAGGGCATGGATTTGGGGGCATGGATGATAGGATGTTTTAATTGAATGAGTTTTCCCTTGATGAAATGGATTCCTGGACTTTGGGTTTGTTCCGAGAGGGTCTTTCCTTTTTTAAAAAAAAATGATTTATTTTTTCTTGAAGGATAATTGCTTTACGAAATTTTGCTGTTTTCTGTCAACCCTCAGCATGAATCAGCCATAGGTACACACACATCCCCTCCCTTCTGAACCTCCCTCCCATCTCCCTCCCCACCCCACCCCTCTAGCTTGATACAGAGCCCCTATGTGAGTTTCCTGAGCCAGACAGCAAATGATCTCAGTAATTGTTTGGAGTTTGGTTAAAGACATTAAAGTGTTAATCAGAAGAAATTTAAGTTCCCCCAGGTCTGTATAGTCCTGGGCTTCTAAGAATGAAGCACTCAAAAAGTAAAGTAGTTTAAGCTATTTTATCTTGGATGGCCTCCAGCAGAAATGGTCCTCCAGGGAAGCAGTTTGGTAGAGAGCCTTCTCCTTTCCTCTTCTCCCACCCAGCTACTCCAGCGTTTAAGTTGCCCTTTCTTTGACCCATGGCTCTCTTCTTCCCTTCCTCAACCAGCTCAATCCCCAGGCCACCCACACCCAGCCCCCAGCATTCTCCCAGGGATCTATCCCTCTGGCCCCATCCCTAAGAAGGAGGAGCCCTCTTGGACAGAGGTGGAGGCTGAACCCTGAAGCCCGATTGATTTTTGAGTAATTGATGCAAAGATGTTAATAAAGTAACCCAGTCCCTTCCAAGTACTATATTGGGTTTTTGACAGGCATCCTCAAGCATAAAGGAACTCATTGGGAAAGGAGGCCTTTAGGCTACCTTAATCACATGTGGCTATTTGCTCTATTTGACATATGTGACAAGTCAATTTATTTAACAATTTATTGAGCACCTACTATGTGCAAGAAGCTACTGTGCTACGTACTGAGGTAACAATAGTGAGAAGTGAAGATTGAGCCTAACCTTCGTGAAGTTTACAGTCTCAAGGGGAAAGAAAGTACTCAAACAGTTATGGACTCTTGGGTGGTAATAATCATGACACTCGCTGTGAGCAGAACTGCAGGGAAACTAGAGGGGCAGAGGGCGGGCTGCCCTAACACGTGCCTCAGTGACACGTTGATTAACTTGAATTAAAGTTGCGTAAGAAACAGCCTGTGCAAGAGAGGCACTTTAGCCCTTCTTTCTGTCTCCCTAAAACGTGGGAATTAAACCTCCTAAATGAAAGGTGCCTTCCTTGTACTGGAAGTTAGAAAGACATCCTTATCACCAGAGACGGGAAATTCAGGAAAACAAGCCTTGTTATTTCTTCACTCATTTATTGTTGTTAAGTCCCTAGCTCGTGTCCGACTCTCTGTGACCCCATGGACCGCAGCACACCAGCCTTCCCTGTCCTTCACCATCTCCTGGAGTTTGCTCAAGCTTCTGTCCATTGATTCGGTAATGCCATCCAACCATCTCATCCTCTGTTGCCCCCTTCTCCCACTAATTTATTGTCTGAGTTCAAACTCTGTTTAGATTCTCCACTAGTTAATCATCCAAAGCCTAAATTTCTTTGTCCTGTTAATTCCTCACAGATTTGTTTTCTTGTCTAAAAAGTATAAAAGCTGCCTGCTTTGGCCACTTCTTAGGTTCCGTTTTTGATACCTCCACACACATGAATTAAATTCGTTTCTTTTCACCTGTTAATCTGTCTCGTGTCAATTTTATTGTTAGTCCAGCCAAAGGAACTCAAGAGAGAAAGGGAGAAATTACCCCTACCCTACAGTTCAAATGTATTAACTATCATTCTTATTTGGCAAAGTTGTAAGTGGTAACATTATTATTCTTATCTTACAAGAGGAGTGACCTCGCCTCCTCTAATTACTTAAAATTGACTATCGGGAAGCATATAATACATATTTGTATTAAAAACAAAATTCTCATGCAGATGAATTGTGAGCATATGATATTTAAGCCTTCAGTGAGGAAAACAGATCTTTTTGGTTCCTTGGTTAATAAGTTGATTTTCACTTTGACATGTGCCAATCTACCAGGTGTGTGGTGGGCTTAAATGTGACAATAACATGATTAATAAGATCTCAAGCTCCTGGAAAGATCCTGGCTCTACCACTAAGTTCTTAAAAATATCAGTTCCATTCAATCTAGCCAACTCCTCCACCCTCCTCCCCTGAAATCGGTGCCCTAACTGTTTTCACTTACTAGATGCTCTTCAGTTGGAACAACTTACGGAACTGAGACTGTCCATATCAGTGAAGAATAGTGGTCCTTGGACCAGCGGCATCTGGATCTTATTTAAAATGTAGATGTTGGGGTTCTACCCTAGACCTACTAAATCAAGAACTCTGCTCTGTGTTAGGGGTTTTAAACAATTTCAATTATTTAACTAAGTTTTTTCTTGGCTGCACTGGGTCCTGGCTGCCTCTTGGGTGCTTTCTCTAGTTGCAGCAACCACAGGCTGCCACCTGTTGCGGAGCACGGGGCTCTAGGGCGCGCGGGTTTCCGTTGTTGCGGCATGGGGCTTAGCAACCCCTCAGCAATCTTCCCAGACCAGGGACTGACCAGTGTCCACTGCATGGGCAGGCGGATTCTTAGCCACTAGACCGCAGAGGAAGTCCTCTACTCCCACAAGCCTTCCAGGTAGTTCTGAGGCAGGTTCGAGTTAAGCAAACTCAGACTTGTATTAAGAAGAAGCCCATCCCTTCTTAAAAGAGATCTTCTCATTCCCTCCATCTCTCATCTCAACTACTTTGAGCCTTTAAAAATCAAGAGTTTTTTTTTTTTTTTTTTTTTTTTGACAATCACATTCATGTGCCTTCCAAAAGAATAACAGAAGGTTTCTGGGTCATGAAGGTTGCTTCTCCATAATCACACTGAAGGGAGATGTGCATGGAGTTCTGAATCACCACTCAACCCTTTGTTCTTTCTGTCCGTCAGTCTGTCAAGAGGACATTCATCTTTCAGGTGATGACCCCATGTATTTTCATTAGCTCTCCTGGCTTCACAAAAATATGAGCTGTGGTTCTAATACTGTATGCTTGGCTTGGGATGGTGGTTGAAAGGGAGGGGAGAAGGTGCAGTTGCACCATTTTGCTATTCAGCCGAATTTTGTGTAGCTCCTCAAGCTTCTACACATTCTTCAGCTGTGTTTTCCTGGAAGTATCTGATTCATCCCACAAAGACATCTAAGCATTGTCTTGATTACCATTAGGCCCCAAGCTTCTACCATGATGTCAGACACATAATAGGTACTCAAGGTATACTTGTGAGTAAATGAACTACACTATACTTTTCTTTAACTGTGAGTTTTGAGAAAAGACTACTAGAATACCAAGAAGCAGTTAAATTGTTTTGAGAAGAAAGGGATTCATCCCTAGTAGCTGACCTCTTAAGATAAGTCAACCACTTTTAATAAATTCGGTAGATGCCTATCACCCAAATAAAATACCAACTCCTGAACAGAAATGTCAGCATAGAATATCATTTGCCGAACGTTGATTTATATAACTTATTGTACCTGTATTCTGATAAGGTGGAATTTTATCATAACTAAGAATTTAGCAAGGAATTGCAGATTCCATTATCATAAAAACATGTTTCCTTAGGTTCTCTAAGAGCAAAATAGTTTAGCAAGTATAATCTGTCATACTTTAGAAATAGGAAACAAGTGGTAGGAATAAATAGGAACTTTGCTAGCTTGAGAGGTAAAAGAAGGCATCCGCCACCACATATACACACATCCACCCACCCACACACCAACACACACACACAAAACCCTTTTCTAAAGAAAAGATGGTTGGCAGGAATGGTATTGTTGAACAGTCTAGAAATCATACACATTCACAGTGGCATCGCCAGCTGTGATGCCATCAAGCCTTTCTAGCTAGTGAAATGCCAAGATTTTTGAGACCCACTGCAGGACGTCCTCATGGGATAGGAGGGGTTTGGGCATGAAGTCAGATGGGCTCCCGGGGGAGTAAATGTAAGAAAATGAGATTAGAAGAAGTGCTTCAAGGGATGCTCTTGAGATGATGGGCTCACTCCTGACCTAGAACAGAGCTAATTAGCATAGTTTCAGAGTATTCTTGGGAGCACCTTAACCTCCTTGTGATGATCTGCAGCAAAAAGCTTTCTGGTTGATTTAATTTGGGAATCCCTTCCGCCGTTGGGATGCACATATGCTTAATATGTGCATATGCTTAATAAAGGCTCATGAAAAGTCCCACAGTGAAGAGTCTTGTTTACCAAGTGATTTTCAAATGTAATTTGTATCAGTGAAACCTTTTGCTTATATATCAACCTGTTAACATGCTGCAGAACTGGTAGTCCGCCAAAATATACTTGGGGAAACAAACTGTATCCTTGAAACACAGATCTGTTAATATCCTTGGAAAAGACCGCTTGTACTGGAAAAGCTGTGGTCTTGCTGATTCATCTGTATCCTTCACGTGCAGAGACCTCAGAGAGTCAGGGCTGGGCCTGTATCAGCTTTTTGTTGGGACGTTCAGCAGGGATCTCACAGTGCTCGATTCACAATAGATCCTCAATACAGCTTGATATGCATTTGATAAGTGTTGGTCATGATACAGATCTATCCCCTGGTGTTTCTCTTTGCACCAGGGCCTGGTATGTCTTTGGAATTCTGGCTTCTGCTGCTCCTTGAAATGATAGTAAGATGGATTTATTTTATTTTAGAGAACAGGATTGAAATGGCCAAAGGGAAGGAGGGCATTAATTACATCTTCTGGAGGAAAGACATCCCTTGGTTTCAGAAAGATGAAAATTGATAGAGAGTAAAGATCAATAAATTTGGGGGACATTGAGCGCCTGGTCTGTTGAGGCACTGGGAGGGAAATCTCGATGAATGATTGAGTTCCTTGGAAGGTTCTGCATTGTGCGTACTGCCGAGTGTCTCTAAGACTGTCAGGGTGAACAGACACCCATGCTCCAAATCTTGTTTGATGTTCCCTGCATAAATTTGCTTGCAACCAAAGCTTCGATGTAAAAAAAACGAATCAGAGCTGCCATAATTTTAAGTATAGATATTGACATTATATCTTTAATAATTAGAGTGGGAAGAAAGGAGACTTGCTCTGGAAACTTCACAGTAGATGATGAGGGGGATTTGGGGAAAGGTGTCTCAGTTCTAAGTTATTTCAGAGAGAACTGACATATTTCCTCCTCTTTGTGGGTCTATCAAGAATCCCAGAATGAAGAAAACATGGAACAAGGCTGATGCTCCTCTCATTATTCATCTTACGATAGAAGCAATTATCATATCACACCCTCATTAGAACTTCCCATTACCCACAAATGGAAGGCATATAAGACCCTTGACTTAATTCCCAGAATCATCTCTTGATATCATCCTCTTCTTTTTGCAACTGTCTTTGATTATTTTGCATTCAAGACCCATTGAAAAAATTCCATATTTGCCTTGACACGGTGTAAGCTTTGCCTGGAAAGCGCATCTGGTGAACTTCTCTTCAGCCTTCAAGACTTGGCTCAAGTGTCCTCTGCTTTGTGAAACTATACATGTTTTTTAAGACCTTTTCAGCCAGAGGGATTTTTTTTTTCTCTCATCCATCCTACGAAGCTCTTCACATCTACCTTTATTCTGACATCATCTCAAGCATTGACCGACAGAATGGTCACCAGCCCTTCATCTGGGTGGTCCTGAAGGGCCCATGCTGGTCTGTGAAGCCTGAGGGGGTTTAGAGAGCCCGGGTTGACCAGGGCCTCGAGGATGAGGTCAGAGCTTGCCCGTGGGCTCAGGAAAGCTGGTACTTGCCCTTTTTAGCATTTTAGCTACCTGAGGGGTCATTCCAGTGCCCACCTGCTCAATATTAGTTCCGCCACTGTTGTTCCTCACTACCTAGATTTGGAGTTATTTACTTGTCTGACATACCCATTAGACTGAAAGGTCTTCCAGGACAGAGACCCTGGGTCTTGTTTATCTTTCTGTCTCCAGAGCCTAGCATGGCGCCTGGCGTGGAGCAGGCCTATTGATTTCTGGGAAGAACTTACAGGCTGTCCCTAATGAATCAAGATGAAAGCATTTCCCTCCATCTCCAAGGTGGAGCCCTGAATTGGATTGGTCATATGTAAATTTACCTATTGAGTTGTTTCAGATTTTTGTTTTCCTTTATTTTACTTTGAGTGGGCACTTTTTTTCCTACTATGATTTAAAAAAATAAATAAGTGACTATGATTGTTGCTCACTGTTTCATTTCTTTCTTCCTAGAATGTACTGCAGGCTACTCCCTTAGTCATGGATGGGTAAGCCAGATCAACTTTTCTTCACCTCTTAGTGATAAAGATTCAGGGCTTTGGTTGTTATAGGTATTGGTATAGACAGAGCAGACCCCATAGTTGCTTTAATCTAAAACTATTTAGAACAAACAAGATGAGGAAAAAGAAATGACTGGGCCCAGATTACTAGACTTTTCAACATTGGAGTTTGGGGCTAAAGCCAGAGCTAATGATAGTGTCACTTTGTTTCATGTTTTGTCAGGCACTTAGTGATGAGACCCCATGGACCATAGCGTGCCAGGCTCCTCTGTCCAGGGAATTCTTCAGGCCACAGTCCTGGAGTGGGCTGCCGTTCCCTTCACCAGGGGATCTTCCAGATCCAGGGACCAAACCCGGGTCTCCTGCATTGCAGGCAGATTCTTTACCATCTCTGCCTGCAATGCAGGAGACCCTGGTTCAATTTTTCGGTCGGGAAGATCTGCTGGAGAAGGGATAGGCTGCCCACTCCAGTATTCCTGGGTTTCCCTGGTGGCTCAGCTGGTAAAGAATCCACCTGCAATGTGGGAGACCTGGGTTTGATCCCCGGGTTGGGAAAGTTCCTTGGAGAAGGGAATGGCTACCCACTCCAGTATTCTGGCTTGGAGAATTCCATGGACTGTATAGACCATGGGGTTGCAAAGAGTTGGACACGACTGAGCGACTTTCACCTTCACTTTAACGATGAGAGAGTTGGGGCACTATTTGAAGATTCCCAAGCTCCCCAATCAAAATTCCAGTTTAATACTGGCTTAATAGCACCCAAATCTCACACCAGTTTCTAACACAGATTTTTAAAGAAAGAAAAGAAGGAAGAAAAGACAGTTGAAAGGAAGGAAGGATGACAGGCAGAGGAAGAAAGCTCTCTGTCCGTCATCAGTGAACTAATGAACAGGCTGGGATAGTGGGGGGCGGCGCGGTCTGAGAGTTCTGACAGATACTAAGCTAGGTCTGATTTTGGAGCTCACTGAAATCTGTAGTGGGGGGGGGGATATATATATATATATATATATATTCTGAGGGACAGAACTTTGGTATTCCTCTCAGAATCTAGGTGCTTCTAGTTCTGTTACAAGCCAGTGTTTCTTTCACAGATAATATTTTCAGCATCATAGCCCTTGGCTAACATTGACTGATCCAGATATCTCATTTTCACATTGGCAGTGCGTCCCCTCCCATGCAGACCTGAAAGTGGGGCTACTGACGGGAGACTGGGGACTGGGTAATCTGTTTGCTTTGCAGGGCTGGTGATGGGGCATGGGAATGCCACACTTCCCTGGGGTTTCAAATGGGCAGGAATCACTTTTTGAGTCATTAATAATGGAGATAAAGGGGGAAGAATCCAGGTATCTGACAGTGCATAGACGGGAAAGTTGGAAGCTGGATTTGTATTTAAAGTTTCATGTTTAGTAGGGAAAGTAGCCAGGCACACACATAATTCAAGGTAAGAAGAGTTACGATTCATAATGTAAATCCAAATAATGTACAAAGGTGATTCAATGAAGGAGAGGTAGGATCTCACATTTCTGAAGGGTAGAACGTGAGATTAAGGATGGACTTAAAAGAGTAAAAGCATTTTAATTGGACTTAAAGAATAAAAGGAATTCCATTGATTGACAGTTGGTGAAAAGAGCATTCTAAGTGGAGAATGAACTGATGCATGAAGTTTGGAAAGTATAAAATGTGAAAACATTCATAATGATGACTTTGCTTTGTGCATATAATACATGTTGAAGGGAGCAGCTATTCTGAATGGCTTATTCTCAGAGGAGTGAATAGGTAAGAACTGCCTCTTAGTCTGCATCTTAAGTCTACCCAAGGTGTGAATCTGGAAACCAAAATGAATCTAAAGTTATTACTTGTAATTATCAGGTGATTCAGTGTTTATATGTTCCATCGATCTATCTCTTTTTATTATGGTTTATTAGAGGATATTGAATATAGTTCCCAGAAGGACCTTGTTTATCCATCATATATATAATGGCTTGCATCTGCTAATCCCAGATTCCCAATTCATCCATTCCCCACCCTCTCCCCTGTGGCAAGCGCAAGACTGTTCTCTATATCTTGAGTCTGTTTCTCTTTCATAGGTAAGTTCATCTGTCTTGTATTTTAGATTCCACATGTGATATCATACAGTGTTTGTCCTTTCTTTCTTACTTACTTCAGTTAGTATGATGATCTCTAGCCCATCTGTGTTGCTGCAAATAGCATGATTTCATTCTTTATGGCTGAGTAATATTCCATGTATATATCTTCCTTTTACCCATTCATCTTTCAGTGGGTATTTAGGCCATTTCCCCATCTTGACTGTTGTGAATAGTGCTGTTGTGAATATTGGGGTGCATGTATCTTTTTAAATTATAGTTTTTTCCTGCTTATATGCCCAAGAGTTGGATTGTTGCATCATATGGTAACTCATTTTTATTAACACTTTTTGCAGAACCTTTGAGGAGTTCCTTTTGAGGAACTGTTTTTTCATAGTGGCTTCACAAATTTATATTCCCAACAGCAGTGTAGGAGGGTTTCCGTGAGGAGACTCAAGATTTATATATCTGTCTATCTCTATCTCTCTGTCTATCTATTTATCTTTCTATCTATCTGTCCATCCAAGAAGCAGAGGTATTGTATCACAACACGGGGTAGTGGAATGCTGAGAAAATGGGCAGGTTGTTGCAGCGTAGCAAAAAAAGGAGTGGTTTTTAGCAGATTCATCTTTAAATCCCAGCTAACTTTAACTTCGTAAGATTTGTTTTCCTCATTAATAGATAAAGATTAAACTTTTTTCAGGATTATTTTGAGAATCTTGGCATATATTAGAGGATGACACCTGGAATGTAATAGATAATTAATATTCTTCTTCTTTCATCCTAGTCTAAACATCAGATGTTTAAATCTTATAGGTTAGAAGTTTCAGCATTAGTAAGAGTTATGCAGCAATTATTTACCATCCAATTCGTTCCATCCATTGTTGGTGAACTAACTGAAGACAAAGTGGGCATTGAGTTCCGTTCTTCAGAGACTCAAGATACTCCATGAGAAGCCTGCCTAAAGGAAGATAGGGTTCCTGGTCGCAAGTACACTCCTGGGAAATGGAGGCATGGAAAATCCCTTGGTTCTGCCTATTTCAACAAGACTGACTAATCTATAGATGTGGTTATATATCTTTAGATATAACCAAACCTAAGCAGGAGCCCTGTGTAGGAGCCCACGGATTTATAATTAACTTGTCTAGGGCCCTTTTAGCTTTATTCACACTGTCTTTGACTGAAAGACTCCATTTTCTTCCTCTTTCAGGTCCAGATGGGAGACCTTTTAGCTTTTAACCAAGGAAGACCCAAATGCGTCTTTCCTGAGTTACTGTAATGAGACTTTTGCTCCTGCTTTATGACAAGTAAATGAATTTGCCGTTTTGGTGACTGGTTGCTTCAGGGAATGCTCTGAAGACTTGCGTGACAATGCCTCTAACGTGCTAGGTCATTAACAACAATTGTCCAGGGGCTTCCCTGCTGGCTCAGGGGTGAAGAATCCACTGCCTGTGCAGGAGACACAGGCTTGCTTTCTGGCCCCAGAAGGCCCTGTATGTGCCCTAGAGCCCACAGGCCACAACACCTGACGCCCAAGTGCTTCAGCTCGAGAAGCAGTGAGGAGCCCAACACTGCAGCTGGAGAGTGACCTCCACTCTCTGCAGCTGAGGAGAAGCCTGCGCAGCACGGGCCCAGCACAGCCAAAAGCAAACACGTAAATAAATAGAGTTACAGAAAAACAAAAACAGTTGTCCAGCTATGGAGTTAGTTACTGACTAATACTGCAACCGGAAAATCATTATGTTACAAAAGAAAGGGAAATAACATTCATGCTCTGGGCCCCATTTTACTGAGAGCTTTAAACATGAAAGGTGTGGAATTATTGCTACTTGGCAAGAAAAATGCTAGTTCAAATACTCACGTGAGTTTTAGAGGACTAAATGATCATCTCCAAGAGTGATCATCTAGAAGACTCTCAGAAGGTGTGTGCTCGTGTGTAGACACGTGTAAAACACCCAGTCCCATTCTGCCCTGCCATGGAGCTAGGTCTTGGCACTGAGTTTAGTCCCCAGATTCTTTGAGAACCTGAGTGTTTCTATCATTCTCTGCACCACCACCAAATAGCGTGTCTTTCTGTGGAACTCTATGAAAAGTTCTTTGGTCAAGTTTCTAATCGGCAGGATTTGTGGTGACTAACAGGTTTCTGGGTGGATTTCCACAAAAGCATTCAGAAAGGAGTAAGAAATAGCCTTGTGGACCAGGCAGGCTTTTCCTAAGGCTGTAACATTTGAGCTGGGCTTTGACAGGAAGTGGAAAAAAAATGCCTGGGAAAGAAGACTAAAGGGCAGTTAAGTAACAGAAATAGAATTAATCCATTCAACAGATAGTTGTAATAATGTGAAAGTCTGACATCAGACAAAATGCAAGCGCCATGAGGGTGCACAGCCAAGGGACTCAGTCTAACCTCGGTTGTGAAGAAAGGTCTCCCTGACAAGAGTTAAGTCAGGCAAGTGGTGGTGAGAGAGTGTGACTGCAGGCAGAGGGGTCAGGAAGTGGGGATCCAGGGGTGAGAGAGAATTTATCTTGCTAGGGAAAGTGAAATTCTGGCAGCAAGGCTGGAGTATACCGTGGAAGGAAGAAGATGATGCAGGATGAGCCGGGAGCCGTAGCTGAACGATGGAGCATGAGAGGTCGTGCGAGTCATAGCAAATCATTGAGATTTTTGTCTTAAGGCAGTGACGTATCACTGAAGAATTTTAGGTTAGAGAGACACGACTGCTTACACAATTAGGAAAAGTACTAAGGTGGCTGTAAGGACAATGGATTAGAGTGAACAAAGACTAGGGACTGGGTGACCAGTTAAGAAAGCCTCTGAGTAATGGCTGAGTAATATTCCATGGTGTATACGTACCACAGCTTCCTTATCCTTTCATCTGCTGATGGGCATCTAGGTTGCTTCCAAGTCCTGGCTATTATAAACAGTGCTGCGATGAACACTGGGGGACACGTGTCTCTTTCAGTTCTGGTTTCCTTGGTGTGTATGCCCAGGAGGGGGATTGCTGGGTCATATGGCAGTTCTATTTCCAGTTTTTTAAGGAATCTCCACACTGTTCTCCATAGTGGCTGTACTAGTTTGCATTCCCACAAACGGTGTAAGAGGGTTCCCTTTTCTCCACACCCTCTCCAGCACTTATTGCTTGTAGACTTCTGGATAGCAGCCATCCTGACTGGAGTGTAATGGTACCTCATTGAGGTTTTGATTTGCATTTCTCTGATAAAATTCATTTGAATCAGTTCTAATGAGATGGATGAAACTGGAGTCCATTATACAGAGTGAAGTAAACCAGAAAGATAAAGACTAATAGAGTATACTAACGCATATATATGGAATTTTAAAAGATGGTAACGATAACCCTATATGCAAAACAGAAAAAGAGACACAGATATAAAGAACAGACTTTTAGACTCTGTGGGAGAAGGCGAGGGTGGGATGTTCAGAGAGAACAGCATTGAAACAAGTATACTATCAAGGGTGAAACAGATCACCAGCCCAGGTTGGATGCATGAGACAAGTGCTCGGGGTTGGTGCACTGGGAAGACCCAGAGGGATGGGGTGGAGAGGGAGGTGGGAGGGGGGGATCGGGATGAGGAACACATGTAAATCCATGGCTGATTCATGTCAATGTATGGCAAAAATCACTACAATATTGTAAAGTAATTAGCCTCTAACTAATAAAAATAAATGGAAAAAATTAATAATCTAAAAAAAATTAAAAATAAAACCTTAAAAAAAAAAAGAAAGAAAGCCTCTGAGTAATCCTGTGAGGTGACTGATGATGATCTGGAATAGATGCTAACAGTGGGGTGGAAAGACGTGAAATATGGAGGTGGAAGCAGCAGAATTTGCGTGCATGTGAAACAGAAGAGCCTGCTGTGTGTGGAGAATGTCAAGCGCCTCATTATAGATTGAACACAGGGTGCATGCATGTGTGCGAGAAGAGATGAGCTTGAAAAGGCGAGTTGGAATCAGATTGTAAAAGGCCTTGACTGTTCTGAGGAGTTTGGCCTTATCATGAGGATTTACGAGCTCTGCTCTCTAACTTCCCATGTCTTGGTAACCTAAACTGTTCTAAACATCTATTATAGGATTCCAATTTCATTAGCATTTTAACACATTACCACATTTTCACCCTTGAGCGGCCAAGCATGGTTATATCTTCATATTGGAGAGTAAGTCATAATCAGACAGTCCAATACTTTCCACTCCATAAGGTTATTTTTTCGACGTTTCCCATTGTGTAATCGCCAGCTATCTGTTCAGTTCATGTTGAGGTCTCCCTTACCCGCACTGGCAATCTCCATATTGCATCACCGCAGAAGAGAGCACTCAGCGTGGGATCACAGAGCGTCGGAGCTGGAGGTGATCACTGAGAACAGCCCAGTTCAATCTCTTCATTTTACAGTTGGAGCTCAGGTGGGTAAAACGATTGGTCCAGGCAAATGCAACTATTTTAAGCCCAGAGAAAACTCACTGGAGTGTTTCTTCCAGCCCCGATTCCTGGGAACGACGATGCCATACACCCTTGGTCTCACCTGGGACCGCTGTCCACCCCTTCCTCAGTTATCTCGGACTGAGGAATAATTCTGGTTGAATTCCTTTGAGCAGTTCTCTTCCACTCTACTTTGTTTCCACTCTTCTGCTCAAAATACTTAGCTTGCAAGCTGTGCTCTATTTTCTTGTGATGGAGGAACTTTAAATGGGCGATTGAGCCCTTCTGGGGAAGTATGGGAAAAGCTGTTGAAGAATAACAATTATCATTAACATTTAGCGGAGTACTAAATATTCCAGTCACTGGCTTAGCTGGTTTTTTTTAGCTTTTATTAACATATATAATTCTTACAACAACCCTATAATGTAGGTACTAGTAATATTATTTACTTACTTTATAAATATGGAAACTGAGGTGTTATCGGCTGACCCATGTCAAATTATGACTGAGTGATGGTCCTGGGATTTGAAGCTAGATGTTTGGACAATAACCACTGCACAATTGTGCTCTTAACTGTTAGGCTGCAGAGCATTCAGATTGAAAAAAACGTTAAAAGGTGAAATGCCGCTGTCATCTCATCACACATTACTATTAACATTTGTCAGTTTGTTGACTTTTGAAGCTTATTGAGGTAGTATTTATTATTCATAGTGTTGCCGTCATTGGAGTAGTTTTCTTTACCTCTGTGAGCCCACAGCCATAAATGGGAGATTTTACTAAGCTGGGGTTGGGGTGGCTGTGCCTATGTCATATACAAGCCAAGAGGATGAAGACAGTCTGCAGGGAAAGACGCAGTGAAGCTGGCCCCAGGCCGTGGCCTCACGGAGGACAGCACCTGACTTCTGATGGATTTCCCCTCTCTGGGTTCACTCGTTTGTGAAACCCAGTTGAATGTCTCTTTGTAGCTTCTGTTGGATGTTGCCTCTTTTTTTTCTAAAAAGGTTTACCAACTTATCTGAAACATTCCCAATTCTAAACAGTATGGTTCTATGGGACAAAATTGGCAGCAAGAGCCCTCGACAGTGGATTAGGGAAGGGACCAATTCTCTGATAAGGGACTTCGGACTGGGGATGTCCCGTGGTGACTGTCCCCCCTCATATGAGAGCAGAAATGGAAGAGAGCTGACATTTAGCTTACTGCCAGCTGCTGCTAGAAATACAGATATGGATAATTTATCTACAAATAACAATAAAAAGGCAGACCTCCCTCCTCAGGCCATACTCTGAATACAGGGGAGATTGATAATAATATTCATCAGTTATTTTTTATAGCAGTATTTTAAGTGTTTTTTTTTAAATCGATTCCTGTTTCTCATGATAACCTTGTGATATAGACAGGTGGCATTTTTGTTTGCCACACAAACAAACCAAGGTTCAAAGAGGTAATTATTCAAGTCATGAAAATATTGAGAATAGTAAATGCTCTCCTAAGAAGCTTCAAAACTCAACAAATTGGTAGACGATGCCAATAGTAATACAAACGTGTTGTGACATCGCTATTTCAGTTTTAGATGCATTGGCTTGTAAGAACTAGTAGCACAGAACATTTTGTCCATGCTTAATTTGTGAAGATAATCATTTTTTAATGTTATAATCTCTATTTCTGATCTGCTTTTGCCTAGGGAGATGGAGTTAATAGATTAAAAGTAGATGCTTTATGAAGTCACATTATGCATAGTCTGGACACAGCTGCCAAAATTCCAAGCTACCTGGTAATACATTACCTTCAATTTCATATGCATTAGTGGAAACAATAATAGCTGACATATACAGGATATTTACTATGTGCTGTACACTCTTCCTACTTCTGTATCTAATCATCTCACCCCTAAAACCACGTTCTCAAATTCCTCACTTGGGTCATTCAGTGTTTCTTACCACAATCTCCTTGACACCCACAGTTTCTTGTTGGAGTGTTCCTTTCACTCTCCTGTTTTACCTAAAATATGTCTGTTGCCTGAGGGTGTTGTATCCTCCACAGCCTCATTGAGTTGGTGTTCAGTCACTCAGTTGTGTCCGACTCTTTGCGACCCCCGGGACTGCAGCACACCAGGTTTCCCTGTCCTTCGCCATCTCCCAGAGTTTGCTCAAACTCACATCCGTTGAGTCAGTGATGCCATCCAACCATCCTGTCCTCTAACATCCCCTTCTCCTCCTGCCCTCAATCTCCCCCAGCATCACGGTCTTTTCCAATGAGTTGACTCTTTGCATTGGGTGGCCAAAATATTGGAGCTCCAGCTTCAGCATCGGTTCTTCCAATGAATATTTAGGGTCGATTTCCTTCAGGATTGACTGGCTTGAGCTCCTTGCGGTCCAAAAAGAATAGCTTTATTGATAGGGCTATTCTTTTGTCATACATCACGTTCTTCCAGACCAGCTGTTGGAATAACTAGATTTCTTCTATCGATTGCTGCTCTCCTGCGCTTTGCAAAAGTTTGTTGTTGTTCAGTCTCTTAGTCATGTCCGACTCTTTGTGACCCCATGGATTGCAGGGTTCCAGGCTTCCCTGTCCTTCACTGTCTCCCAGAGTTTGCTCAGACTCATGTCCATTGAGTTGATGATGCCATCCAACCATCTCATCCTCTGTCGTCCCCTTCTCCTCCTGCCTTCAATTTTCCCCAGCATCAGGGTCTTTTCCAGTGAGTCAGCTCTTCGTATGCAAAAGTTTATGTTCTTTGAAATACACTGATTGCTTCCTGTTTTCTCACTGTGGTTATCTACCAGCACTCTCATCACTGTCCAATTAGGTTCCTGGGTCATAATTTCACTCTATGTGATCTATCCTCATTCCTGGAAATGTCAAAATCCTGATGGCCAACTCATCCAGCATTCTAACCTCTCAATTTCTTGATGTTAATTACCTCCAATGAACTTTATTTCCACTCCAGTTCAGCCACTTATTCCCATGACCACATCCTAGATCCACATCACTTGAAACCACATTATTTTCAGACTAGCTGATGCAAACACCCATTCTTGAGTCTTCATATCTTTCAGTCCATGGTCCCACCTCTGTAAGGCTTCTTTAAGTTTGCTTCCTTTTTTATACAACCTGGACTCGGTGGGCCATCATTATAATCAACACATCACAGAAGCTCTCAGTGTCTTTGTTCTTCACCACCTCATATTATCTGCTATCTAGATGAAACTGATCCAGAACTTCTCCTCAGTGCCCGGACAGAGACGTCAGAACACATCTAGGGAAAACTAGGATCTCAGACTTCAAATGTACTTCTAACCGTGTGCCCCAGTCTTTGCTGTGATTTGCCAGACAGCTTGCTTCTTCAGGTAAGGGGGTAACTGCATTCAGACTGCTCGTTCCTTGTGATCGAGTCACCTTCCAGCCTATCTAACCTTCACTAATACTTCCTCAATGAAACAGAAAAGGCACCGCATCTGTAAACCCATCTCTGCCTGTGCTGTCTTCTCCTTCCCTCCTGTTACATCTGAGAAGGGCTTTTCTTCTCTTCACAGTAGAGTTCAGTCCTTCCCAAAGTCCCTCACTCAGTCTTCATGCATTTCCTTTTTCTCCTGCAGTTCATCCACCTACTTCCGTCTCATCAGCCTGTCCTCTCGGGATCCATCTCCGCCCCTGACAGATGTCCTCTGCCGTCCCCTCTTCTCAGATAACCTTCTCCTGAATTCCGCATCTCTCACAAATTATCACCACACTTCTTGCCATATTCTCACAGCCGGCTTCAAAAACTGTTGTCCACTCACGCTAACTTTACTTCAGACCCCGAGCGCACCTCAGTTTACTCCAATCAGGATTTTCCCCAACAATCTAAAGAAAATGCTCTTGTCAAGGTCAATTATAACCACCTCAATAACTTCAATATTAGGTCCGGTGGCAGTTTTTCTACCCACATCTTATTAAATCTCTTAGCTTTAATCAAAGTTATTTTTCTTTTTTCCCAAGTCACTTTTAGTAATTCCTCTTCTCTCCAGCTGCTTTTTCTCGGCCTTTTTTGTGTTTTTCTTCTTCTACCTGATCTCTAGGTGCAGGAGCACCCCAGGCCCATTCTCCTTCTTTCTCTGTAGACTTTCATTAGAAGACCCTTTCTGTTTTCATTGCTTTAAATGCTGTGTATGTGCTGATAATGTCTAAATGTCAGTCTCTAGCAGAGATTGCTCTTAGATCTCCAGATTTGTGTATCCGCTTACCTACCTGATGTCTCTTTTTTAACATGCCCCAAATCTCAAAGAATCATGTTCTTTCTCTGCCCTTCCATCTCATTAAATGACACTGCCGTTATCCAGTTGCTCAAAGCAACACCCTTACAATTAAGCTTGAGTCTTTGGTCTTTAACATCCAAGTGCTTATCAAAAGTTTTGTCGTTCCTATTTATGAGAAGTGTTTCAGATCCACAGGCTTCTACCGATCTTTCTCTCTCCCACACTCTCCCAAAGGCTCCATCATCTCTCTCCTGGACTACTACACTGGCCACTGAAGATGTGGCCTTCCCTGAATCTCCTGCTTTCAGCAAACTCTTCCTCACAGAAGAGCCAGTGAATGCTTTAGATACATAAATCATGCGGTCTGTCTTTCGCCTTTAATGCGCCCGTGGTTTCCCTTCACACTTAAAACTCAGCGCCTTCCGGGCCTGCAGACGCTATATAATCTGGCCCCTGTTGACTTAGCCAGCATTATTCTCTGCCCTTCTCTTGCTTCAGGACCACAAAGGAAGAGTTGGGCCCCAGTGTGAATCCTGTTATTCCTCTTCTTAAACCGTGTCCATTATCATTAGTATTTACAAGTTGTGATTTTAAATGGAATGTTTGTTTACATGTTTATCATGTCCTTCTTCCCCTAAGTTGTAAGCTCCATGACCTCAGCGCCTGCAGCGGTTTTAGTCACTGTACATACCAGCAGGTGGACAGCGTGTACCTTATAAATAACCCCTGGATGAATGAGTGTTGATGGACAGTAGTTATAAGGTGTAGATCTATTATGGATAAATACTATATTTGGTTTAATGAATCAATGTTTAGATTGTATCTTAAACTACATCTCAAGTGAATTCTGAGGTCTATGCGGCATATACTATATTAAACACACACTGTTATTGGTGGTTTGATGCAATCGTCACCACTGTCGTGCTGGGATTGCCATCACAATCATTAATAGTTTATTAAGCATATTTATTGAATTCTGAGAATTGTGCTAGGCACAAAGTTAAAAAAAAAGAGATGACACATTGTTTATGGAAAAGAAAGAGACATTGAAAGGGGAGCAATAAATTCAGAAAAGGCTCTGTGATTAGGACTTTGAGTCAAGTTCCCTTTGATGACAGAGGAATGAAGACAAGTGGTCCCAGGTACTTCTACATGCAAATATTATCTTTATGTACTCAAAGCAGCACTTAACACCAGAAAACAGAAATGTAAGCCATAGTCTCTTGTCTCAAGGAACTCATATCCTGGAGAAATTAACTGCAGCATTCTTATTATATTAATCTACACTCCAAATAAAGGATGTATTTCTGTTTTTACCCATAACATTGCTGCCAGATTAATAAGAATTTTCAAGATCTTAATGGATTGATTTCAGCATAATTGTAACTATATTAATTCAGTGCAATTACCTCTCAGTAAAATTTAAATGAAGCTAAATTGAAGAAATTAGAAATATTTGAAATCTCTAGTTGGAAGCCTGGAGGCATTGTAACCTCATCTATTTTCATCTCAGTGTATTTGTAGTTAACCTCTAGGTAGATGGTGAGTACTTTTCTTGCAAGTTGAAGAGTTTCACACCCTATCAACACTTTAGAACTTGGATTTTGCAAAGCAATCAAGAAGAAATAAAGAAAACTGCACACACACACACAAAACCAAACCCTGAACTGCCAACCAGGACAAATGTATGCAGTCGTTGGACACATTTTGAGTGCTTTATTACAAACTGTTGCCTACAAGAAAACATTTAGATTTAGGGAAACTAACATAAGGGTAATTGAGGCCACAGGGGAATTATAAAAAAAGTTTTCAAAATATTAGTAAAGAACTCTGACTTAGAGGGATTAACATCATGTGGTTAAAAAAAAAAACCAATGCCTGGGCCCCAAACTTGGAGGATCAGCTCTTGCCGTTACGCGCAGCTCCACACTGGGCGGGCCCCTTGATCTCTGGCTTCATTTTCTAGTCATTCCTGCTCTTCTAACTTTATGGTGCGATTGTGAAGATCTAATGAATGTGGAAGTACTTTTTCAACTATTAAAACCTTTGCAAGTGTAACTAAGGGGGATGATTGGAAAAGCACTTCATAACCATATTTAAACAAGTAGAAGTAATCTGGTAGCAGAATGTCTGAGGACAATGTCCAATTTATGAAAATTGGCTCAAAAATATCCCCAGAGTCTCTAGTGTTACAAATACACTGTTCTGTTTCTTTTGGCTACTTAAAAAAAGAATGTTGACTCAACTCTTTTATTGCACATTTACTCATGTGCAAGGCTCCATGAGAGGGTCCATGAGGGCTAGTAAGATACGGGATGTTGATGAACCATTCTCTGTGAGTTCCAAATCAGATTGGAATAGAAGGGAAGGTAAAGCAAATTTTAAATGCTCCCATTGCGGTAGATGCTTTTCATATTATACCTCACATATGTGCTGTAATAAATTAGGGAGAATTGTTTTCCATTTATCGATGCCGAAAAGGTTGACAGATGCTAAATGAGTGTCTGAGGTTAGGTTTGGAAGTTCAGATTGAAAAACTCAAAATTTTTTTTTTTTTAAAGTCGTGTACTTTCTATTATATTCAGTGCCCTTCTGTTAAGTTTAAAATCAGAGTCATAAACAAAAATATTGTTAAATAGATATTGACTGTAAAGTCAGTTGTATAAACAGTAAGCTTTCTGAATCTCCTGCACCTCCCCAGTCCCTTGCATGGCTGTTTCCTAGGCTTCTGCTCAAATAGCACATTTTCAGACAGACTTTCCTGCCCACCCTGTGTACTGACGGGTCAGTCTCACGCGTCCCATCTCTGTTCTGCTCTGTCTTTGCTTTCAGTCGCTGAGTCACGTCTGACTCTTTTGCGACCCCATTGACTGTTGTCTGCCAGGCTCTTCTGTCCTTGGGATTTCCCAGGCAAGAATACTGGAGTGGGTTGCCATTTCCTTTTCCAGGAAACTTCCCAACCCAGGGATCGAACCTGCATCTCTTGTGTCTCCTGCCTTGGCAGGAGATTGGATTCTTTACTGCTGAGCCACCAGAGAAGCCCCACTATGATATTAATACCATAATGCTCACCTTTCTCCTCAGTTATCTCTATTTATTTATTTATTAGGAGGATAGCATAGCATGATGGTTAGAAGTACATAGTATAGACCAGGGCTCTCCAATAGATGGATAATCCAAGTCACATAAATTTTAAATTTTCATTGGTGGTGGTGGTACTCAGTCACTCAGTCCTGTCTGACTTTTTGTGACCCCCATGGACATCTTCCAGGCCAGAATACTGAAGCAGGTTGCCATTTCCTACTCCAGGGGATCTTCTGGGCCCAGGGATCAAAACCACACCTCTTGTGTCTCCTGCACTGGCAGGCGGGCTCTTTACCACTAGCACCACTGTACCCACACCCAAAAAAGTCAAAACAAGCAGGTAAAGTTAATTTTAATAATACATTTTATATAACCTACTACATATAAATTATGATTTCAGTGTACAATGAAGATACACACATAAACAAGAGTATAGTTTACATTATTTGTACCATCTTCAAATTGTTTGTTTGTTTTATACTTATAGCACATAGCAGTTTGAATTAGCCACACGACAGGTTCTCCATAACCAAATGTGCCCATGGCATTCACGTTGGAGAATGCAGCCGTAGAGTAAGTCTGCCTGGGTTCCATCATTAGCTGTTTAACCTAGAAATTAAAAATTGTTGGAAAAGGGCCATTATTCTCTCTGTAATCTCTGTAATCTCAGCACCTGTAACAGACTATGGCATATGGTAGAGGTTATTGATTATGGCAAATGTTCATGGTTAACATGGTGGAAGAGGTAAGCTTTGAGTCTGATTTTGAAGTGTGAGTTGAATATAGACCTGCATAGAGAAGAGTGAAGACAGATCTAGGAGTTCAAGGGTCATGGGCTTGATTAATAACAAATGGCTTGATTTTTATACAGAGAACAATACACAAAATCATCTGTCTGTGAGGAGATGTAGAGGCAGAATGATGAATAAGGTGACTATTGATAATCAACACTGAAAACTCTGCTGAGTGATTGTGATTCTGAACAGGGTTTTGGGGACCAGACAGACCTGATTGGAATCTCAGTCCTCTCTGGGCGATGTTGGTGGGCAGCTTATTCAGTTGTTCTGTGCCTGAGTTTCCTCATACATGAAATGGAGGATGTTCATCCTTACACATTTAAGGATTAAAGAAGATACTATATGCAAATCCTTAGACGTGTAGTGTGCATTTAGAAGTCTTAATCAGTGTGGGTGATCTAATTGCCATTGTTATCATTTTATTAATTATTTCTACATTAATTGTAGAGGAACCTGCAGCCTTGAATTTCAGACTAACAGCCCTGTAGTCTCCATAATCATGTTGCTGTTACTGCTTATCTGTCCTCATGGCTTCCCTGAGTAAACCCCTCAGAAACTCCTCATCACCTGTACATGGAAGCCCAGGCTCCTTCTCAGGCAACACGGCCTCAGCAACATAATCCCCCTAACTCTTTACACATTGCACTCTAGCCATGCTGAGTCATGTAGAATCTCCTGAATAGTTTACACTGGTTAATGTGGTTCTGTTTTGGAGCATATCATCCCCCTGCTATTGTTATGCACTTGTGTGTCTGGAAAATGATGTCATACACCCCAAAATTAATCCCAGGTATTTTCAACCTGAGGAAAGGCAGAGATATTGGGCCACATCTCCTTAGAGAGCATTTTGTAATACCATTTCTTATTTACACGTCAGTTTCCTTCAATAGGTTGCCATATATTTGAGGGAAGGAGCCAAGTTCTATTTATGTGTGTATCCCTCGTGTGCAGCATGATATAGATGTTCAGCTAATACTTTTTAATTGAATGAATGCCTGTGCTTGAGGCAGTGAGAAGCTCTTGAAGACTGCTGGGCTACCAAGGCTTTTGTTAGTGTCTGGACGACTATATCTCAATTCCTATTTGCATAACTCTTGAACTGATTATCTGGAAACCCCATCCTTTCTGAAACAACTGCTGTCAGGCCTCCCATATGAGAAAAAGATTAAAACCTGAACCAGCTTCCCTGGTATTCATCTTCCTCAGCAAAGCTTTAACTGCTGCTGACTTTTAAGGTGGGATTTCCTAATTGTGTTTAAATCTCCTATCTACTGCTGGCCATAGATGTGCTAACAAATGAAAGTTTCTGTGTGTGTGGTGGAGGGGGGGGAGAAAGTTTGCCTCTTATAGCAAGGAAATAGTTTGAGGCTATGTTTTAATTAAAATGAATATCTGCGCTATCTTAATGTTATTGCCAGTTAAGTGTAGCAGGGTGATTTAGAGTTCTATAACACAATTATACTCTGGTAATGAAGCTCTGCAGAATTATCCTTGGAATTTAGAATGCAGAAGGGAGCAGTAGCTCTCATTTGTAACCATGTTACGGCCTTTATTGTTACAGTATTTTCTGTTTTCCTCAAAGATTAACTCAGTCATATTTAAGTCTCTGGCTGCATTACAGAGAGGCAGAGAAACTGGGCAAGGGAACTGCTTTACTGTCCCTGCAGCCCATCTTAGTGCTTTACTGAGGGGACAAAATGGCAGGGAAATTGCGTCAGAGCATCACCGTTTTTATTGTTCTGGCTCTGGCCCTCCTGACTAAGCCCCCCTCAGGCTGGCCTGTGCAGTTCCTGGCTGATCCTCACTTGAGGCTCTGTGATGGCCAGAACAAAGTTTCAAGGGCCACCAGGGACGGCTGCGTTTCCAGAAGGAAAGCAAGCCCAGGAGGCGGCGCTGTCCTTGGTGCTGAATTCCTCTGCCGTTTCAGGTGTGGTGAGAGCTGCTCTGGCGGAAAGAGGGGTGACAGTGGTTAAAAGTGAGAGTTCTGGGGACAAACCCAGAATCCATTACATCTCAGCTGTGGGACCACAGACAAGTCATTCAGCCTCTCTAAGTCGGCCTCAGTTTATTGATCTGTAACATGGGGCGATAGTAGAAACTGCTTCATTGAATTTTTGTGAGAGTGAAATGTTATACATGAAACTTAGAAGGGCGGCTGGTATATGGTATGGGCTCCGCAGGTAACAGAAACTCAACTGCTGCACAGATAGCTAATCCTTGACCAGCCAGTTTGGAGCTTTTTCCCAAATGGCATCATCTTCAGATTGGCAAAAACCAAGTTATTACACATGTATCTCCCCTAAACTTGCACTTTTTTGAAAAATTCACAAACAAATCTTGATTCATTTTAACCCACATTTAACACCTATTATGTGTAAGATCTTTCACTAAGTAATTCAAGTAATCCCAACGTGAAGCATATGTTGGATCTGTCTTCAAGGCTCTTGCGGCTCAGTAGGTAAAGGCAGGCATGCAGAGTGAGACAGCATGAACAAAAGGGCATAGGAAGTAGTAGTGCAAGGTAAGAAGTTGTTTACCTCAATTAGGGAGGATTTTAATGACGGAGTGACATTTGAACCGAACCTTGGGGGACAAATAAGAATTTTATATGCAGAGAATGTTGGGGAGGGACTCCAAAAAGATTGTCTGGACCAAGTTCAGATGTAGTGAAGTACAAAGAATGGAGGGAGAATGGGAGAAATCTGTTGTGACTGTAGCGTAGTCTAGTGTGTCTGTCTGGGGAGGGACTGTAACATGGAAAATTGTGCAAAGGTCAGAGTCAAATCATTTTCCTTCATGAAGGCAGGCAAAGGAGTTTTGACATCACTTTATAGGAAGCTGAATGTTTTGGAGGACCAGCCCGTGATGTGACTACAACTAGTATGTGTGCTTCTGGTTGACCTCTGCTCAAGGATACCAGATGCTGTAATTCTCTAATGCTGTCTCCACATCAACAGCCTCAACTCTGAGAGCTGGGGAAGCCTCCCTTTCCCCATTCTCCCCACAAAAAGATTGAAGCTAAGTTTTAAAGTGACAAAATATACTTTCATTTTCTCCATCTTAATAACTGCTTATTTAGCATTTACTGTATTTCAAACCCTGTATTTAACTATTTACATACTTTAACTCATAGCAACTGTATGAACTTCCTACTATTATTGTACCCATTTTCCAGATGAGAAAATTTATGTTTATAATGACTAAATATCTAGCCTACCATTAAGTCAGCTAGTAGGCTATAACCCTGGAGATGAGGTCTGTTTTCAGACTCCTCAAGCACTCTTCTGCCTGCCCATGAATGGGGTCAAGTAAGTGACAGGTTGTTAGGGCCTTGAAGGTGGCATCTTGTTGATGTTGAGACGTGAACTGTACAAGCAGGTGACGCCACGTTCCAAGTCACTTGACCGCCCCGGGTCCTCACTTTCTTCATTAGTAAAATGAGATGATGGATCTAAAACTTTTCATATTTATAGACAACTTAGCTGTCTGTTCTGTCATAGTTTATTAGCTTTGACCTTAACAAGTATCCATGAAAGGGGCCTTGCCCCATTTCACACACGACAGAATACAGGCTTAGAGAAGTGACTTTTACTAGCCGCCTGCAGCCAGGAAATACCAGGGCCAGGTGAGCACAGGTCTTCTACCAGCCAGCTCAGTGCTTCCTTCCCCCACCACTCCAAATGGAAGATGTTCCCAGACCCAAATGTTTGCCATGATTAACCTATCCCATGCAACTAGTTTCTTAAAATCTCTGAGTCTTAAATTATCTCAAATTATTTTCTAAACCCTCACTGACCCTTTTAAAATCAGGATATAGCACCATCTCTTCAAGTTATCTTTGCATAAGCAAAATAAAGGCCCTCTAAATGAGTTCGTGCAGAATGCTTCTCTTCAATATGTATGCTCTGGGAGGAGAGTTATAGCACATTTCTTTCTGCACCACTGAATGGATGGCATTAATAGTAATGCCCCTAGATATTTATATCACAAATCTCCCTATGTTCACCCTCCGGTCAGATGCTGTTAAGCCAAGATTCCCCACTGGTTCACAGTGATGTCAGAGGATATGGTCAAGACATAGTCAAATCCTAAGCTCTAAAAAATCACCCCAAAACACCCAGGGCAGCAGCTGAGTAGAGCATCTCAGCTACAGAACTGTCAGTAGCAGCACATGTAAATTCTGTTTCTTGGATGAAGAAACGTAATCATTTGTCTGGAAAAATTTCCCTGGGCTCTGAAATGGACACACTGTTAATAATCAGAGCATTAATTAATTAAAGTGAGACTCTATCTACCTTGTCAGGATTCCACCCTTTGTTCTCTGCCTGAAAAGCCACTTCCTTTATGATGATTTGGAAAATTTTATCAGGTGTGTCTGAGTTGATGTGTAGAGTACTTTACCTATTGGGGGTTCTGAAACCTTCTTCTTTCACATAGAAGTGGGCTCCTCTTCCTGTATACTTTTATACAGCCTGGCTCCCTGTGGTAGGAGATGACTGGACCAGTTGGGAACATCACTGCGGAACCATACAGAGTGAGGCCTGTGTCACTCTGATTCTTCCTCCTGGAAATTCAGAATCTGGATACAGACTGAGTCAGTGAACTCAGAGTTCTGTTCCCAGAAGGGTTCTCTTCGTGGAACTGCTGAGACTGTCATTGTGTGATGAGGTCATGAGGATGCTTGCACAAGTTGGAAGAGCCGGCCAAGGAAGATGGACTCGAGGAGAAGGGAGTGGAGTGAACAAGCAGGGGAAAAAGGCATGAGACGCCATGTGGCCTTGAAGAGAAAAATAGATGTAACACATGTCCTCCTCTCTGGGAAGCGAGAAGAGGTAGTTCTTGTTTCTGGGTAAAGAGACACCTTCCAAAGCTTTTCAACTCTTTTCATTATTTGTGCGCCAGTTTGAGATACTGGTTTTTGTCTCTTGAAATGTTACAGATCCTCAAAATACAAGTCATTTGAGGCCATAAATGAGGCACCATTAATATGCATGACGTTTCATGACTCACAAAGAGATAGATTTAATAGGATCTGGTGCCTTATTTTACACAGTTATCATTTGGGCCCTGTGGCCGCAGCCGACTTGTTTTTGCTTTAGTAGTTATGCCTTGTGCAGTGTTCTCTGTTAATAGTAATAGAAAATTCTATGTTAGTAATGCTGTCTGTTATTTACTGAATATTTGCTATTTTTCAGTGAGTGACCAAGTACTTATATGAACTAGTTTATTTATTCCTCAAAATCACCCAAGGAGGTAGTGCTGTTATTTTTCTAGTTTGCAGATTAGCAGACCCAGTGCTTATATAAATTGCCTAAAAGCTCACATTTAATGTATGGTCTGGGAGTGGGGCGGTGAGACAAATTCAGCCAGACCCTGGGGTTGGAGTTTGTAATGTCTCTACCTACTGAATTCTTTGACTATGTAGAATGGCCTGGTATCTTTTATTTGGGGGAAAAAAATGTTAGTAACAAGAGTGAGGTTTCTGTTGGAAGTGACTGGTCCTAACTGTCCAGTAAGAAAGCTTTATATTTAATACTGAGAAATAATCTAGTGAAATTTTTTAGAGAAAGTATAAATACAAAGTTTACTACAGAGATAAAGAATGTGCAAGAAAATTACTATTCCAAGTGATTATCAACCACTTTCCAATAAGGCCTTGTTGCTTATGGTTAAGGGTATGGGTTATTTGGACAAAAGAATGCTGTTTGTGAGTGTTGGGATGACCATTCATTAGCTGTGGGATTTGGGGAGACTTACTCTGTTGCAGTCCAGTGTTCTCATTTATGAAGCGGAGATAATTGATTACCTGCTTCAAAAGGTGATGGTAAAGAGGAAAGAACAATACAAATAAAATACTTGGCACAGTGCTTGGCACATGGTAAGTACTTAATAATAAGTATCACTTAATACTTCACAGTGTTGATTATTGAGATGACTGGGGTCCAGGTAACTGTGCTGCTGCCAAGATATTTTGTCTTTTTATTCAGTATTTATATATGCCCTTATGCTCCTTCTAATAAATAATCCAAGTGTACCTCCAGCCTATGTCCCTGACAAACCCCATGAAGAAAATGTGGTCCAACAAGCCATAACTCCATGTGAATCTTACAGACAAAAGCCCTGTGAGTCAGAAACCATGAACCCCATTTTATGGATGACTCTAAGGCTCAGAGAGGTCAAGGGACTTTTCAAAGGTTGCACAGCATGAAGGAGCCAAAAGGAAGATATGATTAGACTGTGCTGGACTTTTTACAGTCTTGACGTCTTGCTAAGAGAAGCCTGGGAGACGGGGATGTCTGGCCATGGAGTGTGTGTCCCGAGGCAGGAGCGGGTGAGGAAGTGAGTGTGAGAAGGACAGTGAAGTGCGTTACCGCCTACCCACTGACATTCAGAGATGCCGTCCTCGAGGAAACAGTTATCGGCACTTGGGGCTGTGAGAAAAAAAATAGTGAGAGACTTCGGAATGGGCAAAACACATGATTGAGGATTCTCTCTAGCCCACCCCTCTAGGGCATGTCTGCCTCTCATTGTCTTTGAACTATGTGACTACTTGGTAAAAAGAAAACTGGTACTAATGCAAATGATTATTACCCGTAGAAATGCGGATTGTGTTCCGTGGAGAGGGGTTGACGATTGCCCTGTGGATGTTGACCAGCTTTGCCTCTCGTTGTTATCTCCATCAGCGTCCTGGTTTCCTAAGTGTGTTCTTCAGACTCTCCTTTGAATGGGTTGCAACATCTTACCGGTTCTCTCATTAATTCATGAGTTAAATGAAATATTTGGCATGCGTTTGTTTCATATTTGTATGAGCATCAAGATTTTATCTTTGGCAAAATTGTTCATAAATAGGAGAGAGCTGCCCACTGCCTCATACAGTCGACTTCATCAGGCACAAGCAAGTGTTTCAGGGCAAAGTCAAAAAGCATCCTTTGTTTATTTAGCATGTACGGTCGAACCAGAAACACCGCATCCATTAGATGGAAGGGAAGGACAGATGAGGGCTGTGAAGGAGGAGAAGGGGCTTCACCCACTGCTTCCTGAGGGGCTGGCCCTGAGCGCTGTGCTGCTTTGGTGGCGATGCAGCGGCCTGAGCAGACAGAGGGGGTGTGGACGGACAGTGGGGCCAGCTCTGCCGTGGACCAGCTGTGTGACCTTGGGCAAGTCACGTAGCCCTCTGTCTCTCCATCTGCAAAATGAGAGGCCAGAACTCGATTATCACCAAGGTCCCTGCCAGTGCTGACTGGCTATGGTCCTGTGAGTCTGAAGAAGCTAGCTGGTCATGGCTCGGTGCCTCCTGAGCAACTCTTAGCCCCCAAATTAGCAGGCTTGTGGCAGAAGCCAAGGACTTGACGGTCTGTGGAATCTGGAATGAACTTCTCCCTTGTAAGCTTTCCTTCCAGATGCCAAGAATAGTGGCATTTGACTAGGGAAAGCATGTTAGTTAGAAGATACTGAACCACCTATGTATAAAGACATGAACTTGAAAACGAGGCTTCTTACCAGAAACTAAAGCTTTTTACACCTCAGACTAATGTTGTAAGGTGTGTATTTTAATTGATTCTAAAAGCGGAATAGAAAGCCATAGTTAAAAGAAAAAATAATGCTTTTGTGAGGTATTGCCACTCACTGTTTACTTTCACCTGAAATTACCTGGAATCCCCCATTCGTAGCGTTTGCTTGAGTTTGGGTAGCTTTAGCTGAAATTATGACAAAGGGTTAAGCACCCATTGGAGAGTTGGATTAGGTGACCTCTAAGTCTCCCAATACCACACCCAGACCCAAGGATTATGATTGGAAGTAATTACTGCTTCCTCTTTTATTTCATATTCAGTTCAATTAGTTGTATATTATATGCAATGTGCACAGGGCTTAGAATTAGGAGAATTTTCTTTGGAAAGTCAGGTCATCTTTCTAAACCTCATTTTTATATCTATAGAATGAGGGTATTGGCTTAGATATTATTGCAGTCCTTTGATTTCTGAACTAAATCAAGTTAATTCTAGTAAGCACCTACAGTGTGCCTGTAGTCTGATAGGAGGGCAGAAAACAGACATTAAAAATAAGACTCTTGACCTCAAAGAGTTCACACTTTAATTTTCCAGGAACATTTCTGCCTATTGATTTCTGCCTGTGGATTGAAAAGGCATGCAGGGTTTTATTTCATTTAAGAATCTACTTCCGGATTTCTGGATTGCCTGGAAATTCTCCTCCCCTAATCTCAAGCAGTTATTTTTGAGATATGTAATTGATACATCTCTCCAACTGTTTCCTCCACATGACATTTCCTCCTTCAAGGTTTTGAACTGCGTTCTCTTCCTTTCTGGGAAGTTCACTGGGGTGAAACCTCAGACTTCCTAGGGTACCAGCAGTGATGGAAGAATTTATAAAGTAACAAATCTCTGGTTTCCTCTCAATCAGAAGCAATAGCATGATTTCAGTGACAGCCATGACCTTGTCATCCAGAGTCGCATGGTAGTTAAACCCAGGAGGTTTGGAGTCAGCCAGAACCAGATCACAATCTCTGCTCCTCCCTTTTCTAGCTATGTGACCTTGGCATATTTCTTAATCCCTCTGAGCTTCAGTTTTCTTGTCCTAGAATTTTCTGTGAATTAAATGAGGGGAGAAGGAGGGAGGGTAGAAGGAGAAGAGGAAGAAGAGGAGGAGGAGGTGGGGGGACGAATCAGCCTCAAGGTCTTTCGAGGTCTCTGCCTGGAACTGGGAATGCAACTCCCTCAACGTTCTATTGGTGAGTCCAGTCACAGGGAGAGCCCAGATTCAGGGAGTGGGTGAACAGACTCTTTCTATTGGTGGGTTAGGCTACAGAGTCACATGGCAGAGGGCTTGGATCTAGGGAGAAGCAAAAAGTTGCAGCCTTTTTTTTTTTTTTTTTTTTTAAATCTATCAACTATAAGGCTCTATAAAGAAAATAAGAGTTCATCCCAAACTAAGAGTCACGTCAAAGCCTGTGCTTTTAACCATTCTGCTGTGTAGATTTAACCCGTTTGCCATTAGTACTTGAATTCCTGGCAAGTGGCTTTCCTTCTGGAAAGGCTTGGCCTCAGTCTTTTGCTTAAAGCATAGCAGAGAGGGTTAACTGTCAGCTCCAGATACCCCAGTATAAGCCACCCGCTTGCACTGAGAGGTTCTCCTCTATGTCTTGATTTCTCCAAAGTAAGAAAAAAAAAACAAACAACAAAAACCAAAGCAGTAGACAAGAACCCCTGTTTTTGGCAGAGCTCTGTGGAGGACATCTGATCTATTAACCTGAGGTTCAGGCGTCCCTGTGGGAAGAGGAGGCCTGTGTGTCCTTGCGGTTGGTCTCTGGATTGAGAAACCATTCATCAGTCAGTCTTAAACGTCACCCACTGAACTGGTCTGTCTGGAGCTAGAGTGTTTATGGGAAACAGAGGAAACCGTTGCGGGAAAACGACCTCATTTTTACCCTTATGTGGAACCAGGCCATGAGGAAGTGCCAGATGCCTCTGCCATTGGAAGCTGGGTTTCAGCTCCTCCGTCTGCAAGCGTTCTTCTCAAGGCAACTGCACTTTCATTATGCCATTTAAACCTCACAAACACTCTTTGAGGGACACAGAATTAGAAACGCAGATTCTTGCATGACAGCTGAGGAAACTGAGGCCTGGGGAGATGAAAGGGTACACTTAACCTGGTACCATTAAAGATGGTCTGAATGGAGGAAACTTGTGATTGTAAACCCTAATTGGTGGTTTTCTTTTCTGCCCCACATCCCCTAATAGAGATGAGTGACCCATTCTCACTTGTTCTTCTATGGAGGCAGCCTGGTAAATAACAGGCTGAAATGCCAGCATAAAAAACATTTTGAACAGTGGTTGCAAAATAACAATCTGTGAGTCACATCATCCCTGAAGGTATTGTATTTGTGCCATATAATGTTTTAAAATGTTTTAAAGTTATGAGGCTCCCTATAGAAACCTGTGTTTTCTTGAGAAATAAGATCTATAAACACGGGGCTCACAGTCCTGCACGTGTGGTAGCGGTATGTCAGCGTGCCGAAGAGGCAGCCCCTCGGGACGGGCGTCCCTCATCGGTGTCCCGCGTGGCCAGGTGTACCTGTAAGGTGCCCGTCCGCCTCCCGTAGACTTTTACTTTACAGCCTCTTGTACAAGTGACTTAAGAAGAAAAGCACAATCACATCCTGAGTTTCACTGTATCTTCCTGTGAATATACTACCTCATTCTGTAGTTGGGAATTTCTTCTTTCATTTTAATATGAAGTTCTTGGGGAACTACACTCATCTGTGAATGATAGCTATGTGCTTTGTTTTGTTTTGTTTTCATTTTGATCCTAACTGAGGTATCACGGAGGGCTTCCTCTAAAAGTTAACCCTTGAATTGGGTCTTGAGAAGTAGGTAAGAGTTAGGTGGGTCGAGGAAAAAAAGGTAAAGAAATCCCAGGTCGACAGTCTGTACTAAGCAATACTTACAAAGCTGTCATAGAAGAGGAAATTCAAAGCAGCCACTTTTGCAGGAGGAAAAAAGAAGCAAGAATTGAGGCCTCTGTGTCTTAGAGGCTTTGTATGCCACGCGAGAGACAGTGGCAAGTATTTTATAGACAGTGAGGAAATGGTTGAGGGTATTAAGCAGACAATGAATTTCACCACAGGCTGATTGGTAATATGTACATTTTAAATAGATTATCTGGCAGCCGTATAAAGGGTGGATTTAATGACAGGCAAACCTTGAAGCAGGGAAACCATACTAGAAGTTACTTCGAGAATCCGAGTAAGAGGTCTCGGGGGATTCATTTGAGAAATCCTGTAGGATGTAAGACCAGGAAATCGAGAGAGATGTTATTTTGACATTTATTGAGCACTAATTGTGTGCAGAATGCTATGGGAGAAATTAGCTATCTAGTCCAGCTTTCTTTGTAATGTTTCAATCTGCTTTACTGCCTCACCAGTAAACGGTTCTCCAGTCTCTGATTGGTCACTACCAAATGATTCAATGCCCGCTTAAATTATTAGAAACTACTTCTTTATATTGTTCCCTTAGACTGAGTCCAAATTGTCCCCCTCCTGCAACTTCTGGTTCTGTCCTCTGGAGCTGCAGTGACAAAGCTTAATTCCTATTCTGCACGACAGCATTTCAGGTATGTGATGACAGGAATCATGTTTCTCAAAAATGTACTTTTCAACGAAAAAAAAAAATATCCCTTAGTTCTCTGCAAGAGTCGGCATCCCCCACCTGCCTCCAGCACATAGCGTGTTCAGATTCTACCCATGGTTAAAGGTCTAGCATCAGTGTCACCACTGTGCCTCCAGGTTGTATGTCTGTGGACAGACTCCAGCTTCCAGTGGATTTCTTAAAATGTAACACTGAGACTTTCACAGTCTTCAGAGCAACCTAACTAACATGGATTTGAGCAAGGTTCCTTTCTCTTCATCTTTTGTATTTGGGGATGCAGTGACATTCGGGATGCACTTACCTATGAGAAAAGGTCAGAAGGACAGGATTGTAGAGCAGGAACGCTCCAAGTCTTGTCCTGAGACCAGGACCAACATAATCCGAGAGCTCATAAAATGCAGATTCTCAGACCCTGGTGGCTCAGATGGTAAAGAATCACGTGCAGTGCGGGAGACCTGGCCTCAGTCCCTGGGTTGGGAAGATCCCCTGGGGGAGGGCATGGCAACCCACTCCAGTATTCTCGCCAGAGAATCCCCATGGACAGAGGAGCCTTGCGGGCTGCAGTCCGTGGGGTCGCAGAGGGTCAGACGTGACGAAGCACATATAGCACACCTTGATCTGATCGAGAATCTCCGGAACGTGGGCCCAGGAATCAGTATTTGCAAGTTTTCAAAGTGACTCTTACGCTAAATTTTGAGATGCACTTTTGTAGAGGGTCTTTGATTATGCATCTAAGGAGCTTTAAAAAAAAGAAAAACCCAGGCACTTACCTTGAAACAAAACTCTTCTCCCTCTCTCACATGGGGGCTTACGCAACCTTTCTGAAGACCATGAACAGTGTCAGCATAATTGCTTGTCTTTAAATGCTTGGGGAGGGAACCTCAACTAGGCTAATTAAATTTTACAGTCCAGTGGTTGTAGGCAAAGATTTAGGGGGAATAAGAGAGATAGAGAGAGGAAGGGGGGAAAAGAAGAAAGGAGAGAGGCAGAGAGAGAAAGAGAGAGGAAAGAAAAACAGAACAGTGTGGCTTTGGTCAATCCATTACAGAGAGGACCGAGCCGCTGACCTTTTCGTTCTGCCTGTGCTGTGTTCGCAGCAACTCCGTAACCTTTTCCAGCTGGAATAGAAAGTTCAATTAAGTTTGTTGGCTCAGAAATCTGCCCGTGTCCCGGAGAGCAGATTAGGCACTTAGGGGCTGCAATTACCCATCTGCTGCTTCTGCAGAACTGAAAAGAATGCACACGTGCCGTACCTATCTCTGGGCACATGCAGAGGCGGGTGCGTGTGTATCTGTGTGCGTGTGCGCTGGCAGGCGCGGCAGGCAGGCAACGGCTGCAGCTGAGAGAGTCAGTCGTTTCCAAATGCGGGCTCTTTATGCATTGCTGGTGATGATTTTAAGCTAAACGAGAGCCTGCATGTTGGAGCCTGCTCAGTTCCTGGCCGCCACATTCATCGTTTTTTCAATACCTGGGTCTTCAGACCAGCGAGCATCTTGGTCCCCTCCCAGGTTTTAGGGCAGAGTGTGAATTTGGTCATGGGTGGGGTGTTTAAGAAAGCTGCTTTCAATATTCAGGTGACTAAACCTTAAGTCTGTCTTGCTCAGGGAAGCAGTATATGTAGTGTTTAGGCTGTGAAGCACCGTAGTATTAATAAATAGCAATAAAGTGCACAATTCTTCAAAAAAAAAAAGTGTACCAGCTGAAGAGATTACATCTGAATCTCCACACAGGGATTACAGACTGAATGAACTTGAACCTGCCCCTTTAAATCTCTGATCTTTAGTTTTCTCATCTGTAAAATGGGGATTCCAGTATTAACCTTATAAAGTGATTGTGGAATTTCAGCAAGGCAGCACATTTAATTATCAGGGACACAGTTTACATTTAATAAATGGTAGTTGAATTTTGATAATACTGAGAGTTAGTCTGATGTTAGGCCGTGATTTTGGTGCCTGGGTCTTAAAATTTTCCTTCTGATACCTATGTTCTACGTCTGGAAACTCCATCTCCCTGCGCCTTGATAACATCCCTAGAGTCTCATTCATTCTAGAACTGCATCTTGTATGGTTCTTTCGTCAGAATCTAGAATCTTCTCTGAATCTCACATCTACTCTAGCACATTCTAAAGGCTAGTCCTTGAGGAACAGGGACGTGAACTTTTGCAAAATGAAATTGATCAAATGAGTACCTCCTACTCCCATCTCCGTTCCCCCTTCTCTCGCCAGCATATGGTTTTACATAGTATTTAAGTGAAATCCAGACTCCTCCCAGAGGCCTGTAAGACTCAGTGGGACCTGGCTCTGGCTCATAATCTTCAGATGTAACAGCCTCCTTTTTAGGCCCTTGAAAATACCCAGACCCTCCTTCCTCAGGACCTATGCAAGGCCATTTTGTCTGCCTGGTGACCTCTTTCCCCAGGTTTTTCCATCATTGGATCTTCAGTATTCAACGCCTCCTCCCTGAAAGACCTTCCTGGACTGCCTTTTCTGAGTCCATCCACACAGTCGCCCCCACCATCTAGTCACTCTCTTTCCAGCCCCAAGTTTTATTTTCTTGGAGTTTACTTGTTATTCAGTTCATAAGTTGTGTCTGATTGTTTGTGACCCCATGGACTGCAGCACACCAGTCTCCTCTGCCCTCCACTATCTCCCAGAGTTTGCTAAAACTTATGTCCTTTGAGCTGATGATGGATTCCAAACATCTCATCCTCTCTTGCCTTCTTTTCCTCCTGCCTTCAATCACCTACCTTCACCACCAGGGTCTTTTCTGACGAGTTAGCTCTTCACATCAGGTGGCCAAAATATTGGTGCTTCAGCTTCATCATCAGTCCTTCCAATGAATGTTCAGGGTTGATTTCCTTTAGAATTGACTGGTTTGATCTCCGTGCTGTCCAAGGGACTTTCAAGACTCTTCTCCAGCACCACAATTCAAAAGCATCAATTCTTTAGCACTCAGCCTTCTTTATGATCCAGCTCTCACATCCATACATGACTACTGGAAAGCCAGAGCTTTGACTCTATGGACCTTTGTCAGCAAAGTCATGTCTCTGCTTTTGAATACGCTATCTAGGTTTGTCATTTACTTGTTATATATTTACTATTTATCTTCTTGCCACTAGACTGTAGAGTTTCTGAAAGCAGGGATTTGACCGTTGTGTTCAATACTATGTCTCCAACACTAGAATAGTTGCTGATATCTAAAAGGTAATCAATTAACATTTGTTGAATGAAATTAATGGGTCCAAGTCTGGGGCCTAAAACCCTTTTTTGATGACATTTGCTTGAGTCTTAGATTGTCCTTTGCTTCTGAATCCTCTATTGCTTGACTGTAAAACTCACTGATCAAGGCCTATCAATACTTCTTACTCAACCTCCCCAATCGCAACAACCTCACTAGTTTATTTCCAGTTATTTGTCATTGGTGTTTCTAGATGCCACATTTCCTGTTTTAGCTTTAATTTTCCTTCTCTTCTGTATAGGTGTCTGTAGGCCAAACAGAAGACCATGTACAACTGGCATGTCTGGAACAACGTTCTTAGTGCTGTCTAAAACTCTTAAGGAGGTGGGGTTTCCTTCCTGTCTACTCCTGCAGCCTCACCTGGTACGTTGCTGCCTGAGATACTGAATATATAAATGGCCAGTGACCAGACCATACAGGACAATTGATCTCTGTGAGGCCAAACCACCTCTGCAACAGTTGGCCCCAAATAGTCAGAACTTGATCAATTACTGCCAATTTTCTTAATTTTTGCCCCTGCTTCCAAGTTGAGACCAACTAGAGAAAACCAAGTTGGATCCCTAAACCAAGCACATAGGCTGCCTGTCTCTAGCTTCCAATGCTAAGTCTCCAACAAGAACACATCTCGAGGCTTCTCTTTTATCTGCGATAAGCCTTCCCCCCCCCCCCCGTCTTCCTTTGAGTCTCATCAAACAAAGGTGATGCTGACTGATCCCCACAGGGTATCAAGTTCTGAGTAAACAGTCCCTGTTTCTTCTTCTTGGGTTGTCTCCATTTGTTCCCACATGCAGATTCTGGTTATCTATCGCTTCAGGGACAATCAGTCCAAAACTGAATGCCTTAAAATGTGCTCTTTGTTTTGCTCACAATTTTCCAGTTAATAATTTAGGCAGAATTCAGCTGGATAGTTTGTCTGGTTCACGCAGCATCAGCTGGGGCAGCTGGGTCTGAAGGATTCACTTCCAGGATGGTTTTTTCCCTTAGTTACGGCGGGGCACATCTCACAGTTCACTGCGCTTTGGCTTCTGCTCCCCTTCATGATGTCTTATCCTTCACGTGTTGTTCTCAGGACAAGCTACATTGAAGTTGGCTTCCAAGAGGCAAGAAGCCTAAGTTATACCCTGAAAGACCCTCCGTCACAGCAAGCGTGTTTACTTGGTCAGATCAGATCGCAGGGCATGAGGATCATCATATCATAGAATGGGTGCATGGGAACAGCATATTCTCAAAAAGCGTACAGGTGGGAGACAGTTTCTTGGTCAGCTTTGAAAATACAGTCCATGCTTCACCTTCATTTCTGTGCTCCAGTCATGCTGGCCTTATTTTGCAATCACAGAAACATTATGTTTCTTCTGTGCCCAAGTTTCAGGATTTTTGTAAACACTGTTACATCTGCCTGGAATGCCTTCCATCTGGACCCTTATCCGGTTAAATTTGACTTCCACTGCAAATTTTAGTTTCAGTATTATTCCTTCACATGTGCTCTGGAAACCATTTCTTTATACTGTCTCAAAATCTACACATAGAAACTAAATCAGAGCTCCTTCATAACATTTGTCAAAATTTGCAGTTATTAATATGTTATTGTTCTAGTCTTGAATTCATCTCCATTCTGTCCCTACTCCTCCTGCCCTGGGTGTGAGCTGGGGGCACAGGGTCAGGGTTGTTGGTCACTATTTACCTCCTGGGCCAAGTACACTTCCTGACATGTGGCAGGTACTTGAGATATTTTTGTTAAATAGATCAATACATTTATTTAAACTTTTCCACCCTAGCACATACCTGTAACGAGAGCCTAGCATTTGAACTTGCTGTTAGGCTCCTGAACCCACTGAAGAAATCAATTCATGTGGAACTTATACTTGCCAAGTGATATTAAGATGCAAAGATTTTTTAATCAGTTGTTATTTTCATTTACTCCCTAGTGAATACTGACAGTGCCTGCTGAAGGCCTCAGTTGAACCTAATGTGGTGAAATTGCCCAGACTTTGGCTTCAGGGAAACTCGAGTTTGATCTTTTACCCTTGCTAGACTCATAGTGTGAATTTAGGTTGATTTATTTAGCATTTCTGACTGTCCTAACTTCACCATCTGTTAAGTAGGGATAATAATATATGCTTTTCAGGGGGCCCAGGTTCCATCTCTGGTCAAGGAACTCTAAGAGTTCGCATACTGCAACTAAAGATTCCACAAACAGCAGCTGAAAAATCCTGTGTGCTGCAAGTAAGACCCAACACAGCCAAATCAATAAATATCTAAATATATATATCTGTATGCCTATGGAATCTTTTTAAAGTTTATATTAGACAGTAATCACACAAAAAAACCCAGTTTTAACCCAGTAATCACCCCAATGGTTCAAATAATTGGAAATAGAAAATTCAGCATAACATGTACTTCTTCTTTCTTGATAAGGTTTATTGCCTCTGGATGATGTAATTTTCACTTAATTCTCATATCCTCGCTTAATTCTGATTTAAATGTGTTTTTTAAGGTAATAGAAAATAATTCAGTTAGACTTTTTTGAAAATTCAAACTGACATCTGTTAAAATCAGCATAATCGATTTATTAAGTCTTTAAGAACAAAAGTAGGAAATGTGTCCTCTATGGCTATTTGAGTTAACATGTTTATTAACTTGGTTTTTGATCTTTGACTGAAAACAACAAAATGTTTTTAAAAATTGAAGGGTGTTCCTTTATTTGAGATAAATTTGCTTCAGAAACCAAGCTATTTATGCCAGGGTAATTCTTACTAAAAAATCTAAATCCGATTTAAGGTTACGGGATTGACATATATGCCAGGAAACGTATTCACATGCTCTGTGAGCAGGTCCCTATCTTAAAGATGAAGAAGCTGAGGGCGAGAGCAGAAACGCTGCAAGCCGGGCAGGAGTGCGGTGGGGATTTGGATTCAGCTTTGTGTTAGCATTGTTCACAGGTGCTGTTTCTACTCTGCATCCTTTCACAGCCATTCCCGCCATGGAGCGATGGACAAAGCAGCAGAGAGCTGTCACAGCAGGGAAATTAATTTCCAGTTGCCTTAGTCATTGCTGTCAGACTCCAGAGCCCCGACACGGGTTAGCGGCCTGTTCGCTTCCTCCTCTGAGAGGAACCACGAGTCACGCTCGTGAGTGACCAGGGGGGCGCCCCCTGAGCCTCTGCCAGTCCCGCCACCAGACAGGACGTGTCTGGGAAGAAGAATCTGCAGCCCGCTGCTCCACCGCTCAGGTCCCCATCTGCGTCAACTGAGTAATTTATGGATGCACTTTCTCCTGCTCTGCAAAGGAGATGCACAGGACCTTTGGAAGTAATTCAATCTCTTTCAAGGGAACACATTTGGGGAAATTATTGTTAATGCATCTGAGTAAGAGGTGCTCAACCCCGACAAATATTTCATGCAATTATAGCAAAGATGAGACCGTGACAACCAGTGACCATCAATCACTCCCCAGATCAATAATAACCATGGAGCATGCAATCAGGCCTAATCAACACCCGGTGATTAAGGAACAGGGCCTCTCTTCTTTGCTCTCGGGGTCATAGTCCCTTGAGAGAATTGGCACAGAGTCCTCCAGACAACACACGATACAGAAGCAAACATCAGAACAGGGGCTTTAAAATCCAGCAGATCTGGGTCACAGTCCACAAACGCTTGATTCTCAATCTTGGACAAAATTGTGTGATAATAATAACATTCACTTAATATTTTGGAGGGGGGGAGTGTCAAAGAGCAGGCTAAGCATTTCATCTGTATTATCTTACTTAATCTTGTAACTATCTGTGAATTGTGCAATGCTGTACCCACTCTAAGGTGAGGAAACTGAGACCCAGAGGGATGGGATGGCTTGCCCAGAGCCACATGGACGGCAAGGGACAGAGCTGTGACTCAGATCCAGTCCTGTAGACTTTGCTAATTTTCAAATTGGCCCCACATTAAAATCATTTGGGGGAGCTTTTTAAACTAACCAGTGCCTGGGCCCCACCCACCCCATAACACCTGAATCATAATCCTTGAGCCTGAGGACTAGGCATGCACGATTTTAAGCAAACATTTTCATAAGTTATAGCAGACAGAGAGAGAAGGGAGCAAGTGGAGTGTAGCACAGTGTATTTTCACTAAGTAAACATACCCGTGTGTGCCGAGCAGACCCAGTCTCCTCCGCACCCCCCCCCCACCAGGAGCCCCCTTGCATCCTTTTCCTGTTGCTACTACCGGTTCTGCCCAAGGACAGTCATCCTGACTTGACACAGCAGACATCCCTTTCCCTATTTTTGAACTTTATGTAAATGGAGACATATTGTTGGCATGCTTCTGTGTCTAGCTTCCCATCACGTTTGTGAGATTCACAGATGTTGAAGGATGGTAGGGTTTGTCCATTCTTGCTGCTGTATTCTGTTGTCTGAGTACACCACAGTGCGTTTAGTCAATTTACTGTGGATGGATATGTTTCATATCCTTGGCTATTTCAAATTATGTTGCTACAAGAATGTTAATTCTTGTGCACATCTTTCAGAGAAGGCAATGGCACCCCACTCCAGTCCTCTTGACTGGAAACTCCCATGGACAGAGGAGCCTGGTAGGCTGCAGTCCATGGGGTCACTAAGAGTGTGACACGACTTAGCGGCTTCACTTTCACTTTTCACTTTCATGCATTGGAGAAGGAAATGGCAACCCACTCCAGTGTTCTTGCCTGGAGAATCCCAGGGACGGGGGAGCCTGGTGTGCTGCCATCTATGGGGTCGCACAGATTCGGACACGACTGAAGCGACTTAGCAGCAGCAGCAGCAGTAAGGTGGTAATAAAGTTCTTGGTAGACTAGTTGACCATCTTTCTAAACACAAGCCCTCTTCCTCCCTCCAATCCTCCATCATCCCATTCCCCTGACCTTCTTTTGAGGCCTTTTGAGGCCTTGTAAGCCTCAAAGCCTGACTAGTCCTGGAAGGGCTCTAATGCTTGTGCCTCTCCTGGAAAACGGGAAGATTTTTGTTATGCCGGAGAAGAGAGTAAAAGGATCATTTTCAGCACGAGATTCTTAGTTACTGAAGACCCATGAAGGAAACTAATGGTGCTAAGAAAAATAATAAACACGCAGCACCACAGTACAGAGACCGGCGCTCCAGAACCTGTCCTGTTATTACGGTCATTGTCATGGCCGTCAGCAGCAGCAACAATGGCAAAGAAGTAAAAAACGTGCCAGGACTCTGGGCTCTTCATGAAACTTATCTGCTCCGTTGTTTAAGATCCGTTAGTACTCACAGTGTGTACCTGGGCCAGACTCTGTATATGGCACAGTGAACCCAGGAACAAGCCATGCTATCTTGAAGACACTGCGTCTCTGATCTTGTCCCATCCACATGTGTTCACCGTGGCAAATGGGGCGCTCTTAAAGAGGAAGATGTTTCTGAAGAAGCCTGTCCCCACTGCTCCAGGAACAGAGGAAAGCAGGTAGATACGTGCTGGGGATGGGCCAAGAGCTTGACCTCATGCCTGGAGGAATCTGCACACAGAGACATCCTCCTCAGAAGCAGTGTGCTTTGGTCAGAGGTTTTAGTCTCAAATGGGAGAGAATACCTCAGTTTGCTCAAGAGGAACAGGGTAGGAGATGTTTGATTGAAAGGTTTCACATGCTCAGAGCTTAGGAAAAACTGAACCTCTGGACTTTAGGCAGCGGGATGTGGGCGTCTCCAAGATGGATGGGATCCTTGTTTTGGCCTCTTTGATCTATTTGCTTTTAGCTCCGTCTGTCTGCCTCTACCTTTTCCTGTCTTTCTAGCTGGCTCTTTTCTTTCTCTTCATTTCACAAGTCTTCTTCACCTCTCTGCTCACTCCCTTCCAGACTCCGCTGCTTACTTGGCTTCTGTCCCCTAGAACTTCAGCTTGCACAGGTCTCTGGCTTGCCGTGAACCTTAAATCAGTCTCAGTTCAGCCTCAGGGTCTCTGCGCTTCTGTGACCCCTGTTCCGTTTGGAGTTTTATTCTTCCTCTCTTCATTCAAGCTCCCAAGATGGCCTTATTGGCTCCGTTCACCTTTCAGTGCCCCCTTGACCCGCAGGGAGATTGTCACCCTGGGAAAGTTTCCCCTGAGTTAGGGCCTGGCTCTGATAGGGCCAGCTGTGGCTGGGAGAAGACGGCTACCTGATCTGAGGCTCCATCTGCGGGGCTACAACATGGGCAGTTCCCTTAAGAGAATGTGTTGAGTGCAACAGACAGTGAAAAACAGTTAAGAAACCTCTTCAAAACCACAGAGTTCTAACGTCTGAAATTTGCCTGGTAGGTGACCAGAGGCTCCTGGGGTCCAGAAATATTGTCTTAGTCCTCTTTGAATACTGGTTCATAAGGCTCAATCATATTTTCGGAATGAGTTAATTTCACTTCTCTGTACCCTAACTCTATAATAAATGTTTTTCTTTATGCCCAAGACTTGGGGTTTTGTTCCTTCATTTACTTATCCATTCAACAGATATTTACAGAGCATCTACTTTGTGCCAGACGCTGCTTTCTACCCTTGAGATTTAATGAATAAAATAGGCAAGAGCCCTCTTTTCGTAAGATGAACTCTGAGAACTGATGGCTGGATTTGGCGTGATGGAGGTTGTTGCTAACCTTGGGGTGAGAACACAGCCTTGCAGAGGCACTTATGAATTCATCAGCCCCAAGTCTGTCTGGCTAGTTGTCATCTTGCTTGTGCTCTGATAAAATCAATGCAGCGGTACCATTTGTCGCTCATCTGTCAGATTTACACAGTGGTCTTCATTTGGTGATCCTCTGCTCACTGACCCACCCACGATGCCTGAATTTTCACCCTTGGATAGTTAGCTGGAACCAGCTCTGCATTTAAAAGTTGAGAGTCCTAGGTATGTATGGGAAGGAAGAAGAGCTGGGGATGAGGGGGCCGGGTGGGCCAGGGGTGAGGTAGTGAACCCCTGATTCAGTGATATGAGCCACCAGGAGCCCTGAAAGCTGTCCTGCACGTTTTTGCTTTGGCTAGTTTGTCCTTCGTCAGTCTGTCAGTCAACAGAGCAGAGAGCTGTGGAGGTAAAAATAAAGGGGATGGACTGTATTCAGGAGGCTAAGTGGGATTCGCATTATTACTAGAGATTATGAAAAATTTTTGCTGAATTTTAAGGATCTACAAAACCTCCAGGAAAGGAAATAGGAATGGTGTCGTCAGAGGATTTATTCAGTGAAGTGAAGGATCATTGATTCAAGAAAGCCCCCTTTCTTGATTGGAAAATTAGAAAGACCTGCTGTCAATTCTGTGTCTCGATTTCCCCACCTGGAAACAAGCACTGTCCCAGCATGTGACATTTGGTCGTGGGCTTCTCTCAAAGGGGCACGGAGAGCTCCTGCCTCAGCAGTGCCCTTTCACTCCCTGAGAGAGCCCCCGTGTGGGCGGACAAGACAAACCAGGGAGGAGGTGGAGGTGGTCTCTCTTCCCTCTGCCGCGCTAAAGCCGTTGCATCTCTCCTTCAGCCCTTTGAAATAAGATCATCCATGTAACGGGCTGGCGCTTAAAGTGCCAACCAAAGGTGCTTGCCATCATTGGCATTGTCTGTCTTACATTCTCGGTTGCAGTGTATCCAGTTTACAGGCTGGCAGTACCTCGAAAGGAGGTGCTTTTTATTCACCTTTTATTCCCAGTGTCTGGTGCAGTGTCTGTCACATGCTAGCTACACAGATTAATGCTGAATTTAAGTTTAGAAAATCACTCAGTGATTCTCTCTGTACCTTTATAGTTTTTGAGCCACTCCAAAAAGCCCACTACCCTTAATTTGTTTCTGACTTCCCAAGGAATGCTAAAGCATTGTGGTCATCCAGTCATCCACCCGCTCATTCATTCATCTCTACATTCATCTGATGGATATGTAGGAGTTGGTCGCACTAGACATTGTGCCCAGGTGAAACAAGACAGAGGTCCTGTCCTTCCACAGCTTATAGTTTAACATCATAGCCCCCACCCCCCGCCCCCGCCACGCACACATCTACTGGTGGAACTTTGAAAACATGTAACTCCCAGGACCACACTTCTGTCCTGTTGATGAACATGTATTTGGAGCAAGGTCTGAGGATTGCCATTTTAATAACTCCTGTGTGGTCATGGGACTCCTGATTCTGTGGATAGAATGCAGAGCGTTTAATCGGAAGGCCTGGCATGTATATTAATCCTGATTCTACAACTTAGTTTGGAACTTTGGAAACATGTCTTAGGCTGTCTAACATTCAGTTTTCTACCTGCAAAGTGGAAACAAGTGTTCCTCCTGTTTACCTGTGAGGGCTGATGAGAAGAAAACGTGGGATGGTCAATGGCAACGCTGTCTTGGTGTGTTTTGCATTTATATACACAAACCACAGATTATTGTTAATAGTCACTAGTCAGTGTTTGAGACTTGTACGTAGCTGGTTCTTACTAATTTAGAAATGCATTAATGGGGCACTGACCGTGTGCTAGGAAAGAGCTTTTATCTTTCTTGGGCTCTTAATAGGGGTTCACTAAATTGGCTGTAAAATTAGTGACTGATGACATTTTAATATACTGCCTTTGCAAGTATGTTGCATTTAGCGTCTTGAAGAAAATCATAAAACAATGTAATTGATAATAATAATTATAATCATTTTATTGAAATCTTACAGTGCACCAAGTGCTATGCTCAACACTTCACTAAAGTCCTTTTGCAGAGAACTTTTGGAAGTATCTACTGGAGATCGTAAATCAACTTATATTTCATCATCTTTTTAACCTTAATAGTGTTTTAAAAGGCAGTGTAACTGGGCACAAGACACATTTAATAGAAATATAAAAACCATAATTCTTACTCTTTTACGGAAGATTCGCAGCACACAATGCTGCCTGAATCCCGGACTTAAGCTCAAGCCTCCCATTTCACAGACTAAGAGCTTGATGCTCAGAGAGGTTCTGTGGCTTACATCGGATCATTGGGCCTGTCTGAGTACTCTGGCTTTTTCACAGAATTGCTTCTTCAGTTTAGCAGTCGTCGGATCCTCCGGTTCAGTCAATTAACCGGCTGCCTCGGCCTTCCACTTCGCTACCCCCACAGGTTGGGCGAAACCTCTTCCTCCAGAGCCACGACCTGCCGTGATCTCTGGCCCTTGCTGTGTCTCTGAAGACTCCGTCAGGCCTTGCATCTTTTACATGCTCCCTCCCCTGCTCCGCGAACATCACAGACAGAAATGCTCCACCAGGCATCCAGTCCTGGTGTTTCCTCTCATGATCTCTGTCCATCTCATTAGCCACTTGGTAGCCGTTGTCTGGAAGACAGGTTTCTGGCACAGCGGTTTGAGCAGTCAGTTTAATTGGAAGATTAGAAAAGTTCTGGTGTCTGGGCCATCATTTGAGAGCAAGGGTCCATTTTAAAGCATATTCCTTGCTCCAAAGTCTTGCATATTTTCCACAAATATTTTTTCCCTATTCCCAAACTCTAGAAATTCCAGATTGTTTTCACACCACTGGTTTCTTCATTTGTTCAAATCTCTGCCCTGATACCGCCTCCACAGAGAGGTCTTCATGTCTGTCCTGTCTAACATGGCCCTCCCCTGCTGTCTGCCACTTTGTAATATGATGGTGGATTGATTCTTGGCCTCAAATCACACAGTAAAGAGATTGCAACAGACACGCTGGGAAGTGGCCCCAAGGCCCCACTTCACACCCTTTGTGTGATTTCCTCCTGTTAAGTGTGGACAGGACCTGCGACATGTCTCTAACCAGTAGAATATGGGGGCAAGGTGATGGGGTGTGAGTGTAGTGTGAATGTGATGATGTGGTCACGTGGACTCCAGCTAGCCAGCAGACTTGTCCTCTCTCCATTGCTGTCATGGGAGAAGCCAGCCGCCAAGAAGTAAGTGGACGCCCTGTCGGAGGAGTCTGTTTGGCACTAGACTGTGGACAGCAGCTAGGAGCTGGAGTCCTTGGACCTAGAGCCATAAGAAAAGGATCTGGCCAACGGCCTAAGGGAGCTTGGAAGTCAGTCTGTTGCCAGTTCAGCCTCCAGATGAGAACTGAGCCTTGGCCGGCACCTTAATCACAGCCTTGCCGAGAACACAGATCAGCCTTGCCCAGGCGCTTGAACCACAGAAACTATGAGATAATAAGCATGTTTCTGTTTGACCTGTGGTTTGTGGCAATTTGTTACAGAGCACAGAAAGCCAATATGGCGTATTTTCCCACTTCTTTTACTGTGGTTTAATCAGCTGTGGCCTGGGCCTTGGCCCATGGAATACGGCAGACTTATCCGTGCACTGGTTCCGTGGGTGCACGCCAGGACCTCTCCTGTGTTTCCACTTTTCTGTGGGACTTTTGTCTTAATCAGCAGAAGCATGTTCCCAGGTGAGCCCTTGGGTTCCAGAAAGAGACTGAGGGCCCTGGGGAGTGAACAGCGGGGTGGGCCCTTGCCCAGTCGGTCTGCTGGTGTCTAAGAACACATCCTATCGCAGTCGTCAGCCAATGAGCCATTGAGCCCGGTCAGAATGATTCAGTGGGTAACTGGGTCTTACGTCTGATTCACGGCTTGGTGAATTTTCAGTAAAAATCAACCCAAACTAAACACTAATGTTTATATTGGTGTAATACTCCAGTTCTGGGGTTTTAATCTGAGTTTATAGATAGACATCGTCTATAAAAGGAGTTCTTTAAAACACTTGAAATTATACACTAAAGTTTATGTTTTGGGCATTTTGTGGGAGAGACAGTCTGTCATGGCCTCTCATGTTTTAAACGAGATCTGTAACACCTCACCTGATTAAGAAATGCTGATAGCGCTATAAATCACTTTGTGGGTGTGTGTGTGTAAAGTCACTCAGTCGTGTCTGACTATTTGTGACCCTTTGGACTGTAGCCCGCCAGGCTCCTCTGTCCGTGGCATTCTCCAGGCAGGAAAGCTGGAGTGGGTTGCTATTTCCTTCTCCAGGGGATCTTCCCTACCTAGGGACTGAACCCGAGTCTCTTATGTCTCCTGTATTGGCAGGAGGGTTTTATGCCACTGTGCCTCCTGGGAAGCCCCCTAAGTCACTTTCTTCCTTGTTAAATCCAGGGGATAGTATTGTTCACTTAAGAAATAAAATTCCCAGCCCGAATTCATTGCTCTTCATTATTTGTCTTAAAATTTTAGTGGCTTGGTTTCTGGCGGCCTTCAGATAAGTCACCATTTCTTTATACCTGTGCCTTTTCTTTATCAGCTAAAAAAATGTCAGTGTTTCCCTAAAGTGATTCTAATAAAGATTTTTTTTTAATCCTAACATCAAGTCATATTAAGAATGCTAATTCCCTAATGTTATTTCAGTTTTATGTCTCTGAAAGTTATTACTTTCATCTCTGCAAGTGTGACATATTGATGGGAGGCCTGGTGTTTTCATTTGCCAGGAAGAAAATACCAGGGGACCCAAAAGGGAGCATGGGGCTCAAACCCCTGCTTGCATTTCCTGCCTGTGCGCTGGTTGCTCAGTCACGTCTGACTCTTTGCGGGCCCCACGGACTGTAGTCTGCCAGGCTCCTCTGTCGTTGCAGTTCCCCAGGCAAGAATACTAGAATGGGTAGCCATTTCCTCCTCCAGGGAGCCTTCCTGACCCAGGGATCGAACCCGGGTCTCCTGCATTGCAGGCAGATTCCTTTCCCATCTGCGCCTCCAGGGCAACCTTGCAAAAATTACTCCATCTCTGCACCATGGTTTTCTTAGTTTCCAGGTTGGGATAAGCGTATCTAAATTCACAGGGTTGCCATGAGAATTAAATGAAATAACACGTGAAGACATGCTTGGCACATAGCAAGTTCTCAATAAATGCTGAAAATTCAAGTATATTACACTTCCTGTAGTTTCTGCTCAACTTGGAACTCTTCAAAGTGGGAAGAGTACTTGTTTGTGTCAAAGTGATCATCAGGGAGATAGAAATGGGTTGTTTGTTGACTGTTCAGTCATGTCCCTCCCTTTGGGAGATGGGGGCTATGTAAATATCAGTGTTATTGTATTATCCATCTGGCACTGTGACTTTGGAGTGTAATCAGCTACTGTGGGAAGTGCACTGAAGAAAGAAGGATCCAAGATGGTTTAACAATATTAGTTGCAGTTAGCATTTTTCTTGTTTTGTTAAGGGCATAGAGTTATGAGGCATTTTGAGAATTTCCAAATATTAAAGGGACTTAAAGATAATAAGGATACTTTTCTCCACTCTCATGGCCACCACCCTCGTCTCAGCTATCAATCCATCTCTTAAACTACTATACATAAGATAAATAAACAACAGGGATCTATTGTACAGCACAGGGAAATATAGCCATTATTCTGTAATAACTTGAAATGAAGTATACTCTAAAAATATCGAATCATTATGCTGCACACCTGTAACTAATATAATATTGTAAATCAACTATATATTAATAAAAAGCAAAAAGATTATTCCAGCAGCTCCTAACTGGTCTGCCTCCCTCTAGTCTTGTTCCCTTTAGTTAATTCTGTACTCTGAAACCAGAATGAGCGTTCTAAATTACACATCAGATTATGTTCTCATTATGTTTCTTTGACGGCCCTCCAGTGGTTTTAGGATAAGGCCAGACTTTGTAATGTGTCCAAATATTTCTGGGCCGGCCGTTGCCTCCTCCGTCACCATGTTGCACCCCATTCTCTGTGACTGCCAGAGTAAGTTTTATTTCATCGTTTCAACTGGTCACAGTTGAACACTGGTCACCCAGTGTTCTTGGTCAAGGGAGTTTGTTTCATTGCATGCCTCTATCCCATGCCTGGCTCAGAAGACAGATGAAATTGGCGCAGACTGCCGGCATATCACCACTTTAACTGACGATGCCGCAGGAGAACATGGCTTTGGTCCATTCTCCAGAGGAGCTTCTGCTCCTTCATCCTGTGAGACTGTAGACTCACGTGCTCTCATCTCCGGTAAAGCAAACAGCTGCATGCCTTCAGCAACAGAGCTGTCCTGCTGAAAATTAGGGCATGGAGGAGGAGCAAAGCAGAAAACCTTTGGCATACTAAAAGTATTCTTGGATTGGACACAAGATGCACAAGTCATAAAAGAAAGTTAATCATAAGATGAATTTTATGGAAACTGCTGCTCTTCAAAAACATCATTAAAAAAATGGTGAATCACAGGCAAAAGACAATATTTACAAGGATATAACTGATAAAAGATTTGTTTCTAGAGGTTATAAAGAACTCTCAAAATGAGCTAATAAGAATATAAACAAATTAAAATGGGAAAAAATTGTATAGACTCTTCACCAAAGAAATACAGTTACAAAAAAGCAAATGAAAACTAAACTCAACATCATGAGTTACTAAAGAAATCCAAACTAGAGCTTTCCTGGTGGCTCAGTGGTAAAGAATCTGCCTGCCAATGAAGGAGACACGAGTTCCATCCCAGGAGCCCGCGTTCCGTGGAGCAAAGAAGCCTGAGTGCCCCATCCATCGAGCCTGTGCTCCAGAGCCTGGGAACCGCAGCTGCTGAGACCTCATGCCGCAGCTGCTGGGGCCTGGCATCCCAGAGCTCGTGCTCCGCTACAAGAGAGGCCGCCACCACGAAAAGCCCGGGCCCCTCGGCTACAAGGCAGCCCCCACTTGCTGCATCTAGAGAGAAGCTCGAATAGCAGCGAAGACCCAGCACAGTCAGTAAATAAATTAAAAAAGCAGACACTTCTTTATATGTACACATGTGTGTGTGTGTGTGTGTGTGTGTGTGTAAAGAAATCTAAACTAAAATCACAGTGAGGTATCACTGTTGCGCGATTAAAATGGGGAGAAGAGGGGGAAACTGATACTCTTACATTGTTTATGGGAAGGTATAATGGCACAGACACTTTGGAAAACATTTTGGCAGTTTCTTATAAAGTCAAAGATGCAATTATCATATGTGTTAGTTTGCTCGGGCTGCCATAGCAAAAGAGCACAGACTGAGGGATTCACACCGCAGAGATGTATCCCCTCCTGGCTCTGGAGGCGGGGCGTCCAGGATAAGGTGTCAGTAGGTTTGGGTTCTCTGAGCCCGCTCTGCTGGGCTTGCAGGTGGCCGCGCTCTTGCTCTGTCCTCACATGAACTTTCCTCCGTGTACACACATTCCTGAGAGCTCTGTGTATCCAAATTTCCCTGTCTTATAAGGACACGGAGATTATATTAGCATACAGCCTAACTGCCTTTTTACCTTTAAAGGACTTATTCCAAATACAGTTGCATTGTGAAGCACTGGGTTAAGACTTCACCATATGAATTTTGGGGAGACACAATAAAGCCCATGACATCATACATCTCCATGATTCCCACTTCTATGTATTTATCCAAGAGAAATGAAAACATTTGTCTACACAAAGACATGTATGGGAATGATTAAAGCAACTTTATTCATAATCACCCCAAACCGGAAAGAACCCAATGTCCATCAACTGCAGAATGATAAAACAAATTGCGATACATCCACATGATAGACTGTTCCTCTGTGATTAAAAAAAAAAAAAAAAAAAAAACTACTATTATAAGCAACAATGAGTGACTCTCAAATGCTTTATGCTAAGGAGAAGAAGTCAGACACAATAAGCTACATACCCTGTGGTTCCATTTATGTGACATTTTGGAAAAAGCAGCACTGTGGGAACAGAAATCACATCAGCGGTTTCCTGGCACTGGGGCTTGGGAGAGGGAATGGAATACAGAGGGTCGTGAGGGAATATCTGCTGCTGCTGCTGCTAAGTCGCTTCAGTGGTGTCCGACTCTGTGCGACCCCATAGAAGGCAGCCCACCAGGCTCCCCCATCCCTGGGATTCTCCAGGCAAGAACACTGGAGTGGGTTGCCATTTCCTTCTCCAATGCATGAAAGTGAAAAGTGAAAGTGAAGTCGCTCAGTCGGGTCCAACTCTATCCATCTCCTATGGACTGCAGCACGCCAGGCTTCCCTGTCCTTCACTTTCTCCCAGAGTTTGCTCGGACTCATATCCATTGAGTCCTCCATGATGCCATCTAAAGAGGCTTATGAGCCCAAAATTTCCCAAGAAGTTATTGTTACAGATTCAACTTGTACCCAACATTTTGTCTTAGACATAATGTTTATTGAGATGTTAAGGAGAAAAACAATTACTCCTGCCCCACTATAAACAAAATAAACTCACAGCCACTCTCTGAGAAGGGATGAAATAATGAGAGCCCAGCCGTGAAACCACCGTCCACCCGTATCTCTGTCTGGCACAGCTGTGCAGTCACTCTGCAGGGAGGAGGGGATGTTGATCTGAGCACTTCTGTGACCCTGAATTTCACTCTTGGGAGAGTCACACACACCCCACTGCTAAGCTGTCTCATTTCTCCAAAGGAGTCATTGCGTGTTTTGGGGCTTCACTTTCCCCACTCTTAGGAAGTATATATGTTTTGGGTTTTTCAGAAACAGATCCAGTGTTTGTTGAAAAATAAATGATGGCAGTCCACATTGTTTGGATGCTTAGCATGCGCTGCCCGCTCTGCTGACAGCTTGCATGTGTGATGGGTGCTCGCTTCGCTTTCTCAACCCCTGTTTTGTCGGTCAAACATCTGACCCTTGCAGATCGGCTGGAGAAGCAGATAGGCCGTAGATCCCATTCATGCCCTGCCCATTTTCCCGTCGCCCTGACTACCTCAGTGCTCCTGGCCTGACTCCAGCTGCCTGAGATCTTTCTCAGTGGAAACTCTTCTTTTCCCCCACATGCAGCAGGATGTAAATGACCCTACTGTATGATACTGACCAGGAGTCAGTATGTAAACATCCCAGCTCTTTTGCCTTTTGGGTGGGATAACTCTGGAGTCAGCTCTAAACCAGCTTCCTGAATTTCCTCGGTGAGTTTACCCCTCCGGTGCTCACACTGTATTTAGTGGCCTTCCTCGCCCTTGCCTCACTTCTCATTCTGCCCCGTGTTTACTTCCCCACAGAAAATAAACCACCTGCACTCCAGTCCTTGCCTCTTGTACTACATCTGGAGTAGCTCAAACTGAGGGCTGTAATGACACCTGGGGGAGTTACTGCTGCTGTAAGCACAAGAACTGGTTCTCCAAGGAGGCTCAGGGACCACCTGTAGAATTAAAATACATTTTTTAAAAAAGCAGAGAGAATGTCCTAGAAGGTGAGAAGGAAGAGACTCCATGGAGAATTGTCCTGCTGAAGAACAGCCTTCTAGAAATGTTGAGGACTGAGTTCAGCATTTAATCATGAGTTTAGGTGTCTCCTTAGTGGCAAGGCACACACTTGTGAACAGTTGTCTAGTTGAGTGAAGACCACCGCAGTGACGCCGGCCAGAGAGAACTTGTATAAGGTACAAGCCCGAGCCCGAGGTGGGCATACCGAATCCACTGGGATGCTTTGGTTCCCTCCATAATGATGATGATGTTTGGTCGCTTAAGTCATGTCCAAGTCTCTGCGACCCCATGGACTATAGCCTGCACCAGGCTCCTCTCTTCACGGGATTCTCCAGGCAAGAATACTGGAGTGGGTTGCCATTTCCTTCTCCACGGGATCTTCCCGACCGAGGGATTGAAACCATGTCTTCCGAATTGGTAGGCGCAATCTTTACTGCTAAACTACCAGGGTAGCCCTCCTTCCGTAATTGTTGTTCAATCTACAAGTCATGTCCAACTCTTCTCAGTCCCATGGACTACAGCACACCAGACTTTCCCATCCCTCACCATCTCCCAGAGTTTGCCCAAGTTCATGTCCATTGAATCAATGATGCCATCATCCTCTTCTTCTGCCTTCAGTCTTTCCCAGCATCAGGATCTTTTCCAGTGAGTCAGCTATTCCCATTAGGTGGCCCCAGTATTGGAGCTTCAGCTTCAGCATCAGTCCTTTCAAAGAGCATCCAGGGTTGATCTCCTTTAAGATTGACTGGTTTGCTCTCCTTGCTTTCCAAGGGACGAGTCTCAAGAGTCTTCTTCAACTCCACAGTTTGAAAGCATCAATTCTTCAGCATTCTGCTTTGTTTATGGTCCAGCTCTCACATCTGTACAGGATTACTGTATAAACCATAGCCTTGACTGTACGGAACTTTGTCATCAAAGTGGTGTCTTTGCTTTTTTACGCACTGTCTAGGTTTTTCATGACTTTCCTGCCAAGAAGCAATCATCTTCTAATTTCATGGCTTCAGTCACCATCCACAGTGATTTTAGAGCCCAAGAAAAGGAAATCTGTCACTGCTTCCATATTTTCCTCTTCTATATATCATGAAGTGATGGGACCAGATGCCATGATCTTAGTTTTTTTTTTTTTTGATGTTGAGTTTTAAGCCGACTTTGTCACTCTCCTCCTACACCGTCATCGAGAGGCTCTTTAGTTCCTCTTCGCTTTTCTGCCATTAGAGTGGTATCATTCATGTATCTGAGGTTATGTTTCTCCCAACAGTCTTGATTCCAGCTTGTAACTCATCCAGCCCAGCATTTCACATGATGTGCTCTGTTTATAAGTTAAATAAACAGGGTGACAATAAACAGCCTTGCCATACTACTTTCTCCATTTTGAACCAGTCATTTGTTCCATATGGAGTTCTTACTTTTGCTTCTTGACCCACATACAAGTTTCTTGAGAGATAGGTAAGATGGTCTGGAATTCCCGTATTTTAAAGGGTTTTCCACAGTTTGTTATGATCCACACAGTCAAAGGCTTTAGCATAGTCAATTAAATAGAGGTAGGTGTTTTTCTGGAACCCCTTTGCTTTCTCTATGATCCAGCGAATGTTGGCAATTTGATCTCTGGTTCCCCTGCCTTTTCTTAACCCAGCTTGAACACTTGGAAGTTCTTGGTTCATGTAATGCTAAAACCTAGCTTGGAGGATTTTGAGCATAACCTTACTAGCATGGGAGATGAGTACAGTTATTCTGTGGTTTGAGCATTCTTTAGTACTGCCCCTCTTGGGAATTGGAATGAGACTTGACCTTTTTCAATCCTGTGGCCACTGCTGACTTTTCCAAATTTGTTGGCATATTGAGTGCAGCACTTCCACACCATCATCTTTTAGGATTTTAGACAGGTCTGCTGGAATTCCGTCACCTCCACGAGCTCTATTGGCAGCAGTACTTCCTAAAGCCCACTTGACTGCACACTCCAGAATGTCTGGTTCTGCGTGAGAGCCAACACAATCATGGTTATCCAGGTCATTAGGATCTTTTCTGAATAGTTCTGTGTATTCTTTCCAACCTTTATTGATCTCTTCTGCTTCTATTAGGTTTTTATCATTTCTGTCCTTTATTGTGCCCATCTTTGGCTGAGATGTTCTTTAAATGCTTCCAATTTTCTTGAAGAGATCTTTGGTCTTGCCCTTTCTGTTGTTTTCTCTGTATCCTTGCCTTGTTCATTGAAGAAGGCCTTCTTGTCTCTGCTTGCTGTTCTCTGGAACTCTGCATTTAGGTGGGTGTACCTTTCCCTTTCTCCCTTGCTTTTTGCTTCTCTTTTCCTCAGCTATTTGTAAAGCCTCCTCGGACAACTACTTTGCCTTCTTGCATTTCTTTTTTTGGAGGGGATGTTTGTTCATTGCCTCCTGTGCAGTGTCACGGGCCTCTGTCCACAGTTCTTCAGGCACTGTGTTTACTAGATCTAATCTCTTGAATTTGTTCATCTTTACTGTATATTCATAGGGGATTTAAGTTGTACCTGACTGGCCTAGTGGTTTTCCCTGCTTTCTTTAATTTTACTATGAGGAGCGACGAGCTGAGCCACAGTCAGCTCTAGGTCCTGCTTTTACTTCCATAACACCGCCTCTCTAAAAGCCAGTCCTCCTCCTGAAGTGGAAAGAAAGCAAATGAATCATGTGGGCAGCTCATGTGATGACATCTGACAGATGGTTCCAGATTCCTAAATGACTTTGGTCTCTAGGTCCCCAAGCCAGGGCTGGGTAAGCATCAATTCTGGGAAAGGCAGTAGCCCAGACTCTAGGAACGGCTTCATCCTGACTCTGAGGAGATAAGCTGGCTTGCTGACACCTCAAATACGCCTTTGTGATATCTTTCGTTGTGGGCAGTAATATCTTTGTTATGGTACTGTCATGAGTAGTAAATGACACAATGTCTGTAAAGCAAAAGCTCATCACAGTGCCTGGCACTTAACAATTAATGGGACCCCAATGAGCAAAATTAGTTAGTGCAGAGAAGTGACTGTGTTCTTGGTCTAAATAATGCTGACTTGCTTTGGAGGAATGATTTTGCTCCAAAACCTCCATAAAATCCCCACAAAGTAGAAAGCATGATCTTCCCCGCCCCCCCCCCCCCCCCCCCCCAGGTAAAGATTTTAGGAGCTGGTGTATGTAGAGTACCAAACCTGATGCTCTTATCAGTTTAATCAAGTGACTAAATCTGTCTGAAGTCATAGGAAGAGATGTCAGTCTTGAAGAGAAATGGATCACAGCTTTTTCTGAGTGGTCTCCCCCTACCCAAGGCATAACTCTGGAGTCGAGTGGGATTTCACCCTGAAGCTGAGGAGCTTCTATTTCAGGGTTCCTTGAGACCCAACATGGTACTTCAGGATTCCTGCATGACCCTTCTAGGGCCCAGAATTCCGTATTCACACCTTGGCTTAGTTTTGTTAAATGGGGCTTCCTCTCCAGCTGAACAAGCTTCAGTCCCCACCGCTGGCTGGGGCAAGGATCCTTGACGGGAACATTGGCTCACAGCCGGAGTCCAGGTGAAGCTCAAGAGTTAGTCCAAGCATAAATTTCTTCCCAGGCTCACCGTGCATTCTTTCAGATCTTCTCTTCCTACATCTATCTTTTCTCTCCTCCCTGCCTCCCTCCCATAACAGAGATGCAGATTGTTCAAATGTAGAAGCATCAAGTTTTACCACCTGCTCTCTGGAAGAAAGGAAGGAATTCGCTCAGTGGCTTAGTTGAGCTAGAAATTAGGTTTCCTGTCTTCTAGTTTAAAGCTTTTTCTCATACTGTACCCTTTCTTCCTTCTTTCATCCCTCCTTCCCTCTCTTCCTCTTCCTAGAAATAAAGGAGTTCATCTTTTCTCTAAAAGGAAGTCACTTCGTGAAAGTAACCAACAAGGGGCAAAGAATGTCTGACTTTATTCTTGTTTTGCGTCCAGTTCTGGGATTCAATTGTTTTCACTGGCCTTTCGTACTGTTAGTTTATTAAAAAAATCAATAGTTTAATATAGAAAAGAAGTCCCCTGGCTATCTGTTTAGAGCTGTATTACCTTCATTGCATGGCTCTGGTGCTGCCTGCCTGCCTGCCTGCCTGCCAGGAATCCCTAACTCAAATTGTTTAGTATAACACCAGCCCAGCTCTCTGGAGCTGGTCCACCAGATGCAGGATGATGCTTGTAGTAACATCATTAACAGGACTCAGACGTGTCTAGGGCAGAACACTTCTCAGAGATGTTTATGTATGATGACAATGGTATACATTGTTGATGTTGCCCAGTCGCTAAGTCATGTCCAACTCTTTGTGGCCTCCCATGCTAAGTCCACGGGGTTGCAAAGAGTCAGATATGACCTGGTGACCGAACAACAATGGACTGTATCATGCCAGGCTTCTCCGTCCTCTCCTGTCTTCTGGAATTTGCTCAGATTCATGTCCATTGAGTTGGTGATGCTATCTAATCACCTCATCCTCTGCTGCCCCCTTCTCCTTTTGCCTTCAATCTTTCCCAGCATCAGGATCTTTTCCAGTGAGTTGGCTCTTCACATCAGTTGGCCAAAGTATTGGAGTTTCACAACAGTCCTTCCAAAGAATGTTCAGGGTTAATTTCTTTTAGAATTGACTGGTTTGATCTCCTTGCTGTCCAAGGGACTCTCAAGAGTCGTCTCCAGCACCACAATTTGAAAGCATCAATTCTTGGGAGCTCAGCCTTCTTTATGGGCCAACTCTCACATCTATACATGACTATTGGAAAAACCATAGATTTGACTGTATGAACCTTTGCTGGAAAAGGGATGTCTTTACTTTTTAATATGCTATCTAGGCTTGTCATAGCTTTCTTTTCAAGGAGCAAACATATTTTAATTTCATGGCTGCAGTCTCCATTCACACTGATTTTGGATTGACAATATAAATGTTTAACCAAACTGATTCAAATTAATAATTGCAATATTCAAACAGGTAGGTTAGGCAGCATTATTTTTACAATGGTAAGGGAAGCAACTATACATTAACTCGTATCTCCTCTTCAGCATATGCACATAAGGAAGCAGTTATCCCCATTGTATAGATGAAGAATCTAAAGGCTAGGAGCTCACATGACTTGCCGAGGGTGCTGAGGCAAAGCACAAGTGGACAGTAGCATCTCCTTCATCTTGATAAGAGCTCCCTCAGTGACTCAGATGGTAAAAAACATCTGCCTGCAGTGTGGGAGACCTGGGTTCAGTCCCTGGGTGGGGAAGATTCCCTGGAGAAGGAAATGGCAACCCACTCCAGTACTCTTGCCTGGAGAGTCCCATGGACAGATGAGCCTGGTGGGCTACAGTTCATGGGGTCACGGTCAGACATGACTCAGCAGCTCACGCTTTCGTCTTGATAGAACTCATAGTTTCTGTACTTGACCTCAGGGCCTCTTGGAATGTGGGAAAGTACCGTCCAGATAGACTATGTGATGATCTCCCAAACATCCTCGTCTTGGCCTTAACCTTCTTCCTTGTTTTTTTACCAACACTAGACAACAGACGATTGGGTTAAGCCAGGTGGAGCCTTGAATGCAAAGCAGCACATCCTTAGCTCCACTGTGACCCATGACTCATGCTCTGACTCAAGGTGAGCTGGGCCAACTGTGCTCTCTCCTTAGGACTTAAAGCTTGAGAAACTCAGAGGGCTAGCCAGTTGGTAGTGATTTCCGGTGTTGGAACATCTTGCGGATACTGCGGTGGGTGGAGCTCTTACGGGTTATGCTCAAGATGAGACAGAAGACAGTTCACAGGAAATTCTCCCATGGTGCAGTCTGTGGAAAATACTCAAGAAGGGACAAATATAGTCATTGTATTGATTTCCTAGGGGTGCTGTAACAAATTATCCCAAACCAGCTGGCTTAAAACAACAGAAATGGAATATGTCGCAGTTCTGGAGGCTAGAAGTCTAAAATCAAGGCATCAGCGTGGCTGTGTTCCCGTCCAGGCTCCAGGGGAGAATTGTTCCTTGATTTCTTCCTCGCTTCAAGTGGTCACCGGCAGTCTTTGGTGTTCTTTGGCTTGTAGATCCACCATTTCCGTGTCTGACTGTCTTCACGTGGTGTTTTCTCTTTGTGATTCTCGTTTCATGGAGTGTTCTTTTCTCTGTGTGTGTGTCCAGATTTCTGTCTTCTTATAAGGGTACCAGGAATTGGGTTTTGTCTCACCGTAATCCTGTATGGCTTCGTCTTAACTTCATTACTTCTGGAAGATCCATTTTTGCAATGAGATCTGAGATAAGATTCTGAGATTCTAGGGGCTCTTGAGCCATGGGGAAGAACAGTATTCAACCTTGGGCAGTTACTGTCACCATCATCATTGTCATCACTATGTAAGAAGTGCAAGGTGCCCGGTAAGATTCTGGTACAGAGTAAGTGCTCAGTAAATGGTAGCCTTAAATGATAATGCCAACAGCACCAGCAATCACAATGGCACTAATAAATAAGTCGTGCTGGTCTGTACTTAGCTGCTCAGTCGTGTCTGACTCTTTGCAGCCCCATCGACTGTAGCCTGCCAGGCTTCTCTGTCCATGAGAATTCTCCAGGCAAGAGTACTGGAGTGGGTTGCCATGCCCTATTCCAGGGGATCTTCCCAACCCAGGGATCTTTGCAGGCAGATTATTTACCAGCTGAGCCACCAGGGAAGCCCAAGAATCCTGGAGTGGGTAGCCTGTCCCTTCGCCAGGGGATCTTCCCGATCCAGGAATCGAACTGGGGTCTTCTGCATTGCAGGCAGATTCTTTACCAGCTGAGCTACCAGGGAAGGCCCATAAATAAATAAGATGATACGTCTAAAATATCTAGTATCATACTTAGCGTATGATGGGACTGTTTATTCTCCTCTTCCCCACAGCACCAGCACACAGAGGTACACACAGCGGGGTGCTCAATAAATATTAGTTGAAAAAACAGCACATTTCAGTTTCTTAGAAAAAACCCCACCATTTATCTCCAAGAAATTGACATCAGACGCAGGATGGAGCAGCCAGAGGGGCTGTCACCTGAGAGCGGGAGGTGTGAGTGGATGACAGGCCAGCTCTCGGCTGCGGGCGCTGATGGCCACTCCTAATAAGACAGAGTGAGAAATGAGCTCAGTCTGCGCAGCTGTAGTTTAATCCTTCCCGAGCCCGCGGGGCCCAGGAAAGAGACACCCGCTGATTTCAGATTCCTTTCTGGAAAAGGCGCACGCTGCTTTTGGTTTAATGGCGCAAAGGTGATCTTCAGGACCCCTCTAACTCTCAGCCCAGTTTCCAGCTCCACCTGGCAGAGGGGGGAATGGAAGGACTTGGAGTCCAAGCCTGACTCTGCCCTAGAGATCCAAGTGGTTATGGGCTGGTTCTTTTCTTTCCACGATTCCCAGTCTCCTCATCTGGAAAGTGGACATGATATTCTCACCATTGGGCTCTCTTGAGGATCAATGAGATGGTGGGTCTAAAGAAAACTTAATAACCTGAAAAGAAATGCAAGCATGTTACCTATCTAGCAGTCCCACTCTATCAGATCGAAACTTCTCCCACCAAGCACCTCTGATATGGATTGCTTGTTTTCTATTCATCAAGCCACATACTTAGGAAAACATTTGAGACCGACTTGAATCCTGATATTCATGAGTAATGACAACTTCAAATGTTACTTCCCTAGGAATTTCTTCCCAATAGGGAGCAATACTTTAAGCTAGATGAATTTATTTATTAATTCATTCATCCATTTATTCATTCCCCTATGCATTTATTCATTTGTCCTTAGATCCATCATCCATTTGACTGTGATTTATTGAGTGTTTGCTCCATGCCCGTTGTTTCTGAGGTATGAAGATGAATCCAGCAAGAACTGTGGTTTCATGGCACTTGCAGACTCAGAAGGGAAGTATTAATATATGAACGCAAATAACTGAGGCAAGGTCATGACTTATGATTAGGGCTTTCCTTCTCTTGGGACCTGAGTTTCCTAGCTATAAAGTTGGACAGCCGGACCAATCGTTCTTAATTCACCCCCTAACAGTCTGAGAAATGACTGTATTATTGGAAGGAACACTGAACTGGGGCTCAGGACATTCCAGGATTTGGGTCCTAACTCAGAAAGGTATGAAGCTCTTTCACCCTGTGCAGCTCAGCCTCCCAGTGTGTGTGTGTGTGTGTGCATGATGGGCTAGGGGGAAGTAATCCCTGAGAGCCTTTTACAGCCTTTCACTTTATAAAATCAGTCCACGCCTTGACCAGGGTGGTCTGGGTGGGGTCAGGGGGTGGGCAGTGAGTGACACATCAGTAGTAGCTGAGCAGAGATTCAGAGGAAGACACCAAAAAGAAGGCCAAGAATGGAGCTCCTGGAAGCTTCCGTTGACTGTCAGCAGGCGTTTTCCTGGGATTCTGGCATCCTGCCATGACTGGTCATCTCTGTCTTCTGCTTTATCAACTGAGCGTGGAAATGTCAGGTGCAGAGAGCAGACACCTGCTTTTCCTCATTGAGGCCATCCTGCCATAGCATGTCTATATCCTAGCCCAGGTAGTATGATCTCATGGGGCAATGCTGGGACCTCAGCATGGACAGAGCAAGGTCCAGCTGAATCAGCCTTTCAGGAGAAGAGCTTTCGTGGTCACCAGCCTGCCTTTGATTTATGTTTTGTTCTGGCAACTCTTGGTAGCCCTGGGGGCCGTCTCAGAGGTGGGGCAGGAGGCTGTGCCGTGGTGGGGGCTGCGAGCGCACCAGCAGACACACAGCTGCCAATAAGCCGGGCTAGAACAGCTCTTCAGCCAGCGGCTGAGAACGTCTGGGATGCAGTTTTAAAGAACTTCAGAGATCCTGTGTGTTCTCCCTGGACTACTGATCCTCTGAGATATTCGGCACCCTTGAATTCTGCCTCTCCCACTTCCCTACTGTGCGCCTTGGGCAGATTTCTTCACCCCTCCCTGCCAAAGTATCCTCATCTGCAAAATTACAGGAAGTGATTGAAGTTGAGAAGGTCATTAAGTGAGTTGATGCTTAGAAAGCACTTAGAGTGGTGTCTGGTGCTCAGTGAACAACGAGAAAGTGTCAATTCTGTGTAAAGTGGAGAGAGAAAATAACAGTACTAATACCAACACCGCACCACCAACAGTAACACTAACTTGCTCTCCGAGCGCCTCAGGGCATAGCAGCTTGGCCAGGGTTTTGGGAAGTGGTCTCACAGCACGTAAACTTGATTCACTTTCTTTAAATGAGAGATGCTAATAGCCCCCTGCCTCATAGGGATTTGTGGGAGTTAAATAGGATTACAGTTGGGTGCACTCTGCATAGATTCTGACACGCAGTTAGTGGTCAGTGAAACACAGCAGACGTTGTTGTTGAATTCCTGTCCACGTGAGGGTTAAAACAGCAGTTGCCTGTGACTTTGGAAGGTGATTTATGGAAGCCAGTGGTTCTTTTCAGCAGGCAAGAGAAGGATATCAATCGGTGAAAGTAAGCCGTAAGTGAAAATTGAAACTGTCAGATGGCGTGGACTTCCTGCTCAGTCTCTGGCAGTTTTTTCTCTCTTCTTTTAATTAAAAGTTTTTGTCTTCTGATGTAGAAGTGAAATAAATCACTTCTGACCTTAGCATGCTCAGTGCCTCCCTGGAACGGAAGCCTGCCCCGTAGGCGTGGATGTCTTCCTTCTGGGAAATCCAGTGCTGGGACCTGCTCCTGAATTTCACTCAGTAGCCGCTCATCCAGCCCGATGCTCACAGTGGCTTTGGATCCTGACCCGAGTTTAAAATCCAACCCTGTGACTTCCTGGATACTGGATTTTGGCGAGTTACTCTAAAACATATTCTATCTTTTGTTTAGTGAAATGGTGTTAATAATAATGCCTGTTTTAAAAGTTTTTTTTTTTTCAAGAATTAAATCAGAAAAAGTATTTCTAGCACAGCGACTATACACAGAATCTCCTTGATAAACATGAGTCCTTTTCCCCCTTTTCCTTCGTCTCTCTGGGCTTTGATGCCTTGTTCTCTAGAAACATATGCCTTCCCCAACTCAATTAACCAACATTCTCCATCTAAGGGAACAGTATAGACTCCATGGTTAAAAGAGCAGACTCTGGGATCGTTACCACCTGGAATCGAGACTTGCTTCCAATGTCTACTGTGTGACCTTGGTCAAAAGTTAACCTTTCCATTCAGGTTATCTGTTAACGTTTTTTTTAGAAAAAAAATCTCTAAACTTAGTGGTTTGCGATAACCATTATATTTTGGTAACAATTTAGTGGATTAAGATTTGGGGCTCAGCTGGGCAGTTCATCTTGGATCCATGTGGCATTATCTGAAGGACCCCCTTCTGGAGGGTTTGCTTCACTCCGTGCTCCATGACGTACACCCATGGCTAGTGCTTCTGATAAGTTAGTCCTCATAGAACCTTCTCACAGGTTCTCAGGGTTGTTGGACTTTTTACAGTTTCTCAGGGCTCTGAGAGAGAGAGAGCATTACAAGAAAAGCTTCTTAGGACCAAGCTTCAGAAGGTTCAGCACATCGTTTCTGCTGCGTTCACCTGGCTGAGTAAGTTATTAAGACAGTTTGGGTTCAAAGAAAGGGAATTCGACTCTGTTTCTCAGTGGGAAAGTATTGCAGCCATTTGTAACACAGTACATCCTTGGAGCCTCTGCTTTCCACCTCTCGGGGCTTGTGGAGAGTTAAATGAGACAGTGAGCAGATCATTTAGCACAGCACCTGACATATAATAATCACTCAATATAAAGTTAGCTCTTATGACTAGTTGTCTGTTTTCCATCCAGGCCTTCTTCCTCACCACTTTCCTCTTGCATGAGTGCATACACACACACACACACATCAGTTTTTCCCACTTTGAAAATAAATATGAAGGATGGATTTTTAGGGAGAAATGGGAGAGCCCTGGGGAACCAGATTATGCCCAAGCTTATAATTCAAGTCTGGACTGTGGTAGCAGTGGAGGGAATAGAAAACATGGGCAAGTTCAACAGCTATTCAGGAGGTACCCTGATAAAGATCTCAGTGACTGATTAATTCATTACTTGATGGAATGGGTATGTAAAGAGAAAGGAGATGACTTGAGGATGATTTGCAGGTTGCTGACCAGAGGGACTGGTTGGGTGATGTTTTCATGGATGGCAAACACGACGTTGAGGTTCCGAGGCTGTCTCCTCTTTCACTTAAACACTTGTCTTTCTCACATCTGGGCCTCGTGCAGACATCCTGGGAATTTAGACGTTGCTCTTTCAGCAACAGGGAGCTCTGGAAGCTTGTCGATCAGAGGAGTGACATGAAACAAGTTGTTCCTTAGGCAGATTACATGATTCATAGCAGAGCAAGACAGATAACTACCTCATATCCATTTTGGTCTGGTCGTATTTAAGACTTTTCACTGTCTTAACATGGCCTCATCTTTTGCATAGAGAATGGCAATCCTCTGGTATAAAGTTGTAGCTGTAGAGAAAGTGCAAAAACAAACAAAGCTTCTTTGTTGGCTTCCAACTTAATGAGAATGTAGGCTACTCAGATTCCGCAGGGGAGGGTACTCGTCATTTGATTATGATTCAGAGCCCCTATCCCTTTGTGTCTCCATCAGCCTGAGGCGGCGTCCCACATGCAGTCTGTCCATTGCTGAGCCTCCGCGCTTCCTCCAGCTCAATGCTTCTTCAGGGTCTTTGGCTGAAATCATAGCTCACAGCTCTGTGCACAGTTCTGGGCTTCTCCAAACACTGTCTGGCCAGGGACGGCTCTTCTGTGATATCTCATCTACCTTGTGATTCCAACTGGTGTCAAACAGGTTAGGTTTCTCCCCAGAGAAAATGTACTGCAGGGAAGCCCTATTAGAAACAGAACTAAACGTATATCATGATGACATATCAGGTATCACGTTATGTCAAATATAATGTTGTGTCAGAGATAACGTGTGTGTGTGCAGTTGCGAGGATTGTGTCCCCACTTTTGCAACCCCACGGACTGTGGCTCACCAGGCCCCTCTGTCCATGGGATTCTCCAGGTAAGGATACTGGAGTGGGTTGCCATTTCCTACTCCAGGGGATCTTTCCTGACCCAGGGATCGAACCCATATCTCTTACACTCCTGTGTTGACAGGCAGAGTTTTTTACTACCCTTCTTCATAGTAGCCTTAGATTAGTTTTCCCTTAAACTTTGCAATACTGTGATTCTACACTATACAGAATTGCATTTTTTGACCCTATTTGCAGCATTGTAATGGAGTATTACTGCTATAACAGTAACAGCAACAATAAAAACAGCAGTGAAACTGATAACAATAACAATTAGAGTAACAACTACAGACAGTTTTCACGTGTGCTTATTATATCAAGGCATTGCTCTAAGCACACTGTATGCATGCTTATCTCATTTAATCACCGTGCAGTTCCTATGTCTTGGATGATTTTTCATGTTCATACTATAGAGAAAATTGTGAGAGGTCCAGTAGTTTGCCCAGACAGGTAACAGTAGTGAAGCAGACGCTCAGACCTGGCCCCCCGGGTGAGCGGGTTCGCCACGTTACACAGCCCTGACACGTTTCTCGGATGTTTAGGGTGTGACCTGAGCTTTGTCTTAACGAAGGGGTTGCAGTCTGGCTTCCTTTCCTGAGTGCCGTACAGAGGGCTCTACTGGATAGAAGACGGCAGAGACATATTAGGCAATCAAAATGTAAAGGTTTCCACTTAAAGAACAAACTGTGGAGCACGCAGGGGCCTTGAGATCCATCACATTGGAATTCAGCAGCAAGGGTGAAAGATCCAGGGTATGGTAATAAGTTGCAGAGCAAGAGGACGTCTGAGGAGTGGTGATTTAATTAAAGATACCGGGATAGAGTTCATCCCCACCCCCCCAATGCTGCCGACACAGGCAAATAGCCAGGGCTCTGGAGGACCGGTGACAACCAGCGCCACGCGCAGGGGCTCCAGGGGAGAGCTGCAGAGACTTCTCTTCTGAACTCCCTTCTGGCTGAAAAACCTTAGAGCCCGCTCGTGCGTTTACGATGCCACAGGCGCCAGGCTGGACATATATGGAGTGGAGAGGGCCAGGCGCGCGTGCCGGGAGATGCGGCTCCTTCGTGTGGCCTGCATGGAGTACAATTCCTGCTCATGGTGGCCGAGGCTCTTTTCACCTTTTGAGGGAGGCTGGACCTCAGAATGTCTGTGTGAAAGAGGTCGACTTATAAATACTAGGAAAAGTAAAGAAAGATTAAAAAAAAACCAAAAAACAATTCTCCGGTCCACATCTGTTGGGCAAATAAATCCTGTATTTCTGTTTGGAAATTCAGCATTTATTCAAATGTCACTTACTCTGGGAAGCATCTGTATTAATTTGCTAGGGCTGCCAAAACAAGGGGCCACCCATGGGGTGGCTGGAAACAGCAGACATTTTTTCCTGTCTCAGGTTTGGAAGCTAGAAGTCTGGAGTCAAGGGTATTGGAAGAGCCATGCCCCCTCTGAAACCTGCAGAGGAATCCTTCCTTACCTCTTTCTAGATTCTGATCGTTCTATGGCAATCCGGTGTTAAGACTGAGTTCAAATCCGCTAATGGGCTTTCCTGGTGGCTCAGATGGTAAAGAATCTGCCTGCAATGCGGGAGACCTGGGTTTGGTCCCTGGGTTGGGAAGATCCCCTGGAGGAGGGCATGGCAACCCACTCCAGTATTCTTGCCTGGAGAATCCCACGGATAGAGGAGCCGGTGGGCTGCAGGTCATGGGGTCACAAAGAGTTGATCACAACTTAGCGACTGAGCACACACACACCCAACCACGTGACGGGCTGCCCTGGCATCCACCCCCATGGGTGGGTGCTTTCCAGAATTCGTGTCATTAGCATAGCAAAAGTCCCTGTTACCATTTGAACTATTCCTTAGGAAGTTCCAAAGGTTTAGGCGCTCTGTGCCTTGAAACTACGGATGAAGATTAAATTTCTTGTTACAAGTTAGTGTTAGTCGCTCAGTCATGCCCAACTCTTTGTGACCCCATGGACTGCAGCCCACCAGGCTCCTCTGTCCATGAGATTTTCCAGGCAAGGACACTGGAGTGGGTCGCCATTTCCTTAGTATCACAAATACCTTGGGCTTCCTTGGTGACTCAGCGGTTAAAAGATTATACTTGCAGTGCAGAAGACACAGGAGATGCTGTTTTGATCCCTGGGTCAGGAAGATCCCCTGGAGAAGGGCATGGCTACCCACCCCAGTAGCGTGGAAGATCCTGCGTGGAGGATCCCACGGACAGAGGAGCCTGGTTGTCAACAGTCCATGGGGTCACAGAGAGTCTGACACAAATGAAATGACTGAGCACGCATACACACAGGCATCACAAATACCTTAGGAGAAGGAGCTCTGGAAGGCTTCACAGACGAGTCACCTGTGTCGGTGGGGTGTGGTCATAAAGGATAAATAGGGTTTAGTAGTTTGGGAGGGAATGTGGGGAAATAGACCAAATCAAAGTCTCAGGAAAGAGTTTTAAGGATGGATGAGAAGTTGATGGGGCTTGAAGCCATGTTTTCTTGATTGTAAAGAACCTAAGGGGTCTTCCCTGGTGGCTCAGTGGTAAAGAATCTGCCTGCCAACGCAGGAGACGCGGGTTCAATCCCTGGGTTGGGAAGATCCCTTGTGGAAGGAAATGTCAAGCCACTCCAGTATTCTTGCCTGGAAAATCCCATGGGCAGAGGAGCCTGCTGAATCCTCCCAGCTCCTCCACCACAGCCCTTTCTGAGTGGACTGTCTCTTCACACATCTGTGCTACCACCTGGGAAACGTTGTCTTGATGTTTCGGTAAACTCTAGGAGAGCTTCTCGGCCCTGTCTGCCCAAATGCTGGGGTCTTGTAAAATTCTAGCCTTCTGCCCAAGAAATGGGAGCATATTTACTCTATATTCTCAGATCCCATAAACCAGTGTTGGTTTTCTCTAATTCCTTGGTTACCCTGGGGGAGACAGATCCAAGGACACCTTTCTCAGACACATCGATAATGCGTAACTCACTTGATTTGTTTCACTTCAGATCTTTCCTCTTCTTCCAATTTGGATCATCATTTTTTATTTCAACATTAAGAGTGAGGGGAAACTTTTAAAACTGAATTCAGAGATTCTTTACATGGGGCCTAGTAGGATTCTGACATGTATCATTTCCTTCCCTTACCAAGGTAAGAAACAAATCACACTGGTTTAACAATACCTGTGGCTTTGGAAAATACAGAAACAGTAGATGCTCCCCTAGCACATTAGACTCTTTGCTGACACCCTGAAGTAGCGCTGATGCACAGGACTCCAAAATTACAGTGGTCCTTACAAAACTGTTAGCTCATGTGACAGTAAAGAAGTACATGTATTCACTATTTTAGTGAATGTACTTCTATATGATTGGTTTCTTCTGTGTTTATATCTATTTCATTTGCCAGAAAAGAATTATAAGACAACCTTTGAAATGGCACAAAATGAGTCTTCGTTTCCTATAGAATGTCAGACAGCCTCTCGTGCACCTTCTGGTGATCTGATTCTGTAGTTTTCATCTTTCCTTGCCTTTGAGCTGTTTTACAACTCTGAAAGTTGAGAAAAATGAGAGTAACAGACATGATTCTTGTCCACAGAGGTAAAATTTGTCCTATAGAAGATACAGTTGATCCCCACTCTTTCCCTGGTCGCTCTGCTTCCTGATCACCCCAGTTAGGAGCAGGTTTTGTAGGTATTAGCACATTTATTTTAGCAAATGTGCCAGTTGCCCACATATGTTTCTGCTCTTTGAATTCTCTCTTTGAACTGGTGTGTGGCACTTTCCTGATTTCGTTCATCAATCAGTTAAATTAAAACTTTAAAGCACTTTAAATGAAAACTTTAAAGCACATTCACTTTATATTTGTCATGATATTATACTGTGAAATTATTTTGCAGTGTGGTTTATGCATGTAAAACCGTTATCCTGAGAAGGTGTGTCTATAGGCATTATGTGGCAGAGCGCAACAGAGGGTAAAAACTCCCGATGTAATCCCGCATCCTTGGGCACCTTCTGGTCCTAGACTTTCAGTACTCACAAGCCTTCTCTTCTGAGGTACTGTGCCACTGTTGAAGCAACGCAAGGGAATGGTCATAGCAGCAAGAAAGAGCAGGGTGGATAAATTGTACTTGCGTTTTCTTACGTCAGTCTCCCATGGCAATAGAAATAAAAGCAGAAAATAAATAAGTGGGACTTAATCAAACTTGAAAGCTTTTGTATAGCACCGCAGCTTGCATGCTCAGTCATGTCCAGCTCTTTGCAAGCCCAGGGACTGTAGCCCATCAGGCTCCTCTGTCCATGGGGTTCTCCAGCAAGAGTACTGAAAGGGTTATCCCTCAGTTGTGTCCAATTCTTTGTGACCCCGTGGACTGTGTCTGCTAGACTACTCTGTCCATGGAACTCTCCAGGCAAGAATACTGGAGTGGGTAGCCCTTCCCTTCTCCAGGGCATCTTCCTGACCCAAGAAGATGGGAAAGGCAGTCACAGACAGAACATCTCTGAGCGCGTGTTTGTTTAGGCTGAGTGGGCATTTGGCGTTTCACTGTAGCTGTCGTTTTACCTGGTAGGGCCGCGGCAGGGAATTGTTAAGCTGGTTCCCTATTGTACACATCGGTGTAGCTGTGTTGTTGCTGGTGTGTATTTTTTTTTATCACAAGTCTGGGCCTCCTGGTAATAGACTAAACATGAGCTGCTGCTTGCCTTCTTCCCTCTGTGGATGTCGTCAGTGTAATCAGGGAACAGGTGGGTTCAGGCGATTAACGGGGTGGCAGGGGAGGAGGAGACAGGGATCTACTCAAGGGGGCGGGAGTTAATTTGACCCTGCAGCTCAGCGGCAGCGTCTCCTCCTGCAAGGCTGCCCCAGCAGTTATCGGTGGGAGCAGTCCTGCTCAGGCCTCTCAGTCTCATTTCCAGTCCGGGCATGCTTGAGGAGCCATTACCATATTTATAGAGCTCCCTGGCCCCACGGCACACGCATGAGAGGGTTAGAAAGACCTATCTGTTTTTCCAGCTGTGCTGCGGTCCTCGGTGGCGAGGCTCGGGGGGAGGAGGGCGGGCCGGATCCCAGCATTAGAAGGAGGCAGAGGATTAGGCCGGAGAGAAAGTACAAGCCGGCCGCTTGCTTGCCTCTTCCAGCCGGTTGGATGAGCCAATGTGGCTAGCCTTGCGTCTGTCAACCCCAAGACAAGCAGCGTGGTGGACCGCTGGTTAGGAGAGCACCGTGGGGGAGCTGTCTCAGTGCCGGCTCCGTCTTCACCCGCAGCCTGCTTTCTTTACTGAAATTCAAAGCTGCCAGCGGATGGGGGATGTGGAAGCAGTGAGGGAAAAGTGGACAGACTATGAACGGAGACGCAAAGAGATCTTATTTTCTGTAAAACCTTGGGCAGATTATCTAATTTCTCTGAGCCTCATTTCAGTCATCTGCACAGAAGGGATAATAATGGATTTTTGGAGGGATTTAATTACAGACATGGTTGACTGTGTCTTAATAAATGCTCCCTTTCCTTCATCAGACCATCCTGTCTTACACTGAAGTTTAGACTTACATCACTGCACTCTACGATGCTTTGTTGTGGCAGTCAGAAATATCCGTGTGGGTTTACCCCCCCTCACTGCCCCATCCCCACTAACACATGTGCAGTCAGAAATGCCTCTGTGGGTTTACCCCCCGCCCTCACTGCCCCGTCCCCATTAGCACATGTGCAGTCAGAAATGCCTCTGTGGGTTTACCCCCTCACTGCCCCGTCCCCATTAGCACATGTGCAGTCAGAAATGCCTCTGTGGGTTTACCCCCTGCCCTCACTGCCCCATCCCCATTAGCACATGTGCAGTCTTGCAGTCTCTCTGCTGTGTTTCTGTCTTTCTCTCTCACATACACACAGAGACATGTATACGTACATGCTGGCATTTTTGTTCTGATCAACTGTGGCACATCTACCCCGTTCTTTATACAACTTAGTGGGTTTTGCAGCCAGAAAAGTCTTTCTGAATCTCAGGATCGCACTCCCAAATAAGGGGTATTGTGACATTTCCGATTGTGTATCCCAGCACCTTGTGCTCCCGTGACCATCTGGTTATAATATCAAGGTTGCAATGAAAGCAACTGACAGCATGCTTTACCCCCTGCCTTTAGTCCAGCTGAAAGCCAAGTATACTGGACTGCAGTTGGAAAAAAAAAATTACTGGATGTTCTGATGCAGTAATGAGGAAGGGATAGCGAGCATCTTGAAGCAAACTCTTAGTTCTACAAAAACTTGAAAACCAAACCACAAAAGGAAGTGTGGACTCACCAGGTTGGGACGATTTTTGAGCACTATTCATAGGCTCCCTTGCTTCAGAGTCCAGAAGGGAGACTTTAATTTGCTGATTAAAAATGTTGAGTGAGGAGGCAAAAAGGAGACGCCAGGCTGAGGGAGGGCTAAATATATTTTCAGAAGGAAAGAACTGGTGGCACCTGGAGAAGAACACACGGGAGGGGAAGGCATCCAGCGAGGGTGCGGGCGAGAGGCTGAGCAGAGAGGCGCTGGTGCTGGCGGAGGCGGGGGAGTCACGATAACCGCGGCTGGGGAAGCGGCAGGGAAGGCAGAGATCACAGGGGCTGTTCTGGAAGTTCTGCCATGCCGTATGCCGTGCTACCATCTCGCCTCTGTCTCCTCTTATCACTGCAGCCTGTGTTTCTCATCAGTCCTTTGGGAACTGGAAGTGTGTGTGTGTGTGTGTGTGTGTGTGCCTTTCCTGGCTTATCTGGCTGGACTCTAGAAGTGTGATGTCACACCTTACATCGGTAGGAAAAGGAGAGCGATGCCCATTGTAAGGGCAGCAGAGAGTCCTCTGCCTGCAGCTCCCAGAGCTGTGCGCTGTGGCTATGATATTTTTGTTTAGCAGAGTACACTTAGGTTGGCAAGCAGAGGAGACAGAAGAAGCACTGCTTTGGCTTCTGGAGCTCCAAATCAGACCTGACCCCCTCCCATCTCTTTGCGGCCAGGCAGGAGGAGGAACAGGAGACCTGTGCTTGAGAGTCTCTCTACTTGCCATGAATCCACCTCCATCCACTCCCGTGATCTACATAGGCAGCTGTAATGCCGTGTGTCCAAATATTTTGTTTTCTCAGACTCTGTCCAAGTCCCCCCTCCCCCGTGAAGGATGTCTGGGATACCAAACCCTCACCAAGTGCTCGCCTCTCTGAACAGTAAAGAACGGATGCGCCCCAGGCCCGTGCCCTTGTCTCCTGTGACCTGACGCTCTGCTGCGTCCTCTGTGTCCCAGATGCAGTCTCACTTCTCAGCCTCACGTCCAGTGACTGCACTGCTCACAGGTCAGCATTTTCCCTCAAATCGCTGCTTTCCCCAAAGAGGAATTCTGCTTATCTCTTTGTCTTTACATAGGATTCTCTTGCTAGTTCATTTTGAATAATGAATAATGAATTAGTGTTGGAATAAGACACATTTGTCTAAAATAACCTCAAATAACATTAATTGTGCATGTTTATAGCAGTTTATAGAGGTCATGTGACAGAATTAGTAACAAATGAGGCAAAGACCTTTAGTAGAGATTCGGTGATTATTCATAGGGATGTGGCAATTGCACATTGGATGTCGCTGTAAATGAGTCTTTTAAAGATCACTCCAAAAGGCGGTACAGCAAATTCTGGGAAGATGACATTGATGATACGGTTTTTGCATCTCCCTAAACCCCCCATAAAAATAGAGCTAGGATACAAAAACCAAACACACTGACAACATCTGCGTTTCAAAAACCTAAGGTATCCTTCAAACCTCAAATGATGAGCAGACCTGGACAATCCACTGACACTCAGAGATCTGCACAGTGTCAGAAACTGTGGGGTAGGGTGCAGAGGGGTGCGACAGACTCTCTGAAAGCTCTAAAAGCAGGACAAGAGCCAGATCTCCGCCGGACACTTAATAAAAGCAGTCAGAAAGCTTTGGGACAGCAGCTTTAACTGCTGGGCTTTGGTACACTCCTGTACGCAGTGAGGGCTTCCCTGGTGGCTCAGGCATAAAGAATCTGCCTGCAATGAGAGAGACGCAGGTTTGATCATGGGATGGGGAAGATCCCCTGGAGAAGGGAACGGCAATCCACTCTAGTATTCGTGCCTGGAGAATTCTATGGACATAGGAGCCTGGTAGGTTACAGTCCATGTGGTCTCAAAGAGCCGGACACAACTGAGTGGCTAACACACAGGCTTATGCAGTGAAGTGCAGTCATCCCTGGTGTAGCCTGTCAGGGCTCATGGAGTCTGAATTCAGTGGTCTCTTACTGGTGTCTCAGACAGTAAAGAATCCACCTGCAATGAGGGAGACCCGGGTTCAATCCCTGGGTGGGGAAGATCCCCTAGAGGAGGGCATGGCAACCCACTCCAATATTCTTGCCTAGAGAATCCCCATGTAGAGAGGAGACTCGCAGGTTACAACTCATAGAGCTGCAGAGTCGGACATGGCTGAGGGACCAAGCCCCGCGGAAGCACAGCAACTCGGCTCTGTGCAAGGTTCCCCATGGATGGGAGGCTGCTGGGAACAGGATCCAGGTTACGCTGCACACAGATGGTGCAGCAAAAGATAGAGTGTTAGACAGAAGGAGGAGAGAGCAAGGGACCTCAGAAAGCAGGTCACATTATGAAGCAATGAAAGAGTACTCTAGATCCATGAAGCTGGAACATCTGTCACGATCCACTTACTCCTCCCCAAAGTTCAGGAGAACTAATTTCACATAACAATTAGCAACAGAAAGGGATCATGTCTGAGTTTGCTACAAATTTACTGATAAAGAATAAGGAGATAAAGGAGGAAGATTGTATCTCTGATGACAATGAAAGTACACCATAAAATATACCTGCAAAACCAATCAAAACTGTAGCCTGAAATTTCAGTGAAGTTAAATGACACTTGCTCCTTGGAAGAAAAGCTATGTCAAACCTAAACAACGTTTTAAAAAGCAGATACATCACTTTGCCAACCAAGGTCTGTCTAGCCAGAGCTATGGTTTTTCCAGTAGTCATGTATGGATGCGAGAGTTGGACCATAAAGAAGACTGAGTGTCGAAGAATAGATGCTTTTGAACTGTGATGCTGGAGTAGACTCTTGAGAATCTCTTGGTCTGCAAGGATATCAAGCCAGTCAATCCTAAAGGAAATCAACCCTGAAAAATCACTGGAAGGACTGTTGCAGAAGTTCCAATACTTTGGTCACCTGATGAGAAGAGCTGACTCACTGGAAAAGACCTTGATGCTGAGAAAGATTGAAAGTAAAAGGAGAAGGGCGGCGACAGATGATGCAATAGTTAGATAGCATCACTGACTATATGAACATAAATTTGAGCAAATTCCAGAAGATAGTGGGGGACAGAGGAACTTGGCATGCTACAGTCAGCCCATGGGTCAGACATGACTTAGCAACTGAACAGTAATGAAAAAAAATTTTTTTCAAAATATACTAAAATAAATGAAAATAATGATGGGGAAATTTAAAAAAATCAATCTGTAAAAGAAAAACTAAGTAATGAGTTTAATAGAACTCAAAAAAGAATTAGAAGAAAAAAAACTGAAAAGAACTCAAGTCTGAATAAAAACATCAGAATATATCATGAAATAAAAGTGAAAACAAGTAAAATTTAAACATCAAACTAAATGAGAAAAAAGATCAAAATGATTTTTGAGAGTAAATGACAGAAATAAAAGATAGATAAAGAACAACATATATAATACACATTCAGAAAGAACACCAAAATAATAGGATAAAAATAACAAAAAGAACAGCTTAAAACAACTTTACTAGATTAAAAAGTAAGATTTGACAGCACATACTGAAAAGGAACACCATGTACCCGAACAAAATGACCCAGAATGACCAGCAACTGAAACATTCTAAAAAATACCCAGGCAAAAGGACTAAGCCACGTAAGAAGGCAAGAAAATTTGATGGTCATCTGACTTCTTGACAGCAACACTTTATATCTGAAGACAATAGAGTGACATATTTAAGATACTCAAGGAAAGAAAATATGAGTCATATATTATAAATCCAGCCACACTTACTTTCAAGTATAAAGACTGCAGACAAATTCCTATCAACAAGCGAGAACTGAGAAAATATTGTTCCCAGGAGCCTTCACTGAGTAAACTACCAGTGAATGAAAATGACTGGAGAGGCATTGATATAAGACCCGGTGGGGCGCGTTAAATATACATCCACCTGTAGAACTACATATAAGTGATGTTATAAGGGAGAAAACACAGGCTGCAACATCTATAGCACTGACATTTTAGGAATAGAGCTGCTACATTTTAAAAGGGGGAAGCATGTAAAGATGGATTCAGCTTATGATTACTTTAGAGTTATTAACTAGAAATAAAAGGATACTGTTCCAAATCAATCCCTGGGATACAAGGTGGTAAAGATGGGGTTGCTAGCAAATTTCAGTATTATTTACAGAAGCAAGCCAATAGGTGGATACTGGGGCTTCCCAGGTGGCTCAGTGGTAAAGACTCGGCCTGCCAGAACAGGAGACACAAGAGATTTGATCTCCTGGGTTTGATCCCTGGGTCAGGGGGATCCCCTGGAGTAGGAAACAGCAACCTGCTCCAATATTCTTGCCTGGAGAATCCCATGGACAGAGGTCCCCATGGTCCATGGGGTCACAAAGAGTTGGACATGACTGAGCACGCACACACACAAACGTGGATGAAAGTGAAAGTCGTTCAGTCGTGTCCAACTCTTTGCGACCCCGTGGACTATACAGTCCATGGAATCCTCCGGGCCTGAGTACTGGAGTGGGTACCTTTTCCCTTCTCCAGGGCATCTTCCCAACCCAGGAAACGAACCAGGGTCTCCGACATTGCACGTGGATTCTTTCCCAAATGAGGTATCAGATGGATACTGGAAGTCTTATATGAAGGTGTTGATGTAAAGATAGAAATAAAGAGACCACATTATGAAGGACCATTTTTATAAAAAGTAGTTGTATATTTATAAATATGACATAAAACAATATGTCAGAGGGCAAATATAAAAAAGCATATTAATAAATGCAATGAGCTTAATTCACCTGTTTAAAACAATCAGATTCTCTAAAAAAGAAGTTCTATATACTGCTATAAAAATAATATATCATTTTATATATATATATATATATAGACCCTTAAACTATAAGACATAGGTTAAAAATAAAATAAAAGGGTCAGAAAATATATACCAGCAAAATAAAAATAAATCAGAGGACATTTTCCTTATCCCCAAAAGAAACCCATCCCCATTAGCAACCAACTCCCATTTCTTTCAATACTCCTAGTTCAGGCAACCACTAATCTACTTTCTATTTATAATTTTCCTAACCTGTTTCACATCAGTAGAATCAGACAGTGTGTCCTCTTCTGTGACTGCCTTTATTCACTTAACATAATGTTTTCAAAACTCACCCATGTTATAGCATCTACCATCTTCAGTTCTTCTGATTGATAATTCTTTGCCTTGATGGTTGCACAACTCTGTGAAACACACTAGAAACCATTGAATTCTAGAACTTTAAATGGGTAAGTTATTTGGTATGCAAACTGTATCTCAGTAAATAAATAGCTCAATAAAATAAATTAAGGTCATAGTATTTATATCAGAAAAGGCAGGATCGAGATAGTGTGACCAGGTGTGTCCAGTTTGCTTGGACTTTCTTTTTTTTTGAGCATTGAATGTCTCACATCCTGGGAAACCCCTGGGCAAACTGGGATGTTGGTCACTGTTAATTTACACCTATGATATTTAAAGGAGATAGCAAATATTTATAATGTTAAATTTTATAAAGTCCAATGAAGATAAAGTGATTATTTATATTCATGCATACAAAGCCACAGCCAAGATAGGAGATATAATAAAGAATAGAATCTCAGGGCAATAGCTAATATTCTTGGCTCAACCCAAGACAATGAAGTGGACAAAGTTTGATAGAATTCGAAGGCCTAAACGTCACAATGAATAAAATAGATTTTTGAATCTCAATATTTGAGAATACAGATTATTTTCAAATGTGTATACTGAATGGACAACTCATTCAGTTGTCCATGTTTTGGGATACACATACAAACACACACACATGCCCCTCAATAAAGTCCAAAGAATAGGAATAACAAACATTTATGAGGATATTTAATGAAAGAAGAAATTATAAAAAAAATTGTAAAAAGTTTTCTTTGGTAGAGGAATATTTTTAACTGTTACTGAAAATATCTTGGGGAAAGTAAAACACAATATAAAATTCTTTTAAAATAACAATAGTGAAAATATAGCATGTAAAATCTATGGAATAAAAGGAACTTTCTGTCAGAGAAAAAAGTCATAGCATGAAATACCAATATAAATAAAATGTAAAAGATGAAAACTAATGAATAAAATACCCAAATCCCCCATAAAGCTAGGAAAAACTTGAACAAAGTAAACTGAAAGAAGTTAGGAGGAAGGTAGGAGTTAATGGAATAGAAACCTTTAAAAAGTAAATCCAGAAGTTGGTACTTTGAAAAGATATCAGTAAAATAAGCCCCTGGCAAGTCTTATCAAGAAACTGATGGCAGAAAACATAGGTGCGTAAAGATAGCAACCCCAGAAACCCCCTCGAAGACCCCGGCCTTTTGAGGAGCTCCATGGTCTGAAGAACTCAGAGGCCCTCCCTCGGATGTCTGCTAATTCAAGACAGGAGTGAGATGTGCCGCAGAGAACGCTGCTCACCTCTGCCGTGTCTCTCTGCCTCTGAGAGACTGCATGGATTTTGCTTCTGTCTCATACTACTTCACACTTAATGTACAGTTTAACCCCCTCTACATAATCAGCAACCACCAGGACCATCATTATGGAAACGATCTATTCCTAGTATATGAATGAGTACTATATTTTACAGAAAAATTCAGAGAAATCACATCAGCCAGTATCCAGTAGTCTGCTTGCTCCCGTTTCCAGGACTCCCTTTTCACTCTTCTTTCTACCTCTGCTCCTGCTTTCCTTTTTGTTATCTCGAGAGCTCCAAATTTGTCTCCCTGTGTGATAAAGGTAGCATCAACCTTCCTATTGCGTCTTCATGCCCACTTGATAATGCTGACTTGTCAAAATTTACACTTATTTTCTCCAAAAAGATATTATTTCTCTCTAGTAGCTTCTATTACACTTATAAACATTGTTATGCTTTTAAGATACAAGTCACTGAGTGAGTGACAGATAAAACAGGACGAGGTCTAGGCAAGGTACAGTAGGATAAAAATTGCTGATAAGGATATGCTGGGGAAAACAGAAGTTAAACTCAGAATCACCACATAACCTAGCAACTACTTTCCTCAGTATATATCCAAGAGAAGCGAAAACATATATCCACATAGAAACTTACTTGCCAGTCAATGTTTATGGCAATATTATCATAATAGTTAAAAGGCAGAAACAAACTCCCGTCAACAGGGAATAGATTAATAAAACGTGGTATATCCATATAATGAAATATTACTCAGCCCCAATATGAACAAAATATTGCTACATACATAGATGAGCCTTTAAAACAGAAGCTAGTCACAAAAAGCTCACCTATAATAGGATTCATTTTGCAGGATAATGTGCGTGCATGCTCAGCTGCTCAGTCGTGTCCAACTCTTTGCAACCCCATGGACTGTAGCTCACCAGGCTCCTCCGTCCATGGGATTTTCCAGGCAGGAATACTGGAGTGGGTAGCCATTCCCTTCTCCAGGGGATCTTCTCGACCCAAGGATCAAACCCAGGTCTCCTGCATTGCAGGCAGATTCTTTACCATCTTAGCCACTAGGCAAGCCCTTGAATGCTCTTAAAAGCAGGCCTGAGATGACAGCGTGCTTGCAGTAATGACCCCAGTGATCAGGAAGAAGGCATTGGGAAGTCATTAGGAATGTAGAGAAAACCATGCCAGTTGTGGCATTAACTTGGCTACTGCTTCCAAAACTTGATGCTCCAATTCACCAGGAACTCTTGAAAAATCTGGAAATGAACCTCAAAACTGTCAGACCAAGGACAACAAAGGAGGTGTTTATCCTTCCAGTGGTGAAGGGGCCCTTCAGTCAGTAATTCACCTGCACTTGTAGGCTGCATGTATTTGAGCATCCATGGAGTCCCAAGGTTGTCCATTACCCGGTGACAGAGACGCGCAGGCAATGAGAGATATTAATACATGGCGCAGGCTAACAGATCTCATTTGCCTGCGTTCAGCTGTAATGAGATGAGACCAGGTTGACACTCGTCTCTGTGGCTGACACTGAGGAGGAAGAGGTGTGGAGAAAAGGATTTGTTGCCCGAGTGATGCTCAGTTCAATTCAGTTTAGTCACTCAGTTGTGTCCAACTCTTTGTGGCCCCATAGGCTGCAGCATGCCAGGCCTCCCTGTCCATCACCAACTCCCGGAGTCTACCCAAACTCATGTCCATTGAGTCGGTTAATATTCAACAAATTATGCTGCCGCCCATTACCATTCCACCTTTCAGAGTACTTTAATGAACATCATCTGTGTATGAATATCCCAAGTTTAGTCTCCTTTGAGACTCTTCACCCTTACAGTTAAAGGGACTCCTTAAATGCGTGCATTGAGACCTCTGGCTGTCAGAGCCTGGATTGACTTCACAGTTAGAAGACCAGAGGTTGTCATTTCTTTTGTAAGTGAAAGTGAAAGTTGCTCAGTCGTGTCCAACTCTTTGCGACCCCATGGACTATACAGTCCATGAAATTCTCCAGGTAAAGTTCTAGTGATAATCTTTCTCATTTTGAATAATTTCACTGAAAGCATCCATTACTCATATGCATTTACAGATGAATATCATGCTCATTCCTCTACATTTGTATTTTTGTGCTTTTATCAGTTTTAAAGGATATTCAGTCTTTCAGTAAATATGTGAGTGTCATTCACTGGGCACCAGACACAGAGAAAAGCAGTGGCCGGCACGGGAGACAGGAGGGATTTACTTACAGTCCTGAAGGGGACTCAGGCTTGAGCGCACGGTTCCAGCACCAGGAAGCCGTGGGGACGCCTCAGTGAGAACGTACTCAAGTCTGGGAATTCAGGAAATCTGGGGAGACTCTTCTAAGAAAATGATGCATTAGAAACATTTTGGAGGCCAAAGTGACGGCTCACCAGAAAGCCTTAAAGGGTATCTGGGCAGCAGGGACTCTCTCTAGCAGGTAAGCAGGACGAATGTTATCATTGCCATTTGCAGATGAGGAAACTGAGGCTCAGAGAGGTGAGGTGACTTCCTCAAGATCGCATTGGTAAAGTGACCCAGTTTAACAGAAACCTCAGAGAATTTTTGCTTTATGAGAGCCTTTCATGCAAACAGTTCTCCTCAAGATGAAATAGGATTTAATTACGGTTGCATTAGATTCAAGAACCACCTCCCGGCTAACTCAGCCGGGGGCCTGATTGTGATATCAATGGCAGGGCACCTGGGTGTGACACATCATCTGGGACTGAAACCGGTGGGGGAGTCTATCGAATTTTTGATTGAAATCCTCTTTCCTTGCATTAGTTTCCACTGTCTCTCTCCATTGGAAATTCAAGCCACTAGGAAAACCCAGTTAAGTCTTCAGAAACTAAAATATCCCTGCTCTGACCTCCAGGAGCCACAGCTTCACAAAACATTGTCTACCAGTGATCTTGTAGGTTAGCACATTTACTCCCCTTTAGAAGGCAATGGCACCCCACTCCAGTACTCTTGCCTGGAAAATCCCACAGACAGAGGTGCCTGATAGGCTGCAGTCCATGGGGTCGCGGAGTCGGACACGACTGAGCGGCTTCACTTTCACTTTTCACATTCATGCATTGGAGAAGGAAATGGCAACCCACTCCAGTGTTCTTGCCTGGAGAATCTCAGGGACGGGGGAGCCTGGTGGGCTGCCGTCTATGGGGTCGCACAGGGTCGGACACGACTGAAGCGACTTAGCAGCAGCAGCAGCAGTGGTCATCAATCCGAGAAAGGCCTCCTTGTCGGAGTGCTAGTCCCTGGGTGAGAGAAACTCGTGTTGAGAGTGCCCACAGAGAGTAAGACAGGCTCGTGGTTCAAATGTAATTGTACATTTGAGCTGTGTTCAAATGTCTTAAAAAAAACATTACAGCAGTGGGGAAGAAAGGGCTCACTCAGTGGATCTCGGAGGCAGAGTGAGACCAAGGGCCGGAGCCGCTGGGAAGTCAGCTTTGACTCTGTGTCTGGGGGCCCGCTGGGCCTTGCTCCTGCCAGGGACACGTGGCCTCTCTGTTTTGGAAAAGGTGTAGGAGAGAATGGGTTAACAGCGTTCAGATACCTGTGAAGGGCAGCTCTATGCTGGATAGAAAGTGAAGCTGGAAATCGATTAGGAAAGCTTCCACCCTGGTACTCGCCTTGTCTGTGGAGTGATTGGCCCAAAGACAAAGAGCTAGTGTGCCTTTATCTGGTCTGTCCTCCCTGCAGATGCGGGCATGTGAGTGTCCCTGAACCCTTTCCGGGGCATGCCAGAAATGCCTGTACTTCTGGAGATTGCCAGAATATTACACACGTTAAAATGTGTATATCCTATATCACATCATCCTGAGGTTTTTAAAAGTGCCAACATATGACACTTACATGTGTGACTAAGTGATCTTGTGGGTTAAACAAATGCTGTTTGTGTTCCCAGGGACGGCATGCTCACAGAGACCTTTTTCTTTTTCAAGATTTCAAAGCATAAGCTTTTGTTTTTGTCATCAGATTCTGCTTTTTTGAATTTTTGAAATTTATCTTTTAAATTAATTTTTTTTTGACGTGTAGTTGGTTTACAATGTTCTGTTTCTGCTATATAGCAAAGTGAATCAGTTAGATATATATATATATATATCTCCACCCTTTTTTAGAGTCTGTCCCCATAAAGATCATCACACAGTATTGAGTAGAGTTCCCTGTGCTAACGAGCAGGTTCTCGTTAGTGATCTGTCTCAGCGGTGTGTAAATGTCAATCCCGTCTCCCAGTTTATCCCTCCTCCTCCTTTCCCATTGGTAACCATAAATTTTGCTTTTTACATCTGTGACTCTATTACTGTTTTCTAAATAAGTTCATTTGTACCATTTATTTTTAGATTCCACATATAAGTGATATCATATGGTATTTCTTTTTCACTGTGTGACTTACTTCACTCAGTGTGACAATCTCTAGCTTCATCCATGTCACTGGAAATGTCATTATTTCAGTATTTTACTTGGCTGAGTGGTATTCCTTTGCATATATGTACCACATCTTCTCTATCCATTCCTTTGTCGGTGGACGTTTAGGTCGCTTCCACGTCCTGGCTACTGTAAATAGTGCTGCAGTGAACACTGGGGTATACATTTCTTTTCAAATTACAAGTTTCCTCTGATATGTGTCTGGGAGTGGGATTGCTGGATCGTATAGTAGCTCTGTGTTTAGTTTTTTAAGGAACTTCCGTACTGTTCTCCATAGTGGCTCCACCAATTTACATTCCCACCAACAGTGCAAGAGGCTTCCCTTTTCTCCACACCCTCTCCAGCATTAATTGTGGGCAGATGTTTGGTGAGTGTGAGGTGATACTTCATTGTAGTTTTAGTTTGCATTTCTCTAATAATTAGTGATGTTGAGCATCTTCTCATGTGCATCTAACAGAGATCTTTAATGCCTTCATCCCCAAAGGGAGAAGCACAGATTTAGGGATCAAAAATCTCAATCCTCTTAGAGAATATATATGGGAAAAATGTTAAATGAATAATCATGGGGAGTAGATGTTAGGTGTCGGGATACCTGGGTTTCAGCTCTAGAACTCCACCTCAGAAAATGTGTGATCATGTGAAAAGATCAGCTGTGCCAGAGAAAGAGAAGGGGACAGGCCGAGTGGCAAGAACAGTGCTCGTTAGGAGTGAGAACTTCTTCCAGTTTGCATGGAGAAGAAGGAATGTCATGGGGACTTGGTGGAAATTAGTCTTGAGAGGTGGGTTAGAGTCAAAATATGAAATATGAACATCTATTACTGTGGGCAAGAGTCCCTTAGAAGAAATGGAATAGCCATCATAGTCAACAAGAGAGTCCAAAATGCACTACTTGGATGCAATCTCAAAAAATGACAGAATGATCTCTGTTCATTTCCAAGGAAAACCATTCGATATCACAGTAATCCAAGTCTACGCCCCAACCAGTAATGCTGAAGAAGCTGAAATTGAATGGGTCTATGAAGACCTACAAGGCCTTTTAGAAGTAACACCCAAAAAAGATGTCCTTTTCATTATAGGGGACTGCAATGAAAAAGTAGGAAGTCAAGAAACACCTGGAGTAACAGGCAAATTTAGCCTTGGAGTACAGAATGAAGCAGAGCAAAGGCTAGTAGAGTTCTGCCAAGAAGATGCACTGGTCATAGCAAACACCCTCTTCCAACAACACAAGAGAAGACTCTACACATGGACATCACCAGATGGCCAACACCGAAATCAGATTGATTTTATTCTTTGCAGCCAAAGATGGAGAAACTCTATACAGTCAGCAAAAGCAAGACCAGGACTGACTGTGGCTCAGACCATGAAATCCTTATTGCCAAATTCAGGCTTAAATTGAAGAAAGTAGGGAAAATCACTAGACCATTCAGGTATGACCAAATTAAATACCTTGCAATTATATAGTGAAGTGAGAAATAGATTCAGGGGATTAGATCTGATAGGCAGAGTGCCTGAAGAACTAAGGACAGAGGTTTGTGACATTGTACAGGAGGCAGGGATCAAGACCATCCCCAAGGAAAAAAAAAATGCAAAAAGGCAAAATGGCTGTCTGAGGAGGCCTTACAAATAGTTGTGAAAAGAAGAGAAGCAAAAAGCAAAGGAGAAAAGGAAAGATATACCCATTTGAATGCAGAGTTCCAAAGAATAACAAGGACAGATAAGAAAGCCTTCCTCAGTGATCAATGCAAAGAAATAGAGGAAAACAATAGAATGGGAAAGACTAGGGATCTCTTTAAGAAAATTAGAGATACCAAGGGAACATTCATGCAAAGATGGGCTCAATAAAGGACAGAAATAGTAGGGACATAACAGAAGCAGAAGATATTAAGAAGAGGTGGCGAGTATACACAGAAAAACTGTACAGAAAAGATCTTCACTACCCAGATAATCACGATGGTAATGATCACTCACCTAGAGCCAGACATCCTGGAATACGAAGTCTAGTGGGCCTTAGGAAGCATCACTACGAACAAAGCTAGTGGAGGTGATGGAATACCAGTTGAGCTATTTCAAATCCTGAAAGATGATGCTGTGAAAGTGCTGCACTCAGTATGCCAGCAAATATGGAAAACTCAACATTGGCCACAGGACTGGAAAAGGTCAGTTTTCATTCCAATCCCAAAGAAAGGCAGTGCCAAAGAATGCTCAAACTACAGCACAGTTGCAGTCATCTCACAGGCTAGTAAAGTTATCCTCAAAATTCTCCAAGCCAGGCTTCAACAGTTTGTGAACCATGAATTTCCAGATGTCCAAGCTAGATTTAGAAAAGGCAGAAGAACCAGAGATCAAATTGCCAACATCCATTGGATCTTCGAAAAAGCAAGAAAGTTCCAGAAAAACATCTACTTCTGCTTTATTGACTATGCCAAAGCCTTTGATTGTGTGGATCACAGCAAACTGTGGAAAATTCTGAAAGAGATGGGAATACCAGACTACCTGATCTGCCTCCTGAGAAATCTGTATGCAGGTCAGGAAGCAATAGTTAGAACTGGATATGGAACAGACTGGTTCCAAATCGGGGAAGGAGTGCATCAAAGCTGTATATTGTCACCCTGCTTACTTAACTTATATGCAGAGTACATCATGAGAAACGCTGGGCTGGAGGAAGCACAAGCTGGGATCCAGATTGCTGGGAGAAATATCAATAACCTCAGGTATGCAGATGACACCACCCTTATGGCTGAAAGCGAAGAACTAAAGAGCCTCTTGATGAAAGTGAAAGAGGAGTGAAAAATTTGGCTTAAATCTCAACGTTCAGAAAACTAAGATCATGGCATCTGGTCCCATCATTTCATGGCAAATAGATGGGGAAACAGTGGAAGCGGTGTCAGACTTTATTTCTTTGGGCTCCAAAATCACTGCAGATGGTGATTGTAGCCATGAAATTAAAAGACACATACTCCTTGGAAGAAAAGTTATGACCAACCTAGACAACATATTGAAAAGCATAGACATTACTTTGCCAATAAAGGTCCGTGTAGTCAAAGCTATGGTTTTTTTTTTTTCCAGTGGTCATGTATGGATGTGAGAGTTGGACTGTAAAGAAGACTGAGTGCCAAAGAATGGATGCTTTTGAACTGTGGTGTTGGAGAAGACTCTTGAGAGTCCCTTGGACTGCAAGGAGATCCAACCAGTCCATCCTAAAGGAAATTAATCCTGAATATTCATTGGAAGGACTGATGCTGAAGCCAAAACTCCAATACTTTGGCCACCTGATGCGAATAACTGACTCATTTGAAAAGACCCTGATGCTGGGAAAGATTGAAGGTGGAAGGAGAAGGGGACGACAGAGGATGAGATGGTTGGATGGCATCATCAACTCAATGGAGACGAGTTTGAGTAAACTCCAGGAGTTGATGATGAATAGGGAAGCCTGGCGTGCTGCAGTCCATGGGGTCGCAAAGAGTTGGACTTGACTGAGTGACTGAACTGAACTGAACTGATGAAAAATATTGATTGTCTTAGGAAGTAATTTGATTTTGGTCTGTTATAAAAGGTATTTTCACTGAGGATTTTCTATAAGGGAGCAGCACAATTAGAGTACACTTAACGAAGCAAGAACTTACCACGTGGAGGACAGATTTTCTTGGACAAAGACTGAGACCTGAGAGATCAATGAGGTGGCCCCACCCCAGGTGAGGGGTGGTAAAGACCCAAGCTAGGACAGGGAAAGCATTGGGGACAGTGACAGTGTATTTGGGAGTGAGAGTTCACAGTACTTGGAGTAACTAACTGCTCGAGGGAGGCAAGACCCAGATGATAGTTAAATGCCACTCTGGGATGGTCAGTCTAGATTTTCAGGAGCATTTTTGGGAGGGAGTAGACTGGCTAAGATCATAGCATTGGCATCAAACTTATCCTTAGTTGGCCTCTAACCCTGCCATTTAATAAGCACAAGAAATCAGCTTTGTCCCCTTTCAAAGTCTCCATTGCTTCATCTGTAAAATGGAAATGGCAATATTCACAACTTCATAAGATTACTCTGAGGAGTCAATGAAAAAAGTCCTTAAGGAATTTAGCAAAATATCCAGTTCATGGGAAAATGATCAATAAACATTACATGTAATTATTAATTATTCCATGATTGATGAAGGATGAAAGGTAAAATGGGTTGGAAGGTGATATTTTCTGGAAGTCAGATTTGCTTAAGTAAAATTTGGGAGTTTTTTTCTTTTCTTTTTTCCTGTTTTTTGCAACTAAAATAATGTTTCTGTTGCTCTCATGGGATGATAAAGCCAAGGATTTGAACCTCATAAGGTGTTTTTATCTTTGCTTCAGCTTTTCTCTTTGTGCAGGTTTTGTTCTCTTGGAAGGCTTTATCCTTATCAGTGAAGCAGAGTTGGACGTGGTTTGTGACCAGGCAATTCCGCTTTATCAACAAAGGCAGACTGGCTCCCTGGAGCACCATGTAAGCTTTTTCAAGAAAAGCTTCTGATTGGCTTTGTTTGGCCAGGTCACTCCTGGAACCGTCAGCTGTAGCCAGGAGCTGGGTAGTGGGTTCAAACGCTCCTTCCTACTACTTGGCTGGAGTCGGGGAAGCAGCATTACAGCAGTGATGAGTCTGTTTGCACACCTGTTGATTTGCTGAGTTGGCTACATAATTTTGCCTGAGCTTTTCTCATGCCTTAAGGACACAGTTGTCTATACTTTTTTGCTTGGCACAGAAATTGGGAAATGTGGAGTGCTCCCTCCCCTACCCCTTCCTTCTGCTCCCATTGTGCTCCCATTGTAGGCTCAGCTGGCCAGATTACATCCCACACACTTGAGTGCTGAGGAGCTGTGCTACTTGGGGCATCCTGTCTTTGCCTGGACTAGCCACCCTGCCACCACTTGAGATTCTGGGCAGAGCTATGAATGAACACATTTCAAATGCTATCAGTATTTTATGAATTTCCATCCACTTGCTTTAATGGGGAACTGTAAAAGCATTTAGCCATATTATACCCCATCTCTCAGGCACTGCATTATTCCAACAGAGCTGTTTTATTAGCGTCAACCACCAGAGTTATTGGGATGGCTTTATCCGTCCTTCCCCAGGTTTGTTCATCTGCATTTATGTAAGTCTGTTTGCCTGTCTATCACGCTTTCTAAATCTATTAAATAAGATCAATCAGTAGCAAAGAGAACACAGTTTTGGTCATGAAGTTTGTGTACATGGACCTACACTTGCAAACAGTCGTATGCACACACACTAGTACACTAAGAAAGATTTCATCGCCTGGCCCTGCATGTCTAGACTTGGGCTTTAAAAGGACTCTTGGTTTCATGGACTCCCCTGGGTTCTCTTCTGTAGCATGCAGTCCTCTGTCTTCTGGGGAAAACATTGCTTAGGGAAGCATCTAACCTGAAGTTTAAATATTTGAATTTAATGGTGAAGTGTCCAAGCATCAAAGTCAGAGGAACAATTGGTTTCACAGCTCATCTCCACCACTTACCTTTATGATCTTGGGCAAATCATTTGATTTGGCAGAGTCCTGTCTGTAAAAGGGAGATTTCAGGAGTCACCTTTCAGGAAGGGGTGAAGATCAAGTGGGGGAGCTGTGAATGTGCTCCGTGACGAACCTGCGTGGCAAACACAGGAAACTGAGGGGCTGGGGCGTTCTCTCTTTCCACTTCCTGGATACTGAGAGTGTCTCGGCTAGAATATGCATTATTAGTTTCCGGAGACAGCATCTGCCTGCGAGGTGTTCTTGAGCTCAGCCTCCCTCCCATCACAGTTTATGCCCCCATCAAAAATCCTGCTCCTCCTGGACCTCACCCCAGTGCCGTCCACTCTGAGAACCCTTCCTTGGGCCCCTCAAATGAGGTTAGAGACCTTTCTTTGAGCTTTTCCGTCACCGCCCACTCTGTTTCCATATTACAGCGTTTATTTCACTCTATTTTAATGGTCTTGTCCCTTCCCAATGACCAGCTCTTTGTGGTCAGAGTGCAGGCGTTATTTCTCATCAGAACTAACAAAGCCCCTGGAGATCTGAGCTCTGCCACCCTCATCTCCCAGAAGGCTTCTAACCACTCCTGTCTTCTCTGTCCCTCGAGTGTAGGCACCATTTTGTCCAACGCCTTCTCTCTGCCAGAGAGCGTTCTAACCACAGTGTCGCAATAACTCATTCAATCCTCACATCATCCTCATGAGACAGGGACTGCTCTGGTCCCCATTGTACACATGAGGAAGCTGAGGCTCAGAAGAGATAGGAGCCTGCAGCACAGCCCCAGGGAGGAAGGAACAGAGGCGGGCTTCACCCTCTGGTGGTCTCGTTCTGGAGCCTGCACGCACCTCTGTGCTCCGTATTCACACTCCGTATTCATGCTCCGTTCTATCCCATCGCGTCAACAAGGTTGACCTCCATGTAGTCGTCCTGTCCACCGTATTCACTGTTGGCTCTTTGCCTTTGCACATGCTACCCGCTTCTCACTGGAATTCCTCTCTGCCTCCCTAACATTTCTTCCACTTGCCCTTGAGGAGTCAAATATACCTTCCTTAACGACATGGCTGTGTGTGTACCTAAGTGGCACTTGTAGCAGATCAAGTTCTGTTTACTCACCTATTTTGCATTAGACTGGAGGCTTGTTGGAGCAGGGGCTGTCTGTGCCTTGTTCACGCTGAGTTCTGGTACCCGATATAGTTCTTGGTCCTTAATGGAAAATTAGTCACTCTTTATTGAATAAATTTTTTGACATTTCTGGAATCTGAAGAGACTCTCCCAGTATTGTCATCTCTTTCAACCCCAACTTCTACATAAATTGTAAATCTCTGTCTTTGATAGTATGGTTATCTGCATGTGTAACTAACCAAAATGCCAGATAAAATGAAATAATTGCCAGATAAAGGTCCACGTCCTGTGAGTCTGTCTGAATTGCTTAAGGATCAGCCAAATGAATCCTAGGGCTCCAAAGCTAGGTTGGTACATCCGCAGAGTGTTGAGGGTAGGGGCTGGAGGTCTCATGCTAACCTCTCTGGGACTCTTTGAAGAGGGAACTGTGCTCATAAGAGAAATGAAGAAACAAAATCCAGACTTTATGCCTAAACATCTGGGCCCATATGGCTCTCTCCAAATGCCAAGCATCAGTAAGTGGTACTGGTATGCAAGGTTACTGTCATAAACTCAACTATTTCCTACACTTATGAACATAGATGGTAGGTCTACAGAACAGACTTTGAGTCTGCTTACCCAAATGGGCTCTTGGGTGAAGAGGGCTGCCCACTAATTCACTCAGAAAGGTAGGGATCCATAGAACAGAATGAGCGTAAATTCAGATGTACTTCATTGTTTAAAACCGTGACCCTACCCACCAGAGAAATGAGGCCCAAAGAATGTCAGATTCTACCATCCAGATTAGCATCTTTTCTGCAGAGTGTTTGCGGGGTGTGTCCCTTCTAAGCTAAGGTACTAGATGTGGGCAGAACAGTAGTTCTTCTGCATAAAGTACCCAGCATAAAATGTGCAGGAGCAGAGGGTGCCGGAGAGTGGGTCTGAGACAAAGTTCGTAGATGGGTAGTGTCCAGTGTCACTGAAGGGAAGCCCAAAGTAAGACCTCAAGCCCCAGAGTCGGGACACGTAGACTTGGAATGAAATGGTGGCAGACCATGGTGAACGAGGAAGGTTCGAGGTGTTCCCTGCAATCAGAGAGAGAACTTCCTTTGTCACACTTCTGTCTAGCAGGTCAGGGTCGTCAGCAAGCATAGGGCTCACCAGAGTGCACTAGGAAAGTCATTATCTTCTGAGTGAGTGGTCAGTGGGGATCGTGGCTGGAGCCAATCTTCTCATCCATCTCAGTAGGTCCGGTGGTGCCACTGGGTGAGATGGCCATGCTTCTTTCCCTTCGCCAGCTCCCTAAGTCCTTCCATCTTTAGCATAAGAATGAAGATCATTTCCAACAAATGCGTGAAATCAACTGTGTTCCTCTCCTCCCTACTTCTAGCGAAATCTTTCTCCCGAACAGACAGAAAACATTTCAGCCTCATGACAGCCTCCTGTCACTCAGGTGCCCCATGCCTCTCTGCTGACAGGATAGCTGAGCATGTGAGACAGACCATGTTTGTGTAATGCTGGAGGCTTTGTAGTGACTGGGATGAGGGGGCAAGTTGGGGCTGGGAGATCCAGGGAGTTGGGTCTTTTCTTCTTCTGTCCATCTCCTGTCCAGCAGGTTGATGAGACAGCAACAAGCCTTCTCGGTCTAAAAGCCCAGTCCACTGTCTCGAGCTACAAAACTCCACCTCCAGATCTGATGGTTTTAGTACAGACCAGTTCGACTCAACATACAGTTACTGAGATCCTCTTTTGTGCCATGCAAAGGTGTTTGATGCCAAGGGACTACAAAGATGAAGAAGAAGAAAAATAAGGACAGCGCCCACTGAGAACATGCTAAGTGCCAGGTTGTGTGGTTACTGTTATATGTAAATTTACATTTTAACATCTCAGTAACACTATGATTAAGATTAAAAGCCCCATATTCCAGATGAAGAAACTAAGAACTCAGGGTAAATAACTTGCTAAGGTTTTATCAGTGATGCGTAATGGATCTAGAACTCTGGTTTAGGTCTCTGGTTCCTAAACTTATACTGTTAACTTTTATGTTCTATTTTCTTCAGTGAGTACTTTTAGCAGGCTCAGAAGTTAAATATCTGTGTATAGTGGCTATCAATAAAGCAAAAATTTTGTTGTAACCAGAAGAAGAAAGTGTGCCACATAGCATTCATAGGATTTTTACATCAGACATAACTAGGCTTGAACTTCTCTATTTCCTAATAGCTGTGTGGTACTGTTGACCTCTCTGGACCTCAGCATTCTCATCTATAATAATAATACTTATTAATATTATGTCTGGAATTATGATGAGGGTTAAGTAAGAAAATGTATGTGAAATCTACATAGTTAACAAGTGTTGTCTTACTCTGTACAAAGCCTTCTGATGTAATCCCGTTTGATCCTAATGACCTTGACCAAGATATCATTATATTATTATTATTATTTTCTTTTTGCAATTGAGAAAACCTCGGCTTAAAGAAGTAAAAAACAACTTGCTAGTGAAGTTAATAAGTGGCAATGTGGGACTTGAGCTCAATCTATCTGACCTCAAAAACTACTTCTGGGCTGACAAATTCAGCTCTGTTGGCAGACAGAGTGGTGAAAGATCTGTCTGAAGATGATTCAGAACTACAGAACATGTTCTTTCCCCATATCAGACTGCCTTTTGTCGATAGGATGAATTATGGGGAACCTGTATCATTCTGTTCATTCTAAAAACATGTTATTATACATAGAATGTTGTTTGGAATTTACCCTGGTATTCTCTTTTGAATGACTGATGTATGCCAACTACATGTATGTTGAAAGAAAATAGAGCTTTCTTTTTGATATTCAGGGATATTTCTGTAACTCATGCCTCAGAGTCGAGCAAGCTCAATGACCAAAGATGTTTCTTCTAAAAGAAGTAGGTTAATACCAATTAACAGGCTGAGGTAGGAGTGGAGACCTTATCTTGTTCAAAATGAGTTGTGACTTCATGTCACCTGACACGTGCATAATTACGCACACCAGGAAGCATCCGCCAGTGCACACACCACAATAAATGTGTGCTTAATTATTAGTCACCATGCATATATGCTTAATTACACATCCTGCTACCTGCAGGATTAATAACATGTAGTGTTACATGCACACAATCAGAAGAGGTGACATTTGATGACATTAAAAGAGCTGGGAGAACATAAAGGAGCGATTTTTAAACAGTTGCATAATGTGGGTGCTTTTTTTCCTTCCCATAGAAGACATCAGACACTAATTTCTATTCAATCAATCAAGAAGCACTTATTGAACAAGTCCTGTCAATTTGCTTGTATAATATCTCTTGCATCTCTCCTTTCCTTTCCATTTTCATGATTGCTAATGTCATCCTCTCTCATCTGACAGCCTAAGGTAGCTGAGAGGACTCTGCGTTCAGCTCTCTCTCTCTCTAGCCCTTGGTCAGCACCTTGGCCCAGAGCACCGTCATTTCTTCCCTGCATTGCTGTGTGTGCCTGCTCAGTCGCTCAGTGGTGTCTGACTCTTTACGGCCTGTGGACTATTGCCCACCAGGCTCCTCTGTCCATGGGAGTTTCCAGGCAAGAATGCTGGCGTGGCTTCCCATTTCCTCCTCCAGGGGATCTTTCTAGGCCAGGGATCAAACCTGCGCCTCCCGCAACTCTTGTCTTGGCAGGCAGACGCTTTACCACTGCGCCGCCTGGGAGGCCTGCACGGCTATTAGAGGTCCCCAACAGGGCTCTGCCTGCCAGCGCGGGAGACGCCCTTTGGATCCCTGACCCGCGAAGGTCCCACACGCTGCGCAGCGCTAATTATCTGCAACTGCAACTATTGGGTTTGTGCTCTGAAGCCGCAGCTGCTGAGCCCACGCACCCTCGAGCCCGCGCTCCGCCCCGAGAAGCCCCTGAAGTGAGGACCCCTCACCCCACAGCCCGAGAGGAGCCCCTGCTCGCCAGAGCTGGAGGAAAGGCTTCACAGCAAGGAAGACCCAGCCCGCACGGCAAGGAAGACCCAACCCGCTCAGCAAGGACCCAGCACCGTCAAAACTGATAAATAAAATTACTTTAAAAATGTATTAGTGTCACATGTATAGCACAGTGATTCAGCTTTATATTTATATATGTGTGTGTATACATATATATATATATTCTTTTTCACATTCTTTTCCATTTTCGGTTATTACAAGATACTGAATATAGTTCCCTGTGCTAGACAGTAGGTCCTTCTTGACTGTCTGTGTTACATATAGTATCATGTATCATATATGTTAACCCTAAACTTATTTATCCCCCACTCCCTTTTTCCTTTGGGAATCATAAATTTGTTTTCTCTATCTGTGAGTCTGTTTCTGTTTTGTCAGTAAGCGCACTTGTGTCATGTTTTTTTAGGTTTCACATGTAAGTGATACCGTGTGATAGCTGTCTTTCTCTGTCTGACTTATTTAACTTTGCATGATAATCTCTGTTGTTGTTCAGCCGCTGACTCATGTCTGACTCTTTGCAACCCCATGGACAGAGCACACCAGGCCTCCCTGTCCATCACTGTCTCCCCGAGTTCCTTCAAACTCAAGTCCATTGAATCTATGATGCCATCCAACCATCTCATCCTCTGTCTCCCCCTTCTCCTCTTAGCCTCAACCTTTCCCAGCATCAGGATCTTTTCCAATGAGTATGGTCTTTGCATCAGGTGCTCAAAGTATTGGAGCTTAATCATCATCATCAGTCCCTCCAAGGAATATTCAGGGTTGATTTCCTTGAGGATGGGCTGATTTGATTTCCTTGTTGTCCAAGGGGCCCTCAAGAGTCCTCCAGCATCACAGTTCGAAAGCATCAATTCTGTGGCATTCAGCCTTCTTTATGGTCCAACTCTCACATCCATACATGACTACTGGAAAAACCATAGCTTTGACTGTACAGACCTTTATAGGAAAAGTGATGTCTCTGCTTTTTAAAACACTGTCTAGGTCTGACATGGCTATTCTTCCAAGGAGCAGATGTCTTTTAATTTCATGGCTGTAGTCACCATCTGCAGTGATTTTGGAGCCCAAGAAAATGAAATCTGACACTGTTTTCCACATTTTCTCCATCTATTTGCCATGAAGTGATAGGACCGGATGCCATGATCTTCATATTTTGAATGTTGAGTTTTAAACTAGCTTGTTCACTCTCCTCTTTCACCTTCATCAAGAGGCTCTTTAGTTCCTCTTCACTTTCTGCCTTGAGGGTGGTGTCATCTGCATATCTGAGGTTGTTGATATTTCTCCTGTCAATCTTGATTCCAGCTTGTGATTTATCTAGCCCTGTATTTCACATGATGCACTCTACATGTAAATTAAATAAGCAGGATGACAAGATACAGCCTTGACATACTCCTTTCCCAGTTTTGAACCAGTCCACTGTTTCATGTCTGGTTCTAACTGTTGCTTCTTGACCTGCATACAGTTTTCTTAGGAGGCAGGTAAGGTGGTCTGGTGTCCCTGTCTCTTTAAGATTTTCCCATAGTTTGTTACAATCCACACAGTCAAAGGCTTTAGCATAGTCCATGAAGCAGAAGTAGATTTTTCTTCTTTTTTTGTAATTCCCTTGGTCTTTCTCTGATCCAACACATGTTGGCAATCTGATCTCTGGTTCCTCTGCCTTTTCTGAATCCAGCTTGTGCATCTGTTCTTAGGATAATTTCTAGGTCCATCGAAGTCACTGCAAATGGGCATTATTTCATTCTTTTTATGGCTGAATAGTATTCCACTGTGTATATATACACACAAATCCTATCCATTCGTCTGTCAGTGAACACTCAGGTTGCTTCCATATCTTGCTGAATAGTACTGCTGTGAACACTGGGGTCCATGTATGTTTTCGAATTATGGCTCTCTCTGGATATATGCTCTGTTCAGTTCATTTCAGTCACTCAGTCGTGTCTGACTCTTTGAGACCCCATGGACTGCAGCACAGCAGGCCTCCCTGTCCATCACCAACTCCTGGAGTTTGCTCAAACTCATGTCCACTGAGGTGGTGGTGCCATCAAACCATCTCATCCTCTGTCATCCCCTTCTCCTCCTGCCCTCAATCTTTCCCAGCATCAGGGTCTTTTCAGTGAGTCAGTTCTTTGCATCGGTGGCCAAAGTATTGGAGTTTCAGCTTCAACATCACGATAAATGCTCAGGAAAACTCAATTCTAATCATCAGTCTTTTACTTAAAATTCCCCAGTGATTGCATTATCCACAGAAAGCTTGGCATTCTGAGCTTGCTCTCCCGGGCCCTGTTCGTCCTGGCCCCTCTGCACCAACTCGGACTCTAGCCACTGTCAACCCTGCCTCTGAGGTCCAGCAACACTGCTTTCTCTCCCTTCTTTTGGCAAACCTCCTTCTTCAAGATCCTTTCACACATACTGATTCTTTACCCCCCTAAGTTCTTCTCCAGTTCCGTTTATCTAGTTAAATTCTACCTGACCCTGAGATCTCAGCTCACATATATCTTTCTTAGAAAAGCTTTGACTAGTGCCCCCGTCTAGGTTCGGTCTCATGGTCAAACACTGTAATTTTCCTTCATAAAGAATTGTCACAAGACACGATCTTGGGTCATCTGTGCAGTACTTTGATTAATACTTGCCTCAGTCATTGTAAGTTCCGCAAGGATGACATCTGAGTGTATTTCATTTTCATTATGTCTTCCGCTCCTGGTATATATAGTTTCTGGAACACAGTAGCCTTTTAGTGGGGTTATCAGACTTAATGAATGAAAATGTAAGATACTCAGTTAATTTTGAATTTCAGACACATTTCCCATCTTTTTTTAGTTTAAGTTTGCCCTGTGCAACATTTAGGACATACTTAAACTAAAAATTAAGTTTTACCTGAAATTCAAATTTAACCAGACACTCAGTATTTTATCCAGCAACCCTACTTCAAAGAACTTAATATTTGATTTATTGAATGAATAAATTAATGATTAAATGAAGATTCAGAAAACCCTGGTTCTATTTCAGCCACTGTTTCCAGTTTCTGTTCACCAGTCACTTGATTCTTCCTCACATATACAGTGAAGGGCAATGATACGTAACTAAGACTCCTAGAGTAATGGCATGAAATAGTGAAAAATTATGGCAAAAGCCAAATAATGATCTCTCCTTACCACAGTCATCTCAGACCAGTTCTTTATTTCAAGAATTATCTGACAGGCTAAATTATTCCATCCTCCTCCTCCAAATTCTAACTCTCTCTAATGGCTAAAAAGAATCTTAAATACACCTTTTTGCATGCTCTTCTGGGCCTTTTGTAATTTGACACTGTCACATTTTTTTAGATCTCACAGACAGGGCTAGAACTTATATTTAATATTAATAGTTAAGAAAAATAAAAATCAATGGAAAAAATCCATAATGAAGAAAACATCAAAAATTTAAATAAAAACTGAATCGGTATTAGTGATTTTTCCTTTTGCCTCAGGCTACAATATGGCTTTGCACAGCACTTTTTATTTAAACTTTTGCTATTTGCTCATTGTGGATTTAACTGTGATTTTTTAAAAATTTTGAATTAAAGTACTTGTTATCATGATTTTTGAACATTTTTGAAGTCCCCTTCCGTTTTGTGCCTCTTCCTAATCCCAGCCCTGATGAGAGGAGACAGCCTTTGGGAAAGAAGATACAGGGAGGAGCTAGTCGGGAGCAGATAGAGCGGGATCTAAAGTGCCGTGCTGAATTTATCCTGCGGGCCATGGGGGTTAGAAAGGTTTAGGGCAAGAGAGGGGCAGGTTCTGACTTGAGTGTTTGAGACTCTTTTTTAATTTCAGTATAGGTGCTGTATCATATACAAGCTACGGGTTTCCCAGGTGGTGCTAGTGGTAAAGAACCCACCTGCCAATGCAAGAGACATAAGAGACGTGAGTTTTGATCCCTGAGTCGGGAAGATCCCCTGGAGGAGGGCATGAGAACCCACTCCAGGATTCTTGCCTGGAGAATCCCATGGACAGAGGAGAGTGGCGGGCTCCAGTCCATGGGGTCACAAAGAGTCGGACAGGACTGTAACGACTTAGCACGCATACAGGGTACGGGGTGCAGTGTAGTGATTCAGAGTTTTTAAAGCTTATGTTCCATTTGTAGTTATAAAATATTGGCTATATTCCATTTTGTACAATATACCCTTGTAGTTTACTTCTACGTAATAGTTTGTACCTCTTACGCCCCTACCGCTATACTGCCCTCACCCGTTCCCTGTTCCCACTGGTGACCACTAATTTGTTCCTCATGTCTGTGAGTCTGCGTCTTTTTTGTCACATTTAATAGTTCATTGTATTTTTAAAACTCATATGTAAACGATATCAAACAGTGCTTGATTATCTTTATCTTTCTAATTTATTTCACTTAGCAAAATGCCTTCCAAGTCCATTCGCGTTGCTGCAGATGGCAAAATCTTATTCTTTTGATGGGCGAGTAATACTCCATTGTGTGTGTGCACACCACGTCTTTATGCATTCATGTATTGATGAACACTTAGGTTGCCTCAGTACTTTGGCAACTGCAAGTAATGCGGCTGTGGGCACTGGGGCGCGTGCATCTTTTTGAGTCGCTCTTTTGTTTTTGCTCATGTTCACATGCCAAGAATAGAATAGCTGTGTTGTGTGGAAGTTGTAGGCTTCCAAGGTGGCTCAGTGGTCAAAGAATCTGTCTGCATTGCAAGAGATATAGGAGAAACCAGTTCAATCCCTGGTTTGGGAAGATCCCACAGAGAAAGGCATGGCAACCCACTCCAGTATTCTTGCCTGGAGAATCTCATGGGCAAAGGAGCCTAGCAGGCTGCAGTCCATTGGGCCACAAAGAGTTGGACATGCACTGACATGCAAAGACTGAATACATGGTAGTTCTGTTTTTCCTTTTTTTTTTTAAAGACACCTCCATACTGTTTTTCACGGTGTCTGCACCAGGTTACGACCTTTTACTCCACACCCTCGCCAACACTGGTTATTTGTGTTCTTTTTGAAGATAGCCCTTCTACCAGGTATGAGGTGAGACCTCTGTGGTTTTGTTGTGCACTTCCCGGAAGGTCAGCTTTATTCTGGCTGCTGGTCTGGTCGAGAGAGCTGATGGGAGGGATGCTGACTACAGCAGGAATACCAGGGAGGAGGGCAGTGCAGTGAGCGACGTGTGAGATAAGGAGGTGGACGGTGTCATGAGGCCCAGGGAAATGGCAGCCAGCGTAGTGAACAGGGACCAACTCGACGTGCCTGGAAGGAACACCCTCTCTTTTACCTCTGTTTCCTGGCTTTTCTTCTCTGCTGTCTGTCCTGCGGTCAGCTTAGCGTGTCTTGTTGGAGTAGATAAGGAAGGGAGGGAGCACAGAGGCCTGGCTCATTAGCCTCAGTGACCAGAACTCTGACTCCATGGATGCTGCCTGATTTATTTGCAGATCTTCTGGGCATTTCCTCAGCCCCTACATAAATTAGTTCCCCGGAGATCCACACATTCAATGTCATACTCATTGTTCCCCGCCTATTGGTTCCCAGAGGTGGGCCAACAAATTCCCTTTCTGAAATGATCTGGAAAGGGACCATGTTATTGATACTCTCTCCCCCTGGTGTTTGTACTTCAAAAAGCAGTGTACTCAGGGTCTCATCACGTCAATTAAAACTCATCTAGCCCTTCTGGGTAAAAAGAAATATCACTATCGCAGAGACCCCAGAGCCACCATGTGCTTGCTGCGTGGTCCTAAGTACCTTGCGTGATTTTTCTGTGCTTTCAGCCTCGCCTTTGGGAAGCAGCTTGCAGTGGGTAAATGAGCCTGAGCTATGGGATTTCAGGCCTGATGCTCCTGCTCACCAGCTTGTGTGCCTTTGGCCGGATGTTTTGTCCCTTCCGAACGCTTGCCTTCTCCTTCTGCCAAAGAGAGAGGCTGGTGCCCTGACTTGTAGGGTTGTGATCAGGACCAAAGGTGTCCATGCCAGCCCAGGGCTTAACACCGAGCACTTAGCATGGAGTAAATGGTAGCCATCGCCTCCCTGCAGCGGTTAATGGAGACAGGTAGTAAGTCAGAATGTGTCCCAAAGGCTGGCGTGTCAGTTTTTTCAGTCTGGCAAAAAACTAAAGCACAGTTACATGCCAAGATTTGCTGATACAGTGAATAATTTCAGAATAATTTTTACAGCTGTGTATACCGAATGCCAAAATGTAATATGAGAGTGGGTTTTGGTGAAGTGGAGTCATTCAAGCTATTTGTAGTGTCATATAGGGAAATGCTGCCACACTTGAGCCTTAGTAATATTTTTTAAGTGTACTTAAAAATTAAATTTTCCATCACTGATCTCTTTTGATAATCTCTGAGAAAAATGAGGCATACGTATACTTACAGCTACCATACTAAATTAGTTCATTAAAAACAGGCACACAGTGGTTTTTTCTTTGGGTATTCATTCAGCTTAGTTATTCCTTTATATATTTGTAAGTTGAATCTCAAATCAAAATAAATGTGGTCTCACCCCCAGAGTGCCATATAACATTTACAGTTTTAAGTATTATTTTTCTCCATCTGTAAGATGGACCCCAAGCCTGCTTCCAAGGTGCGGTGTAAAGACTAATAATATATAAAAAGAGCTTTGCCGAGGGTCAGATACAGAGCAGAGATTCAAAGGCTAGTTATTCGGATTGCCATCACTATTACAGTAGTTATGGACACATTAAATGTTTGCTTGACTTTTTCAAATCTTTTCTGATTTTATATTTAAATGGTTTGTCCAGCAATGTAAGTGGGCCTCCTTTTTTCCTTAACATTGTGGCCTTTTCTTGTTAATTCTGTTTCACTTTCCTTTAAAAATATACCATAGAATAATTAAGTTTTACTTATAAAAATGAATAAAGTCATCTTTTATCTTATTAGAAATGTACTCTTCTGTAGTAAAGTGAGGTTCATAAGACTCCCACAACCTGATTTCTTATAAAAAGTTTATTGATTTATTCAAAGTCACCAAGCGAGATCTGTGATCCAGAACATTTTCCTCTGTCCTCCCATATTTTGAATTTAATGTTATCTTCGTGGTCTTTCTTCCAGAATATTTAAATTTTAATTTGACTTTATATCCTTTGGAATATTGTTAGGATACTCCCTTGCTTTACCCTCCTTTTCCTTCTGCCATTAGTCGGCGTGTTCTCAGTGAATGCAAATTCACTTTTACATCAGCGAAAGCAAAATTGGATAAGGAAGGCCATCTGATATGTAGTAAATCAAACAAAACCACAATGAAGTGGTTTAGCCAAGTATAAATTTAAGACCGAGCGTGATGTAAAGGAAAGAGAAAGGAGCTCAAATCGGGCAGTTTGGGTAGAGTTTAGCCTCTGCACTGACTCTCTTCGTGGCCTTGGGAAGGTCACCTAGCTTCTCTTAGGTGTCTTATTTTTCCTTAGTAAAATTAAGTGTAATGCTAGATAATCATGATTTTTTATTGAAATCACTGATTTCAGTTAAACGTATTATAATTCCCATTGGTTAATCTACAAAAAATTAGGCCTGAACTCCATCAAGTATTGTAAAATAATTTGAATTTTTACCAAAATTAAGTTATATATTTAAGTAATCTAATTTTCTCTTATTATGGAGTCTCAGATTATAGAACTCCAAATACGACATGTCTTGATTTCTGCAAAGAATTTGGTCAAGATTCTCCTTACACCTTCTGGATAAGTTAGAAAAATGTGGATGAGATCAGTGGTAAATAAACCCAAGAGATGACTGGAATCTCCAGAGGAGCTACATCAATGTATTAACACAAAATACTGAGTCCTGTCCTCAGGTACTCTGCGAGGTTTTGGGTGAAATCTGGTGATCACAGTGATCTCCAATTGATTCTCAAGGTCATCATGGTTTGGAAACTGCTAGACTAGACTATAGCTATGTGTATTAGTGACTGAAATGCCAGTGTAACCTACCAGGGTAAGTCACACATTTCCATCCTTGACCTGGTGCTTGTCAATTCATATGTACATGGTTTGGTTGACGACACAGAAGGGATGCTGGTCAGATGCATAAATACTGCAGACACACTTGATGACAAAATAATGACTTAAAATTATCTCAGCCAGTGGGATAGTCAGTTGTTCAGTCACTCAGTTGTGTCCACCTCTTTGCAACCCCATTGCCTGCAGCACGCCAGGCTTCCCTGTCCCTTACTATCTCCTGGAGTTTGCTCAAACCCATGTCCATTGAGTCAGTGGTGCCATCCAGCCATTTCATCCTCTGTCATCCCCTTCTCCTCCTGCCCTCAATCTTTCCTAGCATCAAGGTCTTTTCCAATGAATCAGCCTTTTGCTCCCAGTGGCCAAATTATTGGAGCTTCAGCGTCAGCATCAGTCCTTCCAGTGCATATTTAGGATTGATTTTCTTTTAGGATTGACTGGTTTGATCTCCTTGCAGTCCAAGGCACTCTCAAGAGTCTTTCCAGCACCACAGTTTGAAAGCATCAGTTCTTTGGCACTCAGCCTTCTTTATGGATCAGCTCTTAACAAAGTGAGACTTAAAGGGTGCATAAATTTCTATCTTCTATTTACACATTTTTAAGTTAAAAATGTAGTATCAAACGAGGTGTACCTGATTTGTGAGCATCTCATGTAGAATAGGCATTGAGGTTTTAGAGGGCTAGAGGTATAACATCTTTTTGAGAATAAAATCATTTTCACGTGAAAACGTTTTGTATATGGTAGTTCTGTTTAATTATTTGAGGAACCTCTGTGCTGTTTTCCACAACAGCTGCTCCATTTTGCATTCCCCCCAACCGCATATGAGTTCCCTTTTCTCCACATCCTCACAAACACTTGTCTTTTATTTTTCTGTTAATAGCATTCTGACAGGTGTGAGGTAATATCTCATTTTGGTTTTGATTTGTATTTCCTTGATTATTACTTACCACATGATCCAACAGATCCACTTCTGAGTATTTATCCAAAATGGTTGAAATCAGGATCTTGAAGATATATTAGCACTCTGTCTTTATTACAGAACTATTCACCATAGCCAAGGTGTGGAAACAATCTAAATGTCCATTGACAAAGAGATGACTCAAGAAAACATGATTCATACATAGGAAGGAATACTACTCAACCTTTAAAAAGAAGGGCATTCTGTAATGTGTATTAATATGATTGCACTTTGAGGGCACTATGTTAAGTGAAATAAGTCAGTCATAGAAAAGTACTATGTGATTCCACTTATATGAGGTATCTACAATAGTAACATTCATAAAACCAATCAGTGGGATGCCGGTCACCAGGAATTGGAAGAAAGGGGATATGGGAGTTGTTAATCAATGGGCATAAAATTTCAGCTGAGGAAGGTAAACAAATTCCAGAGATCTACTGCACAACATTGTATGTGGGAGCAGCAATATTGTATTGTTCACTTAAAATTTTATTAAAAGGGTGCATATCATATTAAGAGTTCCTTCCACAAAAAATTAATAAAAAACACTTGTATAAAGTGTAAAGCATTATAAACATCACAAAATGACAGCAGTTGACCTCAGGCAAGGGCAGACTGGATTGGTAGCTAAAAAGGAGTCCTAGATTCAAATCCTACTTTAAAGACAGTGGTTTGGTCTCAGAAAAATTATTTAATTATTCCATATCTTGACTTCCTCACCTATAATATGAGGGTAATACCTTCCTAACCAGGGTAGCACGGATGTGAGAGTTGGACTATAAAGAAAGCTGAGCGCCAAAGAATTGATGCTTTTGAACTGTGGTGTTGGAGACGACTCTTGAGAGCCCCTTGGACTGCAAGGAGATCCAATCAGTCCATCCTAAAGGAGATCAGTCCTGAATATTTGTTGGAAGGACTGACACTGAAGCTGAAACTCCAATACTTTGGCCACCTGATGCGAAGAACTGACTCTGAAAAGACCCTGATGCTGGGAAAGATCAAAGGCAGGGGGAGAAGGGGACGACAGAGGATGAAATGGTTGGATGGCATCACCGACTCAATGGACATGAGTTTGAGTAAACTCTGGGAGCTGGTAATGGACAGGGAAGCCTGGTGTGCTGCAGTCCATGGGGTCGCAAAGAGTCGGACATGACTGAGCGACTGAACTGACCTGAACTGAACCAGAGTAGTCTTAAGAACTAAAACATGTCGCATATACAGTCTAGCACGCGGTGTCACTCAGGAAGTGGTATATGAGGAATAATCGTATAATGTCCAGAATGGAGGAAGAACGAGGCCAGCTGTTTTCTGTGATTTCCAGGTGACCCCGGAGTTGGGGAACCATACTTTAGGAGACTTCTAAAAGGAGAGTGTTCGAAGCAGGTGGTGGCACATAGGACCAGAAGGATAGGTGGCCGTTAGGTACAATCAGATAAATTGGAACGCGTTGAGAGTGTTTTCTCTCTAGAAGCCAGAGGACAACATCAAAGTAGCTAAAGGGAAAATACTAGAAAGCTGTTCTGGTTTTTGACTCATCACAGAGCTTCACTTGGGGATGACCCTACTGGTCTGGGTAGTATGTCTCAGGAGATACTGTCTGTGATCAGAAGAGCATGTGTTTCCTGGGGTGGGAGTGGGGGGGGCTTCCTACGCCTGTTTTGAGCTCAAGCCACACGGTCAAAGTCTTTGGGAAGGGGGCCCTTTCCTACGGTTAAGAGTTTGCGTAACTGAAGATGTCTGAGGCCCTCGTGAATGTTTGGATTGCGTGGTGGGAGGGGAGGCAGCAGCCCTGTGCCTTCCTGAAGGCTCTCGTGTTGGGGGGAGTGTACCTAGAGATGGGGGAGGTTGTCAGTGGCTTGCTGCTCCAAAGATGGAAGGTGATCTGTGTTTCCATCTAGTTTAATGCATCTGCCTTTGCTCCCGGGGCATCAGCCAAGTGCCTACATATTGGACCCATCCGTCTTTCCTGAACTGCAGAGTTGGGGGTTGTGTTTGGCTAATGAACCTCTTCAGAAAAACGTACTTCCCCAAATTAGGTTCTAATTGCATTGGGAAGCAGCAATTGCCTGGAACCTGTTAATATTTCAGGAGGTTGCATCCACCTGAGTGATCGGAGAGCCTTGTAGAGCCCTGTAGGGGGTGGGACAGATAGAATTCTGGACTGACCCCTACTTCACCAGTCTTCCCCATTTTCCCACCTTCAGCCTCCCTCTGGGTCATCAAAACTGGACACTGATGAAGTCTTGATTTCAAAAGATCTTAAAGTTAAGTGGGATTAGATTCATGGAACCACAGTATTTGGATTCTCAACTGGAACAGACCCATGGACCCCCGTGTGTCTGTACATGCTAAGCTGCTTCAGTCGTGTCTGACTTTGAGTGACCCCATGGACTGTAGCCCGCCAGGTTTCTCTGTCCATGGGATTCTCCAGGCAAGATTACAGGAGTGGGTTGCCATGCCCTCCTCCAGGGAATCTTCCAGACCCAGGAATCGAATCCGCGTCTCATGTTCTCCTGTGCTGGCAGGCAGGTTCTTTACCACTAGCACCACCTGGGAAGCCTCATTTAATCAATTAGTCCACTTGGCAATATCCCTGGGAAGTAGCCTTGAACCCCTCCTTAAACATCTCCCAAATTGGGCAACTCGCCACCATCAGATATCCCAGTCTATTTTTGTAAAGCCTTGGGAGCTAGAAACGTCTTATTGAGGTCAACCCAGTATGAATTACTTAGTTCCTTTGGGGAATAATACTAATGAGGATGATCATAACAGTCTACATTACTGAAAAGTTACTACCAATTAAACACTCTAGTAAGTACATTTTCTGGTTTAATCCTGATGCTTTAGGATACATGTTATGTACCCTACTCTGTGGATTAAGAAACTGAGGCTGAGAAGGTTCTTATGATTAGTCCAGGGACCAGAGGTATGTTTCAGACCCACATTCCTAAGACTGAGGTTGCTCATTCTCTCAACCTCTTCCCTATATTCCAAGTACAGGTCTGTGGGTTCTGTCTAGAGTGAGGCCTCTTTAGAGGTACCCCCCGCCATACCCTACCCCCATCCAAAAGGAGAAGGCATGTTAGCTCTGCACTTCCTCTCAAACCTGTTCCCACGTTTGGCTCCAGTCAGTATGAGTACTGCTGCCCCAGAGCAGAGGTTTTCAAACTATGCTCAGGAAAGCTCTGCACTTCAGATAAAGGGACCGGGGGTCTAGTGTGGGGCCTGAGAGGGGCTGGGGTGGGAGGGCCCTGCCCCTCATCTTCAGCCGGGGTCCTTTTGCATCTTTTTATGTACTGGACTTCTGGATAAGCTCTCTATTAGAGAAAAGATTCCATGGCTCATAAACATTTGAAAACTGTGCACTGGACTAGAATACAGACATCATATCTAAATGTTAATGGTCTATCTTTAGGCCAGCCTCATGTGTTATAACACCAGCCTCTCCTCACATCCGGCTCTGAGATCACACATGGCCAATGCTTGCTGAGTAAAGGAAGGCTTTCCATGTCGGACAGGAAATCTTCCCAAGTGTTTCTCGTCTGTTTTTCTCAGATGCTCCACTCCTGCACGGCCATACGTCTGCCTCTGTCTCTCTTTATCTCGCTCTTATCTCGCTTATTTCCTTGAATGGAGAAGGACATGGCAACCTACTCCAGTGTTCTTGCTTAGAGAATCCTGTGGACAGAGGAGCCAGGTGGGCTGCTGTCCATGGGGTCGCACAGAGTCGGACACAACTGAAGCGACTTAGCCATGCATGCTTGCATTGGAGAAGGCAATGGCAACCCGCTCCAGTATTCTTGCCTGGAGAATCCCAGGGACTGAGGAGCCTGGTGGGCTGCCGCCTATGGGGTCGCGTAGAGTCGGACACGACTGAAGCAGCTTAGCAGCAGCAGCAGCTTTCCTTGACACACAGATACCCCCACTCACAGGCGTATCCGTCTCCCCGGGTCTGTCTTCTCGGCTTACCCATGTCTGCATCTTTGCTTCTTCCCCACCCCCACCCCAGCTAGACTCTCACCCTTAGGAACTGGATGTCTGTACTGATCACACCTTTTTAGTATTTTTGATGCTTTGACATTTTGAGGCCTTGCTGACTCTGGAAGGGCTGCCTTTAATTCCCAGAAATAGTAAAGAGCCTGCCTATAAGTGCATCTTTCATATGCGACTGTCCAACACGGAGGCACCCTTCGCCCCCAGCCGCTGCCTTTATTTCACCCTTGCATTGTGGGCCACTGTTTTCCTGCCCTAATCACCCAAAGGACAGGTCCCCGGTAGCAAGGGACAGCTCCGCTGCCTTCGAGCCCGCTGGGATGTGTAAACTGGACAGCCCTAAACGTGGTGTTCCTGCCCATGGACACCACAGTAAAGGCTCTTGTCCCTGTTTGTGTCAAGTCCGTCCGCCTCCCGACTGAACCTGGGGCTTCCCCGGCAGCCACTGAGGTGCGCCCCTTCCTCTTGGGCTGACTTTCTTCTCAGTGGCCATCAGCTCTTGCTCTGTTAGTTTCACCGTGTCAGAGTAATGGTCAAGCCTGTGCTTTAAAGCATCTTTTTCTCGGATTTTGGCGCTGTTGCTCTCTGCTTCTCTGATCTTCATTTTCAACAGTTGTTGCTCTCCATGAATCCAGATCTGCTTCCCAAGAGTCTTCCTTCTAGGAAAGTCTGATGACGGGCATCTACACCTGGTTTCTGAATAGCTAACACTTTTTCCCAACAAACACATATATGTACTATGTGCCTGGATACGTCCTAGCTCTGCCCTTACTGGCTTCCCTCATAACTCAGTCGGTAAAGAATCTGCCTGCAGTGCAGGAGACCTGGGTTCGATTCCTGGGTCGGGAAGATCCCCTGGAGGAGGAAATGGCAGCCCACTCCAGTGTCCTTGTCTGGAAAATTCCCTGGGTAGAGGAGTCTGGAGGGCTACAGTCCACGGGGTCACAAGCGTCGGACACGACTTAGCGACTATACCGCCCACCACCCAGCCCTGGGCCCTTCATGTCCCTCCCGTGTCTACGGCCAGGAAGCCTTCTTGAATTTCACCCTCCTCTTTTCTCCTTGCACAGAGCTTTCCACGTGCCCTTTTTGGCCTGAACTGCTTCAGCCATTCTAAGAAATAATACCAAGACCACTGCTTTTGCTGTGTTTTCTTCCCCTTCTCTGCTCTTGTGACCCCACCCACAACATCCCGCAGCTGACCGCTCCTGGACCAGACCGGGCAGACCCTGAGGGTGTTACTAGCACGGCGCCCGGCGGGCTGCGAGCTGACAGCCAGCATTTCCTGCAGGAGGGGGTGAACGCGACGTGTGCTCTCTCTGCCTTTTTCCCTTCTCTTTTCTCTGAGGAGCCGCCAGACACACACACATGACACAAGCGCGTGCACACACACACTCACACACTCACACACACCACACATACCACACACACTCACACTCACACACTCACACACACTCACACACACCACAATACCACACACACCCACACACCCACATACACACTCACACACACACACACCACACATACCACACACACAGTCACACACACTCGCACACTCACAAACACACACACCACACATACCAGACACACAGACTCACACACACACTCACACACACTCACACACTCACACACACACTCACACACACACAGTCACACTAGCATTCACACACTCACACTCACACACACACTCACACATACACACACACACTATCATGCACTCACACGCACTCACACACACACACTCACTCACACACACTCACACACACTCTTCTACCTTAAAGTGATGCCTCTGTTTACCTATGGGCAAACATACACTCAACAGTCCAAAGGAAGCCATTCAGTTTCTTTTAGAACACTTGTAGGCAGTATGTCTGGAGCTGGGCAGAATTTGGTTTTGTTAATGCAGGAAAAAGATCTGAACATGTGGATTCAGATTCAGGGAAAGGCAAAAGAAAGAGGCAGAGAAAAAGAAGAGGAAGCAAAGAGTGAGTGAAAAAATAGAAGGAAAGAAGGAGAAGAGAATCAGTTGACCGATAGCTCTTGTCCAGATTGATTCCTTGGTTGGTCTACTCTGGGAGGCTGGGCTATGGGCCCTCATTTCCTCAAGCCTTATTTCCCTATCAACACTGTCTATAGATAACTGTGTTATTCCTGGGCCCCTGTCCGCATTTAAGGCTTATCCAGTGGCTGCCAGTTGCACTTGGATGCAAATGCCTGGAAAGACCCGAAAGGCGGAAGGTGATGGTCTAACCGCTTTTGGACACTAAGACGGGCCCCATCGCATGTGCGGGGCCCCTGCCCCTGCCTGGTTCTGCACACTCAGGGGCAGGTGCAGGTCTGGGAGACTCACTGCCTTCCACTTCTTTCTCCTCATCCCGAGAAACACGACAGATAGGCACAAGCTCCAGATTAAAGTGATTAGTGTGACCTATCCCAGCTCCAGGAAGCAGCTAGCACTGGGACAGTTTGTGAGTTCTGACCGTGCCAAATCGGGGTGGGGGAGATAGTCCTTTCAGGGGAATCATGAGACGTTCCAGACCCTTCTCCCAGCTGCTGCTGCTCACGCATGCAGAGGTTTCTGCCCCCCTGTTCCCTGATGATCCACTGGTGATTGCTACCTCGGGAAGGACGTGGCTGGCTCCAGCCTGGAGGGGTAAGGAGATCTGGGTCTCTCAGCCTGTCTGCCTCCTAGAACGGCGCCATCACTCCCCGTCTCTTTCTGACCCTTGTTTATCTCGTCTTCCCTTGTTCTCTGCTCTATTTTGTTGTAATTTCAGCCACGGGGGAGGAAAAAAAAAGGCCTGATATGGAGATATCACTGGAGTAAATGACATTTACCGTTAATGTGGCGGCAAATGGGCTCCTCCCTGACTTGGGATGTTTTAGCTCTCTTAAGGAAGGAGGGGGCACTGACTGGTCTCTGCTCCAGGCCCCAAGGCCAGGGCAGATTTTTCATCTGTCTCATTAACTCTGAGGCATGATTTTAGCCACCACACCGCTCTGTGGAGAGGGTGCCCTGAGGGAAATCGTGGCAGCCCAGCACTTGGCCGGCAGAGCCCAGGGCTGAGCTTCAGGACCTTGGTTCCTCTCCACACCCACGGCTCGCGAGCGGCTCAGGGTCCTTGAGTTACCTTGCCTGAGCATCAGTGTTCTCATCTGTTAAATGGAAGCAGCAGTCTGGTCCTCGGCCGCTTCATGATGATGACACTATCATGAGATGAATGTCTTTGAAAGCTAACACACTATTAAATGTTAGTTATAATGAGGGCTGTTTTTATTTGTTTCAGTGACTTCAGAGTGCATATTTTTTTTTCCCTTCCCAATATCAACTGCACAAAACACTTCCATGTCTAGCTCTCCTCGAATCAAATCTTCCTTTTT